>NW_024070193.1:42367445-42711501 GCF_014754425.2 Oryx dammah | reverse complement strand
TCTGTCGTCCCCTTCTCCTCCTGCCCCTAATTCCTCCCAGCATCAGAGTCTTTTCCAATGAGTCAACTCTTTGCATGAGGTGACCATAGTATTGGAGTTTCAGCTTTAGCATCAGTCCTTCCAAAGAAATCCCAGGGCTAATCTCCTTTAGAACGGACTGGTTGGATCTCCTTGCAGTCCAAGGGACTCTCAAGAGTCTTCTCCAACACCACAGTTCAAAAGCATCAATTCTTCGGCTCTCAGCCTTCTTCGTAGTCCAACTCTCACATGCATACATGACCACGGGAAAAACCATAGCCTTGACTAGATGGACCTTTGTTGGCAAAGTAATATCTCTGCTTTTGAATATGCTATCTAGGTTGGTCATAACTTTTCTTCCAAGGAGTAAGCGTCTTTTAATTTCACGGCTGCAGTCACCATCTGCAGTGATTTTGGAGCCCCCCAAAATAAAGTCTGACACTGTTTCCACTGTTTCCGCATCTATTTGCCATGAAGTGATGGGACCAGATGCCATGATCTTTGTTTTCTGAATGTTGAGCTTTAAACCAACTTTTTCACTCTCTTCTTCCACTTTCATCAAGAGGCTTTTTAGTTCCTCTTCACTTTCTGCCATAAGGGTGGTGTCATCTGCATATCTGAGGTTATTGATATTTCTCCTGGCAGTCTTGATTCCAGCTTGTGCTTCTTCTAGCCCAGGGTTTCTCATGATGTACTCTGCATAGAAGTTAAATAAGCAAGGTGACAATATACAGGCTTGATGTACTCCTTTTCCTATTTGGAACCAGTCTATTGTTCCATGTCCAGTTCTAACTGTTGCTTCCTGACCTGCATATAGGTTTCTCAAGAGGCAGGTCAGGTGATCTGGTATTCCCATCTCTTTCAGAATTTTCCACAGTTTCTACTTTAATAAAAAAAAAAAAAAAACAACAAACCTTTGGGGACACTTACTAAAGCTCAAGTGCTTATTATCATTATAGTTTTAGTCACAGTTTCATTTAGTATCAGAATGTAAATATGCCATTGATAGCTCTTTTTTTTTTAAACATTTTTGTTAATGTTTTAATAAACTTTTCTTAGATCACATTTCTATTAGGCTTATATAAAAAAATCTGCCTCCTCCACCACCAACCTGTTTCCATTTCCATTTCCTTGAACTAACAACTGTCAAAACTGTGGAATTTTGTTTTAATATTTACCTTCAGTTTTATAAATGATTGTTCTTTCTGTTGTTTCTTGGAGAATTTTTCAGTTTGCCATGTTAACAACTGATTGAAGTCCTAAATCGAAAAATGAAAATTTAGCTCCATTTTAAATCATGATTCTTCGCTTTCCTCTCAATCTCTGAATATTGTCCTAATTTTTTTATAAGATTGGTATACAGTTTGAACCAGGCAGCATACATACTGTGGTTATGAAGGGTAGCAGAATATGCCACTTCCCAAGAATATGTCACTGTGGCATATTTCTTTGAGGAGAAGCATTTGAGAAGCAGCAGAAAGAAAAGGTCTCTGCCTCCCCTCCATTTGCCTCAGATGGTGAAAAATCCACCTGCAGTGCAGGCAACCTGAGTTTGATCCCAGGGTTGGGAAGATCGCCTAGAGGAGAGCATGGCAACCCACTTCAGTATTCTTGCCTGGAGAATCCCCACGGATGGAGGATCCTGCGGGCACTTACAATCCATGGGGTTGCACAGAGTCAGACACAACTAAAGTGACTAAGCACAACACAGCACAGAGGTGTCTGTCTCTCCTCCCCTCTCTATCTCTAGAAGTAAGTTAGTTTCCTGTTGATGGAGAAGGCTTGAACTTAAATCAGCATAACAGATTTTACTCTTGGTTACTGTGTTTTTCCTGTCCATCTCCCCATAACTGGCCTCCCCAACACCTTTCTTTTTTTTTTTTTGTTAATCTAGCTGAAGATGATATTTAAGCTTGTGTTGTAAATCACCTCTGGTGGCTTAAGAGTTTTTCTCTGGTTGTCTTCCATAAACACATGAGGTATACATGTTAATAAGCATCTGTTTTGTTTTTCTTATATAAATCTGTTTTTTGTTATAATGCCCCAGCTAAGAACTGAGAGCATTAAAGGGAAAATTATTTTTTCCGTCCCTACACTTGTAATTCCTTTCAGGAAAACGTTCTGTTTGTCCTATAATTAATCATTTCATGTGCTTAGTTTTCTATTTATATGATATTAATTTATCTCTAAACTTTCCATCAGAAATGTGAGTCACTTTACAGTGAACCTTATAGATAGTTCATCAAGGCTCTTTTCTCTCAGGAGCCTCTTGCCTGCAGCAGCCCCAGCTCTTTTCCAGTCCACTGTGGCTGCTCTCTCTGGGCCTCCTTCATGGCTGCTCTGGAGTTCCCTGCCACCAGTCTTCTGGATATTCTAGCTTCCCTCCTATGGCAGCTGACTTATTTCAGGATCCAAATCCATTTCTTCTTTCTTCTTGTTTTGGTGGGATACATTTTCCAGGAGACTCTCCGGGAAAGCGATTATTGCATCTGTACATAATTGGAAATATTACTTTTACTCTTGATTTATTGTTTGGCTTAGATAAAGTGCCCACATAACTATTAGTAAAAAGCAGGACTGGAAATTAAACCCACACTCACCAGATACTCAACTTGAAGCCCTTTGCCTGTGCTGTGCTTTGTATCTGAGTAAATAATTTGTGTGTTGGGAACTTCTTTTTGAGGGACTAAGCTTCTGTTTCAGGTTATAGTGCTTTTAAAAAGCTTAATTTTATGAATGAGTAACTTTGGTGGTTTTGTGATGGTGTTTATCTTATTTTCTTTAGCACTCTTTGGGATAGATTTGTACTCATGACTTCCTCTTTTAGACGAGGAGAGAAATAGTGAAATCATTTTGAGCCTTAGTTGCAGATCTGTAGAAAGTATATTTGATATGGGATTGAATGAAATGAGTTTATTGAGTTACCTATGGATTTCAGATTGCAAATGCTTTTGATAAGTCTTCTTAGTTAAGACTGAATTGCTTCTTAGTTAAGACTGAATTGCTCAGAGGTGGAATCTTAGCCTGACAGAGAATTACTCTAATTGCCTAACTGCCATTTACAGACATATTTTGGGAATCTTCATGGTCTTTACCTTGGTAATAGATAGTCTTATACTTTGCCAAGAAAAGAAAAACTAACTTCTAATGAACATGGGATTATCTCCTGAAACTTTTCCTGAGAGTACAAGCTTAATCTTGTTAAGTAGGCAAGACATGTTAGCTCTGTTTCTTCTTTTATTTTTTTATTAGGTTGTTCATTAATTCACTAAATGTTTATTGAGCATCTGCCATGTGTCAGCTGCTGTTCTATGTACTGAGTATAGAGCAGCGACAAGACCTCTTGTCATAGAGATAAGACCTCTTGCCATATTCTAATAGCAGACAGATTAAAAACAATAAATCAGCAAATACTACAATTTTAGATGGCAGATGTTCTAAAGAAATTAAAACAGTAATTTGATAAGAATTATGAGGACATGAGTTTGGGTAAACTCCGGGAGTTGGTGATGGACAGGGAGGCCTGGTGTGCTACAGTTCACGGGGTCGCAAAGAGTCGGACACGACTGAGCGACTGAACTGAACTGATGAGGCCATTAGATAATATCATCAGGAAAAGGCTTTCCTTAAAGAGTTGACATTTGATGTGTATATGTGTGCACGCTTAGTCATGTCTGACTTTGCAACCCCTTGGACTGTTGCCCACTGAGCTCCTCTGTCCATGGAGTTTCCAGGCAAGAATACTGGAGTGGATTGCCTTTTCCTACTCCAGGAGATCTTCCCAACCCAGGGATCCAACCCACCTCTCCTGCCCTGGCAAGCTATAAAAAAATAAAATGGAGTAATTTGATAGAAATTATGGAGACGTTAGATAATGTCATCAGGAAAAGGCTTTTCTTAAGGAGTTGACCTTTGAAATGAGGTAACAATTAAAAGGTGAATTGTTACCTTAAAATAAAAGTAATGCTTCACAGAGCTGGAGAAATAGTATTCCAGGCAGAGAGGACATCAAAGGCAGAGGCCCTGAAGCAAACACAGTGTAGGTGAGTGTGAATAGAGTGTAGGGAGTAAAGGGGAGGGGAAGAGTGGTGTATAGGGAGGTGGGGCCAGACCCATAAGACCTTTTAGGAGTATATTTTGGGTTTTATTCTTACTGCAGTGGGAAGTCATTGGAGAGTTTAGAAAGACAAGTAATACGATTTTATCTACATTTGAAAAGATGATGTCTGCTGAATAGAGAATAAATTGTAAGATGGCAAGAAACAGAAAACCAATCTGACAGCTCTTCACTCAAGTAATATTTATTGGTTACCAGTGACTGTATCCCAGACAATATTCTAGATACTAGGAATATAACATTCAAAAAGCAGGTAATGTCTCAGCTCAAGCAGAGCTTACATTATATTGGGAATAGTCAGACAGTAAACAAGTGAATAAAATGTGTCAGATTCGTCTTATGTGCTATGAAGTGACTTCAGGTAGGGGTAGAAAGTGATGAAGCTGCTGGTCCAGGAAGATTCCCTTAAGTAGGTGAGAGACCTGTAGGAAGTGAGGCTGTTGTAGTAAATTAGGCCAGCGATGTGGCATTTCTAGAGTGGTCATAGAACTAAAACTGACAATTCAAGATAAACTTTTGAAGTAGAGCCAGTAGTACTTGCTGATGAATTTATCATACTCCTGTGACTAAAAGGAATCAGGAACAACCCCTACATTTTTGGTTCAAGCAGCCGGAGAAATGCTGATGCCATTTACTGAGATGGAGACCAGGGCAAGGATTGTGGATAGGGAAAGGCATCAGAATTCCTATTTTGCTATGTTAAATTTGGGTTTCTAGTGGATGTTTAAGTGGAAAAGAGAATTAGGTATGAATGGATCAATCTACCTAACTAAAAAGATGAGTGATTTAAAATTGTATACTTAAATTACCCGGGAGGAGAGTGCTATGGGGAACAAAGCCTAAAACTAAGCCCTGGGACACTGCAAAGTTTAGAGCAACAGTTCTCTCAGTTCTCTAAGCCTTTGTGCACTCTTAAAATTTGTGTAGTGCACCAAAGAACTTTTGTTTATGTGGGTTATAGTTGTCAATGTGTATCATATTACAGATTAGAGTTTAGGGGGTTCTGCTTCTGGCCAGGACAGAATAATTGGTATATATCCCTCTCCACCCTCCCCCCAAAACAACCACTCCTAAATGGGCAAAACACATGAAATAGTTTTCAAGATGTTAGAAACAATGATAACAAAGGACAGGAATCTCTGAGATATGAAAAATTGAGACAAGCACTATAACAGTTTCTAGGCTGAGAGCAGGGGTTCCCAGGCAGAGCCTGGTGGGCTCTTGAGTTAAGGAGAAAGAAAGACCAGGGAAGCTGATGGAGCTAAAGTTTGCAAGACAGAATGTGGAGAGGAGAAAGTAGCACAGAGAGAGCGAGCCCTGGGGATGTGCAGAAGGTTCACCTTGTGAATTCGTTCAGTATAAAGAGTCTGTTCTCTGCCACAGGATGAAATCAAATTAGAAATCAGTAACAAAGCCCTCTGTAAAATCACCAGATAATTTGGAGACTAAATAATTCCAAATAACACATGGGTCTAAGAAAAATTAAAACCAGGAAATTTCAAAAATATTTTAACTCACTTATAAACAACAGTAAAGTCACTATATGTTAACGTCAATCATAAGTAATGTATTTTAATCTTATATTATCTGTGTTGAATCTAGAAAAATGATAATAGATGATCTTATTTGCAAAGCAGAAATAGAAACACAGCTGTAAAGACCGAATATGTGGATACCAAGAGGGATAGGGGGGTGGGGAGAATTGGGAGATTGGGATTGACATATATGTGCTATTAACACTATGTATTAAATAGGCAACTATTGAGAACCTGCTGTATACCACAAGGAAGTCTACTTAATGACCTGTGGTGACCTAAATGGGAAGAAAGTCCAAAAAAGAGAGAGTATATGTATATTTTCAAGTGATTCAGTGTATGGATTGACACATTGACAATGTGTGGATTGACTGTGTGGATCACAACAAACTGGAAAGTTCTTAAAGAGATGGGAATACCAGACCACCTTACCTGCCTCCTGAGAAACCTGTATACAGGTCAAGAAGCAACAGTTAGAACTAAACATGGAACAATGGACTGATTCAAAACTGGGAAAGGAGTACATCCAGGCTGTATACTGTCACCTTGTTTATTTAACTTACATGCAGAGTACATGTGAAATGCCAGGCTGGATGAAGCACAAGCTAGAATCAAGATTGCCAGGAGAAATATCAACAACCTCAGATATGCAGATGATACCACTCTAATGGCAGAAAGTGAAGAAGAACTGAAGAGCCTCTTAGTGAAAGGGAAAGAGCTTGAGAGTGAAAAAGTTGGCTTAAAACTCAACATTCAGAAAACTAAGATCATGGCATCTGGTTCTATGACTTCATGGCAAATAGATGGGGAAAATGTGGAAACAGTGTCAGATTTCATTTTTTTGGGCTCCAGAATCAATGCAGACAGTTGATTACAGCCATAAAATTAAGATACTTGCTCCTTGGAGAAAAGCTATAACAAACATTAGTTCAGTTCATTTCAATCGCTTAGTTGTGTACGACTTTGCGACCCCATGGACTGTAGCATGCCAGGCTTCCCTATCCATTGCCAACTCCCAGAGTTTACTCAAACTCATGTGTATTGAGTCGGTGATGCTATCCAACCCTCTCATTCTCTGTTGTTCCCTTCTACTCCTGCCTTCAATCTTTCCCAGCATCAGGGCCTTTTCAAATGAGTCAGTTCTTCACATCAGGTGGCCAAAGTATTGGAGTTTTAGCTTCAGCATCAGTCCTTCCAATGAATATTCAGGACCGATTTCCTTTAGGATGGATTGGTTGCATTTCCTTGCAGTCCAAGGGACTCTTGAGTCTTCTCCAACACCATAGGTCAAAAGCATCAGTTCTTCAGTGCTCAGCTTTCTTTATAGTCCAACTCTCACATCCCTACATGACTCCTGGAAAAATCATAGCTTTGACTAGATGGACCTTTGTCAGCAAAGGAATGGCTCTGCTTTTTAATACGCTGTCTAGGTTGGTCATAACTTTCCTTCTAAGGAGCAAACATCTTTTCATTTCATGGCTGCAGTCACCATCTGCAGTGATTTTGGAGCCCCCAAAAATAAAGTCAGCCACCATTTACACATCTGTTTGCCATGAAGTGATGGGACTGGGTGCCATGATCTTAGTTTTCTGAATGTTGAGCTTTAAGCCAACTTTTTCACTCTCCTCTTTCACTTTCATCAAGAGGCTCTTTAGTTCTTCTTCACTTTCTGCCATAAGGGTGCTGTCATCTACATATCTGAGGTTATTGATACTTCTCCTGGCAATCTTGATTCCAGCTTGTGCTTCATCCAGCCCAGCGTTTCTCATGGTAACAAACGCTGACAGCATATTAAAAAGCAGAACCATCACTTTGCACACAAAAGTCCTTATAGTAAAGACCATGGTTTCTCCAGTAGTCTTGTACAGATGTGAGAGCTGGACCATGAAGAAAGCTGGGCGCCAAAGAATTGACAGTTTCGAACTATGGTGTTGGAGAAGACTCTTGAGAGTTCCCTGGATTACAAGGAGATCAAACCAGGCAATCCTAAAGGAAATCAACCCTGAATATTCATTGTAAGGACTGATGCTGAAGCTGAAGCTCCAATACTGGTACAAGGAGCTGACTCACTGGAAAAGACCCTGATGCTGGGAAAGATTGAGGGCAGGAGGAGAAGGGGACGACAGAGGATGAGATGGTTGGATGGCATCACTGACTGAATGGACTTGAGTTTGGGCTAACTCAGGGGGACAGTGATGGATAGAGAAGCCTGGCATGCTGCGGTTCATGGGGTCACAAAGAGTCAGACACAACTTAGCAACTTAGCAACAGTAGCTGATTCACTTTTCTGTACAGCAGAACCTAACACATTGTAAAGCAATTATAGTCAAATAAAATTTTTTAAAAAAAATCATATCATATTTTGGTAAGAAAAAAAAAAAAACTTTCCCAATACACAAAAATCAAAGTAAATGGAGATTTCTACTCCTAGCCCAGATGGAATAATAGACTATACTTACTTTCCCCCCTTAGAAGCTAGAAAACCAGATGAAATATATAAACCAATGGATTTTCAGATATTGGAAAAAAGGTAGCACATGACTGTTATCCCTGAGAGAAAGAAAACAAATAAAATGATGATGAGCCTTACAGTTCCAGCAGCTGGCAGGCAGTTTTATGGCCCCAGGTGGGGGGAGCCCAAAATAATCTTGTATCACTGAATAGGTACAACAGAAATCAAAGTTGTGGAGACCAGGGTGACAGGACAGAGTCTCAGAAGGGAGGGATCCACAGAGAGAACAGAGCTCTAAAGATCTATAGAAAGATCCGGGCAAGTCTTTGGCTACCTAGCCTTCTAGCCTTGAATGAGAGGAAACTGCCCAAGACCAGAGAAAAACTTGGAAAGGTTAGTTCCAGAACAATTCCTGGAGTTCACACAGGACGGGAAACAGCTTGAATTTCAACAGCCACCAGGCACAGTTGAAAAAACTTCTTAGTATGTAAGGCATTAGGCAGAAGCCTCAGAAAGATATTACTGCTTTATTAGTAAAGCTTAACTACCTTAAGGCCGGATAATACATAGTTTAGGCTTTGCAGGCTACACATGGTCTCTGTCAAATGTTCTTGTTTTTTCATAATCCTTTCTAAAATATGAATACCAGTCTTAGCTTGAGGACCATACAAAAATTAGCCATGGGTTGCATTTGACCCTTGGACTATTATTTGCCGATCCCTGCTCTAGGCTACTTGTGCTTTAATTTTCCTTAATAAAAAGATTTTTTCACAGACTGGTTTTTAACCCAGTTTTAGGTTCACAGCAAAGTTGAGTGGAAACTCCAAGTTGACAGTTCCTATGTTTCTCCTGATCTGACACAGGCACAGGCTCTCCTGCTTTCGACACCCCACGCCAGAGTGGGACATTCGTTTAACTGACATTCGTTTAACTGATGAGCCTACACTGACACCTTGTTACCACTCAGAATCCACAGTTTATCCAGAGTTCATTCTTGGTATTATATATTCTGTGGGTTCTGACAGACATCCAGTGCTGCATCTCTACTGTTGTGTACACAGGAATAGTTTCGTTGCCCTAAAAATCCTATGTGTGCCACATCCTTATCCCTAACCCTGGCAACCACTTATCTTATTCCTGTCTTCATAGTTTTGTCTTTTCCCGAATGTCATACAGTTGGATTCATACAGTATATATTCTTTAGTAATGCATTTAAGCTTCCTCTAAGTTTTTTCATGGCTTTATAGCTCATTGTTTTTTGGGAGCTGAATAATCTATTTTCTGGATGTACCAAAGTTCAATGAACAGTTCCCTTAATGAAGAATATCTTGGTTGCCTCTTTTGGCAATTATGAGAAAAGCTATAATTAAATGTTCCTGTGCAGGTTTTTGTGTGGACATAAGTTTTCAGTTCATTCGGGTAAATACTAAGGAATGTGATTGCTGGGTCATAAGGTACCTTTAGTTTTTTAAGAACCTGTCAAGTTATCTTTGGAAGTGTCTGTGCCGTTCTGCATTCCCAGTGCACATGGTGGTGTTAGTGTTTGGATTTTTGCCATTCTGTTAGGTGTATAGTGGTATCTCATTGTTTTCATGTGCAGTTCTCTAACGACATGATGCTGAGCATCTTTTCCTATGCTTACTTGCCATCTACATATCTTCTTTGGTAAATCTTTTTTGCTCAGATCTTCTGCCTGTTTTTTAATTGTGTTGTTCATTTTCTTACTGAGTTTTGAAAGTTCTTTATATATTTTGAATAAGTCCTTTACCAGTTGCATCTTTTGGAGATAGTTTTACCCAGTCTTTCTTTGGCTGTGTTCTTATTCTCTTCTCTTGATAATTTGCCCTGATAAAATTTGAAAGCAAAGCATGAAATGATTTTGTTGACTCCAACTAGTTTGATGTGCTTCAGAATAAACTACTGGAGAAAGCAATGGCACCCCACTCCAGTACTCTTGCCTGGAAAATCCCATGGACAGAGGGGCCTGGTGGGCTGTAGTCCACGGGGTCACAAAGAGTCGGACACGACTGAGTGACTTCACTTTCACTTTTTACTTTCATGCATTGGAGAAGGCAATGGCAACCCACTCCAGTGTTCTTGCATGGAGAATCCCAGGGATGGAGGAGCCTGGTGGGCTGCCGTCTATGGAGTCACAAAGAGTCGGACACAACTGAAGCAACTTAGCAGCAGCAGCAGAATAAACTACAATACAGTTTGAGGATAGAATAAAATTTTGCCACCAACAATATAAAATTAACAGTATCCTATTGAAATTACCAGGCATTCAAAGAAGCAAAAAAAAAAAAAAGATCCTAGAAAAGAGAAAAATCAATTAATAGAACCAGAGCTTCCCTGGTGGCTCAGACCGTAAAGAATCTGCCTGCAATGCAGGAGACCTGGGTTCGATCCCTGGGTCAGGAAGAGTCCCTGGAGAAGGGAATAGCAACCCCCTCCAGTATTCTGGCCTGGAGAATTCCATGGACAGAGGCGCCTGGTGGGCTGCAATCCTTGGGGTCATAAAGAGTCGGACATGACTGAGCAACTAACACACAGGAATGACAGAACTGGTAAAACTAGTAGATAAGAATGTTAAAACAGCATTTACAAATACGCTCTTTATGTCAAAAAGGAAGAATCAAGGAGGATCCTGCTGAGTTGAGAAGTGGACCCTATAAAAAAGACCAAATGAAATTCCTTAGATGACAAACATACTTGAATTGAAAAATGTACTGGATGAAATAGAAACAGATTAGGGAATAAATTGAACTGAATGAAAATGCATCATATCACTGTGGGTTGCAACTGAAGCAGTGCCTAGGAGGAAATGTGTAGCATTAAATGCTGATACTAGAAAATTAGAGAAAGGTTTTAAATTCATCATAAATACTTTCATCTTAAGAAACTAGAAAAAAGGGTAAATTCCATCCAAAGCAAGCAGGAAGAAAGTAATAGTGAAGATAAGAGCAGAAATCAATGGAATTGAAGACAGGAAAATAACAGAAAATCTATGAAACCTCAAGCAAGCTGGTGTTTGAAAAGATCAACAAAATTGAGAAACCTCTAGCAATCCTGATTAGGACTAAAAGAGAGAAAACACAAATTGTGGGTATCAGGAATAAAAGAGGGAGGATACTAAGTATCTTATTGTAATTAATAAGTATTACAAGTAATTGGCAATGCATTTGGGAACATACATGAAATGGACAAATTTTGTGAATGACCCAAATTACTAAACCTTGGTCAAGGAAAAGTAGATAAGCATGAATATTCCTTCATCTGGGAACTAAATTGAATTTGCATCCCCAGGAAGAAAATTCCAGATCCAAATGGCTTCAGTGATGAATTTTGTGAAATACATAAGGAAGGAAATAATACTAATTCTAAAAAAATTCTTCTAAAAAATTAAAAAGGAAGAAATACTTCCTACCTTAAAGTTCTGACCAGTATTCTTCATGAACATAGATGCAAAAATTCTTAACAGTATTTTGGTAAATCAATTCCAACATTACATAAAAGGATAATGCATTATAACCAAGTTATAAAACCAAGGGATTTATCCTAAGATGGAGAAGGAAATGGCAACCCACTCCTGTATTCTGGCCTGGAAAATCCCATGAATGGAGGAGCCTGTTAGGCTATAGTCCATGGGGTTGCAAAGAATTGGACACAACTGAGTGACTTCACTTATTCTAAGAATGCAAGACTGGTTTAATGTTAGAAAGTTAATCAACATAATTCAGTGCATTAATAGACTGAAGAAGAAAAACACTGTATAATTTTTTAAGTAGATGTAGATAAGCATTTGCAAAATTGAACACTCAATAATTAAAAGAACTCTTACTAAACAAGAATTTCATTAATCCTGTATGTGTTGTTCAGTCACTAAGTCGTGTCAGACTCTGCGACTCCCTGGACTGTAGCCAGCCAGGCTCCTCTGTGCGTTAACTCCTGGAGTTTGCACAAATTTCATTTCCTCTGAGTCAGTGATGCTATCTAATCATCTCATCCTCTGCCGCCCCTTCAATCTTTCCCAGCATCAGGATCTTTCGTAGTGACTCTGCTCTTCGCATCAGGTGGCCAAAGTATTGGAACTTAAGCTTCACCATCAGTTCTTCCAATGAATACTCAGGGTTGATTTTCTTTAGGATTGACTGGTTTGCTCTCCTTGCAGTCCAGGGGACTCTGAAGAGTCCAAAATTTGAAAGGGTCAATTCAGTTTAGGAGATCTGAAAAACTTACAACTAATGTCATATTTAATGGTGAAATAGTGAATGCTCCTTTTCTGACTGGAAACAAGGTAGAGATGTCTATTCTTACCGTTGTTCTGTGGATTCAGCACTGTACTGTGGATTCTTGCCAGTGTGATAAGGCAAGAAATAGAAAGAATACTCAGATTAAAAGGAAGAAATAAGACTTTTTATTCACAATAAACATGATCACCTTTTACAAATAGTATGAATCAGAAAAGGAAAAAAGTGATACATTCTATCTTATTAAAATAAAAACTTTTACTCTTCAGAAGACAGATATGAAAATGAAAAAGCAAGTAATACATTATGAGGAAATATTGTAAAATTTGTATTTGACAAAGTGCTAGAATCTATATTGTATTAAGAACTCTTACAATTCAATAATATGTCCTAGGTGGTATTTTTTATTTTTTTATTTGGCCATACTGTACAGCCTGGAAAATCCCATGGACAGAGGAGCCTGGTGGGGTGCAGTCCATGGGGTCGCTAAGAGTCGGATACAAATGAGCAACTTCACTTTCACTTTTCACTTTCCTGCATTGGAGAAGGAAATGGCAACCCACTCCTGTGTTCTTGCCTGGAGAATCCCAGGGACAGGGGAGCCTGGTGGGCTGCCGTCTATGGGGTCACACAGAGTCGGACACGACTGAAGCGACTTAGCAGCAGCAGTACAGCTTTTGGTATCTTAGTTTACCAACCAGGGATCAAACCTAAGCCTTCAGCAGTGAGAGCAGAGCCCTAACCACTGGACTGCCAGGCAGTCCCCAGTATTTTTTATTTATTATTACCTTTTTTTTAAAATTTAAATTTATTTATTTTTTAAATTTACTTATTTGTGTGTGTGTGTGTGTGTGTGTGTGTGTGCGCTCTTTTTTATTATTATTATTTTTTACTTTACAATACTGTGTTGGTTTTGCCATACATTGACATGAATCCGCCACAGGTATACATGAGTTCCCAATCCTGAACCTCCCTCCCACCACCCTCCCTATATCATCTCTCTGGGTCATCCCAGTGCACCAGCCCCATGCACCCTGTATCCTGCATCGAACCTAGACTGGCGATTCGTTTCTTACATGATAGTATACATGTTTCAGTGCCATTCTCCAAAATCATCCCACCTTCTCCCTCTCCCACAGAGTCCAAAAGTCTGTTCTATACATCTGTGTCTCTTTTCCTGTCTCATATACAGGGTTATCATTACCATCTTTCTAAATTATAGCAAATGAAGCAACTGACCAATAACTAATCTCAAAAATATACAAGCAACTTATGCAGCTCAATTCCAGAAAAATAAATGACCCAATCAAAAAATGGCCCAAAGAACTAAATAGACATTTCTCCAAAGAAGACATATGGATGGCCCCAGTATTTTTTAAAAGGGCAAGTGAGAGCAGAGTGCTAACCACTGGACTGCCAGGCAATCCCCAGTATTTTTTAAAAGGGCAAATATTTCAACAGATTCCTCAAGAAAAGAAAATACTCATATGCCAAATAACTACATAAAAATATATCGTTTGTCTTGTTAGTCATTAGTCACAAATCTTTGGAAAAATAGAAATTAAAATAACAGTAAAATAATATTACACACTTATTTTAATGACACAAAAGAAAAAAACAATACCAAGTGTTGACCAGGATGTAGAGCACATGAAACTCTTCTACATTTCTGGTGAGAATGCAGAAAGATATAGTCGTTTAAGTAAACAGTTTAGTAGTTTGTTATAAATTGACACGTGCACCTACTTACTCCTAGCTGTTTACCCAAGAGAAGTGAAAGCATATATCCACATCCAGATTTTTAGAATCAGATTTGTCAAGATGTTCAGTTCAGTTCAGTTCAGTTCAGTCACTCAGTCGTGTCTGACTCCTTGCAGCCCCATGAATCACAGCCCACCAGGCCTCCCTGTTCATCACCATCTCCCGGAGTTCACTCAGACTCACGTCCATCGAGTCGGTGATGCCATCCAGCCATCTCATCCTCTGTCGTCCCCTTCTCTTCCTGCCCCCAGTCCCTCCCAGCATCAGAGTTTTTTCCAATAAGTCACCTCTTCTCTTGAGGTGGCCAAAGTACTGGAGTTTCAGCTTTAGCATCATTCCTTCCAAAGAAATCCCAGAGTTGATCTCCTTCAGAATGGACTGGTTGGATCTCTCTGCAGTCCAAGGGACTCTCAAGAGTCTTCTCCAACACCACAGTTCAAAAGCATCAATTCTTCGGCGCTCAGCCTTCTTCACAGTCCAACTCTCACATCCATACATGACCACGGGAAAAACCATAGCCTTGACTAGATGGACCTTAGTCGGCAAAGTAATGTCTCTGCTTTTGAATATGCTATCTAGGTTGGTCATAACTTTCCTTCCAAGGAGTAAGCGTCTTTTAATTTCATGGCTGCAGTCACCATCTGCAGTGATTCTGGAGCCCAAAAAAATAAAGTCTGACACTGTTTCCACTGTGTCCCCATCTATTTCCCATGAAGTGATGGGACCGGATAAATAAAGTTCATTAGTTATAAATAAACAGTTTGATGAGTGTTACAGATAAATGTTACAGCAGGTTATTCATTATTCATACTATCTTAAACTGAAAACAATCTCAGTATCCATAAACACATTGCAATACATTCAAAAAAGAATTAACCCCTGACATTTGAAACAACAGGATGAATCTCAGAAACATTATACTAACAAAAGCCCAACTGAAAAGGTAGCACCCTGTATAATTCCACTTATGTACCCTTCTAGAAAGGACAAAAGTATGGTAACAGAAAGCAGATTGGTACTGCCTAGGGCTACAGGTGGAAAAAGGCAGAGACTGACTACAAAGGAAGTCTGTGGATAATTTAAATCTTCTGTTTCATGGTTGTGTTGGTAGATAACACAACTATACATTCTTTTAAAATGCATCAGATTGTCCACTTAAAACATTTTTTGTGCAAATTATTTTTCAGTAAGTCTGATCTTAAAAATTTAGTGAGAAGAATGACTCCTTTCTGTTTTTGCCAATCTCTTTAATGTCTTGCTTACTAGAGACATCTTGACTCTCACTCACATTAACTTCTGCGTTTAAACTGTTGTCATGTGTTGTTTTAGTTAAAATATATGAAAAGTATCCAGGTTCTGAGACAGGTAATTGATTTCATGACTCATGTTTCACAATACAGTGTGGCAAGAGTGGTTTCATAGGAGAGGAGACATTAGAAGTGCTTAGAATTGATTGAGACCAAATTTGAGGTGAGGAAGTGGAGCTGTGAAGGTAGACAACTCTTAGGGCAAGTTTCACTGTGTCAGTAAGAGTGAGAAATGAAGTCAAAGCTGGAGGTGGGTGCTGGGTCCAGGGACGGTTTTGTTTGTTGATAGTTCAGTTGGTAAAGAATCCTCCTGCAATGCAGGAGACCCTGGTTCGATCTCTGGGTTGGGAAAATGCCCTGGAGAAGGGATAGGCTACCCACTCCAGTGTTCTGGCCTGGAGAATTCCATGGATTTTAGAGTCCATGGGGTCTCAAAGAGTCGGACATGGCTGAGCGACTTTCACTTTCACTTTAAAGTTGGAAGATACTTAACCCAATGGTTTATCTGATCTGTTTTTACTGCAACTCACAGTGAAAAATTTATCTTATATTACTGTTAACTGTATGCACACATATTACTGAAATAAAATTTGCAAAATAGTTTTTAATCTTTCCATGTTTTAAAAGGTTGTATTTAGATATTTTCAAATGATGTTCCTATGCACCCTCCTTGAGCTTGACTGTCTCCAACATTAGAAAAAATTGTTTTCCATCATATTTTCTCTTAGTGACTTCGAAAAAATAAAAGTAGTGAGATAATTGACTTCCAAAGCCAGTTGGTTATGCTTATCCAAACCATAACTAATCTTACTTATTTTTAAAAGCGGGGACAAATTACAGAATTCCTGCATGTTCCCTGCCTCCACACATGTATAACCTCTGCAAATCCCAACATTCCCACACTAGAGTAGTCCATTTGTTACAGTTGTTGAGCCTACATTGCCACTCATAATCACACGCAGTCTGTAGCTTACTTCCAGGCTCTCACTTGGTGTTGTACATCCTATGGGTTTAGACAAATTTGTGACGTGTATCTACCAATACAATATCATACAGAGTGTTTTCACTGCCCCAGAAGTCCTGTGTGCTCCATCTGTTCGTCTCCCTTCTCCATCCTCATCCCCAGGCCTTGATCTTTTCACTGTCTCCATAGTTTTGCCTTTTTGTGAATATCCTATGTATAGCTGGAATCATATAGTATGTAGTCTTTTCAGATTGTCTTCTTTGACTTATGTGTGTGTCTGCTCAGTCTTTTCAGTCATGTCCAACTCTTGCAACCCCATGGACTGTTGCCTGCCAGTCTCCTCTAACCATGGGGTTCTCCAGGCAAGAACACTGGAGTGAGTTGCTGTGCCCTCCTCCAGGGGACCTTTCGGACCCAGGGATAGAACCCACGTCTCTTACATCTCCTGCATTGACCGGCAGATTCTTTACCACTGGTGCTGCCTGGGAAGCCTCTTGTGTCACTTAGTACTGTTCGTGTAAGGCTCTTCTGTCTTTTCATGCCTTGATAGCTCATTTCTTTTCAGAACTGGCTGACACTCCACTTTCTGGATATATCACAGTTTGATTGATTATCTGTTAACCTACTGAAGGACATCTTGGTTGTTTCCTCTTTCCATTTTAATGCACTCTGGCACTTTTTATCCTATCCTTTTTGTTTTATTAAGAAAAAGATGCTGATCTGGACCTACTAAGTTGTATTCACAACCCACACTCTCACTTTCAAAAGCACAATCCCATCCCAAGCTTACTTGTATGCAGTGGGAAAGATTCAAAAGAGAGGAGAAGTTGGTGATACAGGAAAGGATAATTGCATCCTTGAGAAGGCCTTAATGGAATCCAGAGCATAAATTAGAGCTTGGTCCTTAAACGCAGCAAGGACAGCCTTTGCATGCTCACTGCAAGGGAAGAGAGATCACGTGTGCACAGATGAAGTAGTAGTAGTTGTAAGATGTCAGAGTTCCTGTTAGAACTTACCTGTATTTTCAGAGTGATGTGAGCCCAACTGAGAAGCAAGCATTGCAGTTTTGGCGGAAGTGTGAAGTTGTCATTTTCGAGAATTGTAAATGTTTACTGGAGAAAGGTAGAAAAGTTGTATGTTAGTGCTGAGTGCTCGTTTGAGACTTATGATCATAAATTTAAAGTGAGGCTAGTCAGTTCACAGTTGAATGAATAATCCCAAAGTGAGTGTTAGCTTTTACTATTAATCTGTTCTTCATCCATGTTTCATTGCATGAATGTCATAGCTAGTTGGTGAAAAAAAGACATGAGATTTTATTTTGGGAGACCCAGACTTCAAACTCTTTCTGTGATATGAAGTAGATGAGTATGTATCTCATTGGTGTCACTGTACAGGCTTGAGTCTGTCACTCTTGGATCCTGGTTTTGGTACACCCCTGGGTTCATGGGCAGACTCAGAGATACTCTGGGTGTAAAATATGCTCTAAAAAGAGCAGTGAAAGTGGTCAGGGCATGAAGAACTTGACTTGGCATTGAAGAATATTATATTTCCACTTGGCAAGGCAGAAAGGTATGATTCAAGGACTAAAAATCTTGAAGAATATGACTTGGTTGCATGGGAGCTTATTCATCTGCTCCTGCCACTATCTGATCCACTTGAAACTTTCAAGAGGTAAATTCAGGGCATTTAATTTAAACTCTGAAGTTTTCCTTGCCAAATGGCAATACTCCTAAAATGAGGTGGAGAAATGAGTAGGAACGATTTTATCAGTCATAATCTCTTGGCATTGGTCACTTTTTGAGCAGGAGTTGTTGGACTTCTTAAGCCAGAGCTGGAGTAGTGCTTGCCATCTACTTTTGTTTCTAGTCCAGCTGGAGGGGTAACTAGATTTAAAAAGAAAATCTCCTTTTTAAACCTGGGATTTTATTCCTTCAGAAGACAAAGTCATTAAGCCTTCTTAACTGTTACGAGCTTACATTAGGAAGTTTCTTGAGTAATTCTTAAATCCATAATCCGTAAGTTAACCCTGGAGGAGACTTGTTAACAGAGCTGATTAGATTATGTAGACCCCATAGTGCTATTACCCTTGCCTAATCATAAGATCTCACCTGTTTCTGAAAAGCTCAGTTTTCCTAATAATCTTTATGGGCAACTTATATGTTCCTGAAATTTTAGCCAGTCTCTTATTTAAAACCTACCAGACACTTTACAGCCCAACACCTTAGTTTCACTGGGAGTTTGCATACACATACCATACACATAAATATGTTGGAATTAGGAACAGTCTCTCCCTAATGTCCAAGGAACAGTCACATGTATAGATCAGGGAATACTGAAATGAATGTGCAAATAGAGGCAAAACTAGCTTCTTCCACAGTAGGGGAGGGAAGTCAGTCAAACCTTCACCAGACAGGATTCTACTTGTATGCAAAAATTATTTTCCATTGCCATTAGTTATTTACAATTTACAGAGCTGAACATAGCTCATAGGGGATGACTGGAAATATGGAAGGGTGGGTTTAGAAAATGCATCGTTTTTCAACTGAAGCACAAATTTTCCCCTAAATCCAGTTATTCATGATATTTCACTATAGAGAAAATGGTGGTTATTGGATGAAAACAATTTAAAAACTTTTAACTATTTGCAGTATGACTCTAAAATTGTATAGCATTTACAACAACATTTTAGACCATGACATAAGTGTTTAAGGTTGCTACAGTGTTTAAGTGGAGAAGGAAATAGCAACCCACTCCAGCATTCTTGCCTGGAGAATCCTCTGGACAGAGGAGCCTGGTGGGCTGCTGTCCATGGGATTGCACAGAGTCGGACACGACTGAAGCGACTTGGCATGCATGCATGCATTGGAGAAGGAAATGGCAACCCACTCCAATATTCTTGCCTGGAGAATCCCAGGGACGGGGGAGCCTGGTGAGCTGCTGTCTACCGGGTGGCACGGAGCCTGACACAACTAAAGTGACTTAGCAGCAGTGTTTAAGTGCAACCTCAGCTGTTTGAACCTTGGTTCAGAATCAAAAATAGATGTCCTCAAATCCATGCTCTGACAATGAGTGGCTACTCTTTATTGAGTAAATTAATGTACATTAATAGTGGTGACCTGGAGGTCAGGCTTAAATTATCTTCAGAGGTGTTTGAAGTATTAGTAAATTAAGATTGATTAATTATAATATACCAAGATAGATTGATGGTGGTGGGGGTCTTAGATTATCAAAGGGGTTCTGTTAGAAAACAGGCAAGAAATGTGAAGGAAAAGGGGGAATTAAAGTGGGTATTCTTTGTTTTTATCCATCTTCCCTAGAAACTTCTACTTTTAAACTCAGTTAATATTCTTCCTCCTAGTACTGTTATATCTTAGAAGTTAGATTGGTGTCTTTTGGAAATATTTAAGAAAACAGCCTCTTTCATGCTCTAACAAAAAGCTTTTTTAAAAGAGTATGGGATGTGGGAAGAAACCTACAGATATAAACTAGGAATGTTATGTTTCAAGTCTGTATCTGAGAAAAGGAGAAGATACTAATATAAAAGAAGGTTGCCACAGCATCCCCCCCACCCTCGCCCTACCACAGGCCTTTTAAATTCATTGTAAATGAGTTCAAAGGGTGCTGTTCTTGAGCACATTTATGTTCTTCTTGATTATTCTTGATGTTCACTTTGTCGATTGCAGATATACGTGTAGTTTTTATAGTCCTGATTTGCTGACCTCTTTTGAATTTCAGGTAAAAAACATCAGGATGAATTTCATCTTCTGGTGGATCAAGCCAAAAAAGGATACAAAAAGACTGTTGGAACGTCCAAAAGAAAAGCAACAAAAGGAGATGAATCTACAGAAAAACTATCCTCTGTATGTGTGGGTAAGAGACTTTAATTAAAAACAGAAGTATATTGAATTTTACTATTTTTAATATAAAATAAAATCAAAAGACTTTACTTTGGACTTATTAGTATATTTAGACATGTAGCAGTTGTTAGATGTAAACCAGATTTATTACTCCAGAAATAAATGAGTGGGGAGGTGTCCTGAAGATAGTTTCTAAAAATCCCTCTTCCTTTCATGATGAATCAGAAGTTTCTTAGTTGTTTAAGCTTGAGGTATAGGATTTATTGCTGCCCATCCTCAAATATCCTACAAAGAGAATAAATTATTTCTACTATAGTTCACTGGTATTTACTTTGGATGGACTGTTTTGCTAAAATATCTAAAGCTAATACATCGTACATTCCTTAATTTTAGCCCATGTAAAAATTTGAAATTAATATTATATTTATATTGCCAGGACTTTAAATGAAGTGAAAGTCGCTCAGTTGTGTCCAACTCTTTGCAAGCCCATGGATTTGCATTCTGATTCTCCAGACCAGAATACTGGAGTAGGTAGCCTACGTCAGTAGCTGTAAATACATTCACAATGCTGTGTCACCATCACCACTATTACACTTAAAACTAACCTGTGAAATAATAACTCTTTCACTTTCCCCACTGGCCCTTAGTATAATCCTTGGTCTACTTTCTGTGTCTGTGAATCTACTTCTTCTGGGTACCTCATAAAAGTGAAATCATGTATTATTTTTTCTTCTGTATCAGCTTATTTCATTAAGCATAATGTCTTCAGGTTTATAACATATATTGAAATCTATTACTTCTTATGGCCGAATAATATCCCATTGCCTCTATAGACCATATTTTATTTATCCATTCATTTGTAATGGTTTTTTCCCACCTTGTGGCTATTGTGAATGATGGTGCTGTGTGCATTGGTATTCATGTATCTGTTCAAGCCTCTGCTTTCCATTCTCTTGGGTAAATACCTAGCAGTGGCATTTCTGGTTCTTAAAATAATTCTTTGTTTCCCTTTTTAGAAACCACCAAACTAGTTTCTGTAGTGGCTGCACCATTTTACATTCCCATCAGCAGTGCTTGAGGAGTCCAGTTTCTCTGTACGCTCATCACTTGTTATTTTTCACTTTTCTTACTGAAACCATATTGGTAGATATGAATTTGTATCTCATTGTGGTTTTGATTTATATTTTTCTAATGACTAATGAGATTGAGATTTTTTAATATTGTTATTTGCCATTTGTTTTTCTTCTTCGGAGAAGTGTCTGTTTAAGCCCTTTGCTCATTTTTTAATTAGCTTGTTTTTTTGTTGTTGTTGAGTTTTAGGAATTCTTTAAATATTCTGAATATTAATTCATTATATAAACTTTTTCTCTGTTGTCTTTTTATTTCCATGATAGTCTCTTTTGAGGCAAAAGTGCTTTGTTTTGATGAAGTTCAGTTTATCAGTTTTTTCTCTTGTTGCCTATGCTTTTGTTGTTATATTCATGGAGTTGTTGCAAAATCAGTGTCATGAAGTTTTCCTTTATGTTTTCTCCTAAGAGTTTCATAGTTTTAGCTCTTATTTAGGTCTGTGGTCCAGTTTAAGTTAATTTTTGTATATGGTATAAGTAAGGGTCCAGCTTCATCCTTTTCACATGTCGATAATCCAGTTTTCTGAATACCGTTTGTCTAAAGACTATACTTTCCCCATTGAATGCTTTTGGCATCCTTTTTGAAAATCAGTTGACTGTATATGTGAGGGCATATTTCTGTACTGTGTGTTCTGTTTAATTGGTCTGTATATCTGTTCTTATACCAGTGCTATGCTATTTTAATTGCCATAACTTTGTAATAAATTTCAGTCAGAGGATATGAGTTCTCCAGCTTTATTCATCCTTTTCAGGGTTGTTTTGGCCATTTGATTCCTTTAAGATTCCATGTGAATGTTGAGGTGGATTTTTCTATTTCCGTCAAAAAAATAATCCATTTGGATTGCATTGTATTGCTGGATTGCTTTGGTTAGTTGACATCAAAGTAGTTTATCCTTTTGGTGCTATTGCATTCTTTATTTTTGTCCTCTGTTCTCCTGGTGTTGTGTAAAAGGTTGCTGACTGAGTACAAGGTTTTTTAGGTATATTTTTTGTGGTCTTTGTCAGCAACTTAGTTCATGCTGTTATTAAAATATGTTGTCAGAAAGCAGTTTAATCCCTGAGAAAATCCAGCTTAATATCTCAGATAAAGAGAATGTTTTTGTTTATTGGTTGACTGTCTTTTGAAGATGACTGACTGCTTACACTCAGGAGTTATGTGTTCTTTGTGTATGTATGCATGACTTTTACTCTCTCTACAGTGTTCAGAGATGAGCACTGCCGATAGATTGCTCTGTGTGGAATGCGTGTGTCTGGGAGGAGTGGGGAGTGTGAGAGAGAGAGAGAATGGAACAGGCTGAAAGGTTGGGCTTTGTACAGTGTCATACAGCCAGTGTAACATTTGCTCTTTACAATAACTGGCTCATCAGAGTGCCAGCATAAGTGCATGAGGTATATGTCTTCTTAAGTAAAACCTTCATCTGTTTTTGATGCGTGTCTTTGGAGAAGTTTAATGTTGGGGCTCATGTGTTCAGCTTTATTTGGAGTTCTCTCCTGAGATCCATGGACTGATAAGAAGGATAACTGACTTTCACTGCCCATGCTTGTTGAATGATACTTGTCCGCAAGAGGAAATTTATCCTATAGAAGCTTACGTAAGAGTGGAAGGGGCTTCCCTGGTGGCTCAGTGGTAAAGAATCCGCCTGCCAGTGCGGGAGATGTGGATTCCCTTCCTGGTCCAGGAAGATCCCATGTGCCGAGGCGCAGTGAAGACCGTGTGCCACAACTGTTGAGCCTGTGCTCTAGAGCCCAGGAGCCACAGGTGCTGAAACCTGCATGCTCTAGAGCCTGTGCTCTGCAGCAAGAGAACCCGCTGCAGAGAGAAGCCTGTTGCGCTACAGCCTGAGAAAAGCCTGCACAGCAACAAAGACCCAGCACAGCCAAAAATACAGACGTTAATTAAAATTTTCTTTACGTGAAAGAAGTAAGAGAAGAATATAAATTAGGTGTAAAAATAAAAGATACTCTTATGTTAAATTCCTTCTCCCTGGATTACCAACTTGATTGTATTCGCTCAGAAAGTTGAGTGATAGAGTCACCTGGGTTCAGTGGGTCATTGTGTCCTTTTAACCTGGTTATAGGTGTCTGTTTGCAAGAGAAGATCCTAGAAATCCTGTCTTAGTTAGCTGCTCATTTCCATCATTTTCCCAGATAAACTTTAGAGGATATGGCTTGTATTGGTAATGAGCAGGCTTAGTGAAAGCCAGACAACATCAGGAGCTTAGTTTTAGAAATTATACTCTTGTGTGATGTATGCTATTCTCCAATGTAACAAAAAGTTATACTTATTTTTGGAAAAATCTTGATCATATGAAGTTGGGAAGGTTTGTTTGTTTGAAGAATATGTCTCACTCCTTTTCCGTAATTTTTCTCCTTATTAACAAAACTTTGACAGTTCTTGTTGGTGTCCTTTGTGAAAGGTCACTTGTCTCCACAAGTGCATGAGTGGTGTGTAAAAGCTCTGCTTCCCTGTGAGCAAACACGCGAGAGGAGATTCTGTCCTCATGGCACATGTCAAGGGGGTCAGGTGCTCACTCAGTCCCTGACCTTAAAGCCAGCACAGCTGAGGTCCCAGCACAGCCCTGCCATGCATGGCGAGGGAGGGTCTGCACACTTACGACTCCTGCACGGAGATGACTTTCTGCCCTCATATTTGCAGACCTTTGGTCACACCTGCAGCTCACATTCTGGCAAACACTGTCTGTATCCCCTCAGCTGTCCTGGGCCTTGATCTGCAATAAGAGACTTCAGAAAATAAGAATATGACAAGGGGTGAGTAGAAATGTGATGTGTGTTGGATCAATCAGATAACTTGGTTATTTATGTCTGATCAGCTTTTCTTTTCTCCAATGAATAGTAGATTCTGTGTAACAGATTTAGGAAAATGACCAGAAAGATTCACTACCATACAGCAGTCAGTGACAAAGATCGTGGTTCTCTTATTAATTGAATCTTTAATCCTTTTTTGTAATTTTTTCTATATTTATCACTATTCTCTGATCTATGAAATATGCAGGAATTCTTGAGCTTCCCTGGTGGCTCAGATGGTAAAGCGTCTGCCTGCAATGCAGGACACCCGGCTTGGATCCCTGGGTTGGGAAGATCTCCTGGAGAAGGAAATGGCAACCCACTCCAGTATTCTTGCCTGGAGAATCCCACGGATGGAGGAGCCTGGTAGGCTACAGTCTATGGAGGAGCCTGGTAGGCTACAGTCTCGCAAAGAGTCGGACACTACTGAGCAACTTCACTTTCACTTTCACTGTAAATAAAAGCCTCATTAGAATTATAACTTTCTCCCTACTCTTGATTTCAAAGAAAATTTTATTTTTGAATTAATGAATCTGGAAATACATGGGTGGACAGTATAAGCAAATGGCACAAGTGTAGTGCTTATTCTTTATTCTCTGGCTCCAAAACTAGAGTTTTGGTGTCAGTGTTACATAAACTTCTATTTTACCAAGTACAAATAGCAATATTAAATGTAGTGGAAATAATAAATATACAGAGGTTATAAATTTTAAGGTACTCTTAAATATTTCTTTTTTTCCTTTCTTTCCTTTTTCTTTTGTAGGACAGGAAGATAATAAAATGAAAGTATCAGCTACACCCTCGGTAAAAACAAACCACTTCCCTCAATCAAAGCTGGACTCCCCAGGGAAATTAGAGCGTGACAGACAAGATGATTCTTCCAGTTGTACTGATATTCAAGAGGAAACCCTTTCTTCATCAGAATCAGATTCATTCAAAAGGTAAGAAACTTGCAGTAGTTGAATATTTTAGATTTCTGTTTTCTGTGCATGCTAAGAGACAGGCAAAATTAACCAGAAAATGCTGAGGCCTGACACCGTTCCTCCTCTCCTCCCAGCATCTCCTGCCACTTTGTAAGGTTCGCAAAGGGAGCAGGGCAGGATGTGGAGGGTGTGTATTGCAATCACAGGGGACTTTGTTTTCTGCTCTGTAGCCTTTTCTTTTTTAATTAAAAAAAAGTTTTTTTAATTTTTATTGAAATATAGTTGATTTACAATGTTGTGTTAGTTTCTGCTGTACAGCAAAGTGAATTGGTTACACATATACATATATCCACTCTTTTTTAGATTCTTTTCCCACATGGGCCATTACAGAGTATTGAGTAAAATTCTCTGTGCCATACAGTAGGTCTTTATTAGTTATCTCTTTTGTATATTGTAATATGTATATGTCAGTCCCTATCTTCCTAATTTATCCCCCCTCCCTTACCCTCTGGTAACCATATGTTTATTTTCTAAATCTGTAACTCTTTCTCTTGTAGATAAGTTCATTTTTACGCTTTTTTAAGGTTATAAGTTTGTCATGTGGTATTTGTCTTTGTCTGATTTACTTCACCCAGTATGCCAGTCTCTAGGTCCATCTATGTTGCTGTAAATATAGCCTTTACAGAGATATTTTTCCTAAAGTTAGAAAAGAAGGCATGATTGACAGTAAAAATTTTTATCAAGAGAATGGGTAAAGGAGATAAAGACAACTATACTAGAAAGTAGAGATGACAAGAAAGACAAAAAGGGAAGAATTTAATTGAGCAAATAAAATGGATGGGAAACCTTTTTTAATGAGAGATTTGAAGGTGAGTCATTTTTCCAAGTGGTTTTTTAAGAGACAATTTAAGATGATGTGATTTTGAAAGATGACATAGTGTTAAGCTGTGTATTGTTACCATTTTGTGTTCAAGTGGGTGCAGCATTCTCTTGGGTTTCTGTGCCATAATTGATCAAACTTTTCAGTTTCTATTGGGTTTGTACATTTTCCTCAGTGTTTGTTATACACCTAAAGCTGTGGTAGAGCTCTTCCTATAGAAAACTTTTGTTTCTAATATCTTTCACATCGTTTTGACAGTGGTAGGTGTTGTTGCCTTTTGAATAAATCCTACCAATCTGAAATGGTAATAGCAATGTTACACTGTGAATGTGTCTTGGAAATTATTTGATCTTTGCTGTTTGTTCATTTAAAAATTGTTAACAGTACTCTAGAAAGGTAGATTTTGTCTCATCTAAAATACCAAATTAAGAAGAAAATTTTCATAAGAATATACCCAAAGATCCTCTATTTTCTTAGGGCTCTTGGGAAACAGCTTCAGGTTATTTAGAATCAAGTATTAGGAATGGAGAATCTTCTCATTTTGCTCCGAGCATACAGAAACATTGTATCCTGAGTTGGGTAAGGGCGGAACACATGGTAGCCTGAGTTTTTCCAAGACCTGGCACTGATGGACAGTTCTGGGTCAGTAGGTATTGTTGTTTTTAAACACAAAAACTTACCAAAATACAGGGTAGAAACGGAAGAGAAACGGAGTCCTGGAAAAGAAGAGTGAGTTTTTAAGCATAGTCATGAGATCCCTGAAAGTTCTGAAATGCCAGGATGAAATGGGACATTTTTATAAATTTGTAGTGGGGCGAATGGAGGAGAGTGAAAGGGGAGCATATGGCAGCCAGGTGGATTTTTATCTACTGGTGAGAGTGTGGGAAACAGGATGAGTTTGTTGGCAGTCTTGGTCTCAGACAGATTTATTCATCTTTGTCTGAACTGTGAGAGGGTTATTAAACCATTAAAAAATTTTTTTCAAGTAAGCTCTTATATTCTTCTATAATTTAATGCATCTATATATGTTTACACATTCACCCATACACTATGACCAGTGAAACTACCTGCTAACTGCAAATTTTTACCAACTTTATTGAGGTAAAATTTACAAACCATACAGTTCACTCATTTAAGTGACAGTCTGTGGTTTTTAGTGTTTCCAGAACTACACTGCCATCACCACAATTTTAGAGCATTTTCATCACCCTCCAAAAGAAACCTTGTCCCCATTAAGCCATCACTTTCTGTTTTCTCCCAACTCTCCTGGCAATCACTGATCTACTCTGTCTTTGTGGGCTCGCCTTGTCTGGACGTCTCATATATATGGGAGCATATAATGTGTGGTCTTCTGTAACTTGGCTTCTTTTACTTAGCATATTGGCTGCAAGGTTCATCCATTTTGTATCATGTTTCAGTACTATATTCCTTTTTATTTCCATAATATTCCATTCTATGGATTTGCATTTAATTTCTTCTTTTATTAGTTGATGGACATTTGGGTTGTTTCTAATTGCAGCTCTAGTAAGGAAAAAAATTACTGACTCTTACTTGCAAACTTTGGAACCTTAGTTCTAGAGACCGAATATAAGAATTGCCTGGGTGACCTTGAGAAAGCAGTCAGTGTCTGTTACTCCTATCTCAAGTTATGAATAAGTCTTTCTTTTCATTTGCCCTTTTATTTTGTCAGATTAAGATTTTTAAGTTTGAAAGATTGAGTCTGTTCCTTATATATAACCTACAAACTAAAGCTAAGGGACACTGTGAGTGAAGTGGTATTTGGTTTGATACCAGGGCAGGCCGCTGGGCCGCTGAGTCCATTGGAGATTGTTAAAGAGGAGGTGAGCAAGGGAAGCACTGGTGGTGCAGCCAGAAAGGACCGGCTTCGAGTCAGGGTCTACTGGCTGATTTTGGAGTCCATCTTTGAAGTCTGTTTCCATAGCTATAAAAAGCATATAGAAATACCTTCTATCTCAGATCTTTTGGGAAGGTGAAATGAGATAATAAATGTAATAAGAGTCTTTGATAAATATATGGTTATTATTTCTAGTTTGATAAAGATCAAATCAACTGAATTTTCTTTTTTTTTTTTTGTGGTTTATTTTTTTTTTTCATGTAAAATTATTATTTTTTTTTAATTAATTAATTTATTTTTAATTTTTACTTTACAATTCTGTATTGGTTTATGTCAACTGAATTTTCTTCAGTAATACTGGAAAACTTGAGCTTCTAGGACTGAATATTTCAGAAATGCTTTCATAGTCCCCAATTCCTTCATTCTAATTCTTAAGCTGTGTCATAGGAGTAAATTCCACAGTTTATCTTTTTTTTCCCTACTTCTGTTCTGAACTTTAGAAAATTATAAGCCTGGCTTAATTAGTTCATTTGAAAATTCATTTAATTGGCCTCAACTGGGCATTCAATAACCTCACATATGCAGATGACACCACCCTTATGGCAGAAAGTGAAGAGGAACTAAAAAGCCTCTTGGTGAAAGTGAAAGAGGAGAGTGAATTAAGTTGGCTTAAAGTTCAACATTTCAGAAAACGAAGATCATGGCATCTGGTCCCATCACTTCATGGGAAATAGATGGAGAAACAGTGGAAACAGTGTCAGACTTTATTTTTTTGGGCCCCCAAATCACTGAAGATGGTGATTGCAGCCATGAAATTAAAAGACGCTTACTCCTTGGAAGGAAAGTTATGACCAACCTAGATAGCATATTCAAAAGCAGAGACATTACTTTGCCAACAGAGGTCTGTCTAGTCAAGGCTATGGTTTTTCCAGTAGTCATGTATGGATGTGAGAGTTGGACTGTGAAGAAAGCTGAGCGCCGAAGAATTGATGCTTTTGAACTGTGGTGCTGGGGAAGACTCTTGAGAGTCCCTTGAACTACAAAGAGATCCAACCAGTCCATCCTAAAGGAGATCAGTCCTGGGTGTTCATTGGAAGGACTGATGTTGAAGCTGAAACTCCAGTACTTTGGCCACCTGATGCAAAGAGTCGACTCATTGGAAAAGACTCTGATGCTGGGAGGGATTGGGGGCAGGAGGAGAAGGGGACGAAAGAGGATGAGATCGCTGGATGGCATCACCAACTCGATGGACGTGAGTTTGGGTGGACTCTGGGAGTTGGTGATGGACAGGGAGGCCTGGCGTGCTACAGTTCATGGGCTTACAGAGTCGGACATGACTGAGCGACTAAACTGAACTGAACTGGGCACTTACATCGAGACACAGTCTTCTTTTTATTCCTTGTTGCATTTCCAACCCATTTGTCCATGTCTATTTCCTCACTTTGAATGAATATCTTGTCTCCCAGCTCACCAAGGCAGGTCATCTGACCTGTCTCCAGATCTTCCTTTCCATTTTAAGTTTTCTTTCTGACCTCTTCTTTCCTGTTAATTGTAAGAGAAAGATATATTTCTTAAGACATTTCTAAAGACATATTCTTTCTTAAGACAAATTCATCCACCTCCTCTAAGACATTCCTTCATCACTTGTTCCCTAAGTTTGCTCTCGGATGTCTCCTTTTTCTGAGCCCTTCTTATCTCTGCCTTCTCCTATTCTTCCCACAATGCAGGAAGTAATTTCCACTTCCTCCATTACAACCAAATGCCTTTGGTAGAATCAAAGCATTTCAGAGATTAGTGGTTTTTGTCTGGTCCAATTTTTATTTTCCTTAATATTCAGACATCAGTTGGAAGGAAATGGGGCACAACACTCAGTGACTTTGTTCAGATCTTTTCCAACTGTGAAATTCTTTAATACTGTTATTTTTGACAAGCATAATAATCGTTGGTACATATCATGAATCAACCTTCTAGAATCAGACTTATTCCTTGTATATTGAAGTGTTCCTATTTTTACTTCTTTTATTTTTTGCAAAAATTTTCTCATTTTTTTCTTTTTATGAAAGTTTTATTGCTTTTGTTCTAAAGTACAGGGTTTTCCAAAGTACTTTTCATTTAGGTGTTATGCATGTTTATCATGAAAAATAGAAAATTTAGGTAAATAAAGAGTAAAATTCTATAATTTTATCAGCGAGAAATGACTTTTCATATTAACACCTTTGTATGTACATCCTTCTTAAGATAGTGGTATAGATGCATAGATAGAGGAGCATTTTTAAAACAGAGCATAATTTTTATGCTTTTTTTCTCTTTTTAAGAGACAAGACACATTGTCTTAGGTTTAATGTGAGTGTAACTATTTTGCGATTTGTTTTTTAATTCATGCAGTTGTGCTGCTATACAGATTATAGATCTTACTATTATATCATTGAATAAACTATTGCTTTTCTTTCTATTAGAGCAGTATTTAAACTTTATGTAATATGCTGGGCTGTCAGATGAGAATAATCTTATTTTAAGTTCCAATAGATGTATCCAATCCACGTAATTATTAGGATGTTGTTTGTTGCTAATCTGATTCTCAGCTCTTAAATAAGTACTTCTCTTAGAGTTTGAATTATTAATGTTATATTGATTCTTTCTTGCCAATATGAGACAGAGGATAAATAAGTTGATAAGAATTTTAGATTTTTGTACACCTCTTAAGACAGTTTCCAGGAGTTCAAGAGACTTGTACAAATTTCTGTAAATTAACTTATTGTTCTTCATAAGGAGAGAGGGCCCTTGTTCCCTGAGTTTTGGCAAGCAGAGAAAACTACATTTTTATTGAGTGCTAACTTACAAGAAAAGATGCTTTTGATTGTGACCCTAGAGATGAAGCTTTATCTTCATGTAGAGATGAATAGTGCTCATGCTATTCTTTGGAAGAATCTTTAGGTCATTATTTAAAAAAAAAAAAAAACATTGTGTACTTGAATTCTAGGCAGTGTAAATTAAAAAGAGACTTTTTTAACTGGAAAAACTTGAATAAGGTCATAGATAATATCATTTGTTATATCAGTATTCAATTTCCTGATTTTAATAATTTTATTAAGATCATGTAAGTGATTATATTTGTTCTTAGGAGATGCACACTAAAGGGTTAAGGGGACATGATGGCTGAAACTTACTCTCAGTGCTTAAAAAAATAACTTACATGTATGTGGGTACACACACACACTCACAGACACACAGACACACATACACATAGAGAGTGAGAAAGCAAATGAGGCAAAATGTTAGCAATTGGAAAATCTGGATGATTGGTCTGAGTCTTTTTTTTTTTGGTAACTATGAGATTTTAAAATTTTAAAAATTATTGAAAAGACTCACTGCCCATAGTCAAAAAAGTTTATTTATACCAGAAGATTTTCTAAAGGAAATTTGATTTATAGTTATGATTTATTGACTAAAGATAGTTGCAGCCAGGAGTCTAGTCTACATGGGATGCTGAGTATGGTTTTTCCATTGCTGAAGCCATATTTATTTCAGTCAGTCTGTTCAGGACCAACCCGACATGGTTATCTCAGCTTTGGTGTGTAGGAGAATGTGGCCTAATGAAGCAGGCATTGTGATTTCAGTATAAAAGAGATCACAGAGACCAGCTAATTTTACTGCTTGGTAACAGTAACAGAGAAGAGGGCAACAGAGGATGAGATGGTTGGATGGCATCACTATTTCAATGGACATGACCTTGGGCAAACTCCAGGAGATAGTGAGGGACAGGGAGGCCTGGTGTGCTGCAGGGGTTACGAAGAGTCAGACACGACTTAGCAACTTAACAACAGCAACAAACAGTAACTTACATGAACCTTCTTGCAGATACCAAGTGTTGGTTATAAAAGAACCTGGGTCAGATAAGGTGTGAATGAATGTGTTTTAACTTTTCACAGTTCCTGGCCAACACCATCATTTCTTCTCTGATGCTAAGTCAGTAGCAGCATCTTTGTGTAGAAGTCCAACACACACATAGGCACAGAACACTGAAAACTTTGGCAGAAAGGCTTATTTTCAACCATGCATTTGATATATTTTGGTACAACTTTTCCTCACTTTTCAGACATTTTCTGGAGAGCTATCTGTCCAAACTTCTTAAGAGCAAGAAAGCCAAAACAAATCCTAGAAAAATGTGAAGAAATCTTGACTACCATTTGTTGGAAATTTTAAAGAATAGTTCAGTTTCATCCTTTGTTAAATTATGTGTAAAATTGGAGAATGATGGGGAAATCCTGAGAGAAAACTGCCACTGTGACACTCATCTGAGGAATGTAGAACAGTGGCACCATCTGCCTGTTGTGAAGACCACGCTGAACTTATTTTGCTTATTGAAAGGAACCGGAAACATGACCTGTAGCAGCAAAGTAGTCTCTCAGCCAGAGGGACTAGGCTGATTTGTGTGTTAAGATTACCATTTCGGTTTTGGTCAGTTCTTTCAGTGCAGGTCTTGGCTGTTGTTTAGTCACTAATTTGTGTCTGACTCTTTTGCATCCCCATGCACTGTAGCCCTCCAGGCTTCTCTGTTCAAGGGATTTCCCAGGCAAGAATACTGCAGTGGGTTGCCATTTCCTTCTCCAGAAGATCTTCTAGACCAGAGATTGGACCCACATACTGGCTGGTGGATTCTTTACCACTGAGGCACCAGGGAAGCCCACAGGTCTTGGTTAGGATTGGGTAAACCTCACAGTTCAGAATTGGTGAGTAGAGCCAGATGAGGATTTTGAGGAGAGAGACTCAAAGAGTCCTTGGGGATATGTCCTTTGATACTTTATGTTGAAAAGCTGGTGGGTTTTATAGGAAGTTTTTGGACTCAACAAAAATTATTCACAATTTTTATCCAAGAGTCTCTTGGAATAGTCAAGTTATGTTGATGAAATAGTAGATGGTAAAATCTTGTTACTGTGGGTGCTGTGGTTTTCTGCAGATGTTATGTGAGTGCTCAGAGAGTTCAGCGTCACATCACTCAGTCCACAGGGAAACCCATTGTACAGAAGTGGAAATGAAAGGTTGAAGGAGTCACATAGGTGGCTTAGGGTTATATACATGGTGGGTGGCAGTACTAGGATTTGAACCTAGGTCCAGATGACCTCAGAGCCCAAGGTCTCCTGGCTGACAATAATTATGGCCAAGCCAGATAGATCTTCACATTCTTGAAAGAGTTTTAAACTTACAGTTCTTGAAATAGTTGGGCTGAAAAGCAGACAGGGATCTGAGTGGAAGTGGTTAATTTGGAAGGCAAAAGAACAACTGTAGGAAGTGGGAAAGTGATACAGGAAAGGGAGGACAGCATTTAAGGGGTGGCTTATCAAACCACATGTCACTGTGAGCAACTGGGAACTGCTTTAAAACACTCTCCTGAGTTGTCCCACCCAAGGCAAGGGCCAAGGATATTAGCTGTTTGGTTGGGGGCTGCTCACTGCTGCTTCCAGCCTTTCATGCTGATGACAGAGCAGGCTTTAGCATGGCAGGCAGAGGCACTGACAGTTGACAATTGGGAGTCAGGTCAAGCACATCAGGGGCGAAGGCAAGAGGAAAGGGATGGAGCACCAGTGGGATCTGCTAAGACAGTGACTCCAGCTGAAGTTGGAGATGGTCTGGTGTTCCATTGGCTTTGCTAATATAAGGTAATGCTGTGGATGTCTGCCTGTATCTCTAGTCTGAGAGATGCATTAGTTGGTGGGGGAGACCCAGAACTCACTGCCTCTCTGAGCCCTTGTTTGCCCAACTCACTTGGCCATTGCTTCCCAGAAGGGATGTGAGAAGGATGTCTGAACAAGTGGCAGACAAGCAGATGCCAGGGGGAGGACGGGACAGATTATTTGGAAAGCGCTGAGACGAATGGATTGATCCACAAACTGATGGGAGAAAATGTTGTTTATTGATGAGAAACTGCTTGCTTTTCCATCTTGTGTTAATAGATAATGAACTGAAAAATGAAATAATCTTTCATCAAACTGAAATTCACCAACATGCTAAATAAAAATCTCTGGGTCTCAGGCAGAAAAATCACAAGCCCAGAACCTAGAGTTCTTTATCACGAATATTTCCTAATGGTCCTGGTTTGTTTCTCCTTGGCAGCGACTAGAGCACACTGTAAATGGGCTTTGAGGTACATGTGGACATCCTCTCCCTGGTGTGGTGGCATAAACCTACTGGTCTTTTTGGGGAAAGTCTTTAGAAGACCCTCATTAGTAGGTGACAATCGTGTGTGCCTTTGAACCCTCTGTGGATCTGAAGGAGAGAAAAAGCCAACCTTCTATTTGGCACACTTAATGGTAATTATTTTAAGTGTTTTTTACACAGAATTGCTTCTTCATGCTTAAGAATTAGAAAATATTTTCATGTATATGTCTCTGAACTGCTTGATTTCATGGATGTGTGAACCTTTAATGTTTCTCTAATACATCTTTGTGGAAGTTTCTCCCTGACTTATTTCAGAAGACTTTTGTCTAACCCTAACCATCTGTAGCTTAGCATGAAAAATATATATATATTATTTGCCTTTGTCTTAAAATGGATGACAAATGGGATTCAGGTTTCTCACTATTGGAGGGGAGATTACAGGCAAGGCTAAAACTGTCCATGTGATACTAGATTAAAATTGGAGACCTTAAAATTCCTGTTCAGCTTAACATAGATTCAGATGGATTCATACAGAAATAGTTACAGATCTCTGTGGGTAAGTGAGCTAGTTTACATATATGTTTCCTTTCTCTGTGAGCTGCCAGAGCCCAGAAGCTAGGTGGCACAGTTTCATAGGGCATACTTCGTGCCCTGATCTTGGTTTCTAGTAACATTCTCCAATAGAAGGAACCAGTGCTTCTTGGAGAAATGGTTGAACCAGGGGCGGGGTAGGGAGCTAGGAAGTGCTAGAAGGAGAGAGACAGAAAGCAGGGAGAAAAGTGAGGGGAGAGGAAGGAAAGGGAAAATGAGGGGAGGAGAAGAGAAAGCAAAAGCCTAACACACATACCTCAGCAGGATATCAACATCAACATCGCACCCGTGTGTTCTCTTAACGGAATGCCCTGCGAATGACGCATTATCTCCGTGGTCTTTTCTCCCAAAATTCAATAACCTCAGTCAGATTGTGAGGAAAATAAATCAGACAAACTCCAGTTGCGGGTCATTGTGCAAAATAACCTGACCACCAGCACGGCTCAAAACTGTCAAGGTCATCACAAACAAGGAAAGTCCGAGAGATAGTCACCATCTGGAGGGCACCTAAGGAGACGTGGCCACTAAATGTAATGTGGTGTCCTGATTGGAATCCTGGCACAGGAAAGGTTAAGGAAGTAAAATGAAGCGTGAAAGAAGATTTCTCTTTTCCTTCCTGTTGTCATACTTGTTTTACCAGCTTTGCTTTCTTGTACTAATGTTTTCACTTTATAGAGTGATTTCACCTCAGAGGATGTAGCTCACCCAGCCTTTACATTTCATCAGAAGAGAAAACGTGGATGATTTACAATAGACCTCATCTTCTTCAGTTACCATTTTTTATTAGTGAATATATACTTGTACAAGTGATTTGAATAGTGATCCTCCCAGAACAATGTGAAAGTACAGATAGTTTTTTTCTTTTCTCCAGTTCTCACTGGCAAAGGATATTTGCTGTTACATAATGAGGTTTTCTTCTACTCTCAGACACTTCCTGTTGACACCTTTTGGTTTTTTTTTTTTTATCATGTATTTTCATTGGATGATCTGATGGACTTCTTTGTAGCAGCCTTTTACATTTTTGTTTTATAATATATTCATGTGTTTTCAGCATTCTGAGTCAGTCCTAGGTGGCAGATACTCTCTGTTTTCACCAAATTCATGAACTGCCATGATATAAAGATCCTCTATAAAACTACATTGTGCCTACAGTTTTCTGTCTGAGGAGAGAGTTTTACAATTCCACAATGGATGATAACTTGTGTATCTAAACTGCTTGTAGAAATTGGCAGTTCCTTCCAGGTTCCACACTTACCACGTGATGCATTCATTGTCATATCTTACATAGTATTTGATTATCACCCAGGTTTTGGTATGATGACTGTAATGCTGAGAGTTTGAGTTGGCATGACACAGTAATACCTGCAGTTTGCTTAAGGTTGAAGTTTTTAAAAGTGTGTTTCCCTTTTTAGTTTTTCAGACATTTTCTAAAGTATAGAGGAATTCTTGTCTCATATACTTCTGTGTGTGTTTGACTTGATTCATAAAACTCCAGTATAATCTTGACCTGTTCAGAATTTAGTTCTTCATTTAAAAAAAAAAAAAAAGGAGTAGATGAGAATGTATTTTTCAGAATGCTTGGTGCAGAGTAAGTATGAGCCCTTGAAGGAACTACCATTTCCTTCTAAATGTTAGACATGCAATCAATAATTACTTTGGATCAGCACTCCAAGACCCCCCAAATACAGGCAGCCAGTTAGGAGCTTTCTCTAGTTTAAAACAAAATGTCAGAATCAGTCCTTTGGCCTTGTTCTGGTGAATGAAATTGGATGGACTAGAAATGATACGTAATGTTCACATCAAGTTATTGGAATTTTGTTTTTCAGTGAATTGATCAAGTTTACAATTTGTTACAGTCAACTTGAAAATTAAAGTTAGAGCTTTTTTCCTGCTTTCTTATTTTACACCATCTGTGCCTTTAAATTATCAGAACAGATGTTATGAGATCTCCTTGGAGACCTTTGGAACCTGGGAAAAAGGCATGTTAGGATAAAAATATGAACATTTTCAATTTCAAAGGTACATTGAGAAATCACTCAATATAGTAGCTTCATATCACAGGTAAGGAAACAGAGGCCTAGAGAGGTGATATGACTTATCTCAAGTCATTCACTGAATAGAGGTGAAGTCAGTAATTCTCAGTCCAGATTTCTGCCCTTTATAGCATGAGTTGCGTCAGAATTTTTATCTTGGACACCATTGATTCCTTCGTTAGTAGAATAACACTTTAAGGAAATTATTTAAAATGTGAGTTAGACACAGAATGGCCATGTGTTCTGGTTTCTCTGAGAGCAGCTCATTTCCACTTCTTCTCTTGATGTCTATTAGAAGCATTCTGTATCACTCTCCCACGTGTGTCTGGGTTTAGATGGTGGATTATATAGTAGCCCCATAAGAAGGACATGCAATGTTAATTTGCACCTCTTCCCCTCTTCTCTTTACTCCCACACAAATAGTCACATTCTAGAACATGGATACATATTGGATTGCTGATTTTACTTACTCCTATTGATTTTACCACATGAGTAGTACACATTGTTCTTGTATCTCAGAGAGAGTCAGGCATTAAAATATGATGGGCCTCAGATGCAGAGGCTTGTTATTTGTTTTAGGTAATTCTGCAGAATTCAGTTGTAGAAGCCTTAAGATTTCATTAATAAGTGCTTTTTACTGTGCTTACCTTCCCCTGGTAAGCACGTTTTGTTAGAGCTATTTACATCTTGTTATTGGAGTATGGGTAATAATACAATAAAAAATTAATGTATCAGCATTAAAGTTTGGAGTAAATATAGTTGGGGGGTAATTCTCATATACTCTATCATTTGGTCTGATATCTCATTTTTGAGACACAGGGCAGTTCAGTGTCCACTGCCTAAAATCCTACAGTATAAAATTCTCCTTCTCCCTGAACAGATTGTAAGACTAGAGTTTTATGGCCTGGACTTTGACTTGATACTGGGTTTCTATGATTTGGTGGTTGGTATTGGCCAGACACCCCATGTTTGCACAGTTGAAGATGGGTCCTCAGGGTGGGCAGCTGGGTAGATGACGTAGAGGTTGGCCTGGCTGTGCAGAGGACATGCTGCTTCTGTCACGAGCTCCACACTCTACCTCTTACTAGCAAAGAAACTTGTAATCAAATGAAGCTTCTTAAGTGTAGAGGAAATTTTCATCTTTGAGATAGTGTCTTGTAATTGGTTTCTCCTTACAAGACTGAGTATTGTAACCTGTTGCTATATGATCTCCTTGTCTTCTAGTACTGGGGTTTTGTTTATGTTGGCCCTTTATGCTGCTAATAGTTGAGTCAGAACAAAATGAAGCATCATGATTTTGTCCCTGTGCCCCTTAACTTCAGATTTTGATTCAGTATCTAGTTGTAGCTGTGGAAATTTTGCTAATTAAAATAATTTTTTCCTTAAATTAGATTCTCACAGTTGATGTCATTTTTCTTTTTCTTTTTTCCCCTTAAGTTAAACATAAGCACACATGTTTGATTGTATTTTGAAATGGAATTTTTTACCATAGGGCCAAACGGACTCCAGTGTTTAGAATTAACCTAATTTTTGTTCCTTGAAAAAAAATATGCAGTACTTTTCTTTAGTTTTTATGAGAATTTAAAGTGATTGACCTAAAAAGGTATGATTCTCTCTTAACACTATATTTCCTAACGCTTTTCTTGCCACATAAAAAAAGATGCTATTTGTTGTCACACACTGTCATCAGCGAGATGATTGATGCTGGAGGCCAAAGGTGCTGCCATGGGTTTAAAAATTGTTTTGGCTATTCCAGGTCCCTTTGCATTTCTATATAAACTTAAAAATCAACTTCAGTTCAGTCACTCAGTCGTGTCCGACTCTTTGCGACCCCATAAATTGCAGCACGCCAGGCCTCCCTCTCCATCACCAACTCCCAGAGTTCACCCAAACTCATGTACATCCAGTCAATGATGCCATCCAGCCATCGTATCCTCTGTCATCCCCTTTTCCTCCTGCCCCCAATCCCTCCCAGCATCAGGGTCTTTTCCAATAAAATCAACTTAGCAGATGCTAAGAAAGAAAGAAAAATTCTGTTGGAATTTTGATTGAGGTTAAATTCAATCTATAAATTGTGGGTATCAACTTGATTTGTCAGTATTGATCTGATACAGTGTGGTCTGGTTTCTGTGGTTTAAAAGAATGACTCTAGATGCTGTGAAGAGTGGATGGGGATCAGAGGTGAAAAAGCAGCAGCAGGGAGACCAGTCAGGCTTCTCCCAGTCCACTCCAAGGTTCCCGGTAGAGTGGATGGGGACCATCATAGTCAAATTAGAAACAGGTGGGGTTGGGCCTATATTTTGGAGATTGGATAGACAGAATGTGTAGGTGGTTAAGCTCAGCCTTGAGAACGAATCCTACATGTTGGCTTTGGCAGCTGGGTGGACGGTGGTCCTTACTAAGTAAAATGGGAAATTTGAGAAAGGGTAGGAGAAAATTTGTCCAGAGGTTGGGGTGGAGGGAGTATTGGTAATCAGGGGTTTTGTTTTGGGCCTATGAGGTAACCAAGTAGAGATAAACAAGGAGGTGGAGTAAGGGAAAAAATCAGGGTTCAAGATACACATAAAGGCAGGGTATTGGCTGAGAGCCAACAGTGCAGGTGTGCAGAAAAAAGAAAAAGGAACTGTGGACTGAACCCTCTCTCACTCTGACGTAGAGAGTAGAAACGTTTAGAAAAGACTGAGCAAGAGAGATTCAGGGAGAAAAAGACTAGTGGGGGATGAAAAGAGCTAGGACATGGCGATGCCATGTAAGCGGACAGAAGGAAGCAGATGAGAAGCCAAATAAGACAAAACTGGAGCAGGGACTGTGGGCTTGGGCAGCAGGAAGGTCTTGGCAGTGGTCTCGAGTGAAGGATTCCCTGGAAGCCTGACTCGTGTACGTTGAGGGGAATTGTAGGGATGACTACTGCCAGCTCTCAGGAACTTTGCTGTGCACGGTGGTGGAGATTAGGCTTGGATGTGGAGGAACCACAGAGGAGTCAATGGGAATGTGTGGCTGAGAAGGGGACAGTGATGAGGAGTGGGTGCCAGTTGCCTGAGTGAAGTCCTGAGCGGGCACGAGGTGGGAGCAAGTGAGCAGGGTTGATTCACCCGTAGAAACAGCAAGGAAAACAGGATAGGTTCAGATGCAGGTGCAGCAAGTGCCTGCCAGATTGCTTTTATCTGTCCCCCTTCCCTTTATAAAATTTTTGGCTGCACTGCATGGCTTCTATCTCAGTTCAACAGCAAAGTGTTGAACCCCAGCTTTGGCAGTGAAAGCCCAGAGTCCTAACCACTAGGCCACCAGGGAACTCCCCTGCTTTTACCTTCTTAATATGGTTGAGGCAGTTCCACCAGATGAGAGTGTGGGTGGGTTGGCAGGTAGGCAATTTGAGGTGTGAGTCTTTGAGAGTGGGAAACAGAACATTTTGATCCTAAGTTTTGTAGCATCACATGATAGTGAGGATTGCCCATAGAGTAGATGCTTGCTCTGGAATTCTTATTCATCAACTAAGAAAAACTTGAAATGTATAACTTTCAAACGTTAACTTAGAAATGTTTTTGGCAATGAAAGATGCCATGCTAATATATTTTCTTCTCATGTATAGAGGTTTAGTAGAAACTTTTAAAAAACATACAAGATTTTTATATTCTTTTTGAGCACCTAGAGACTGAGAAGGAAAGGACCACAAACTCAGAAAAGAAAAATGGGCAAAAGTCTTGAACAGACAGTTTGCCCAAAGAGTAATGCAAATTATATCCATTTCTTACATGTTAGGTTGGCAAACATCTTTTTTTTAATTTATTTTTAATTGAAGGATAATTAATTTACAAAATTGTATTTCTGCCGTACGTCGACATGAATCAGCCATCGGTATACATATGTCCCCTCCCTCTGGTTCCTCCCTCCCACCTCCCACTCCTTTCTACCACTCTAGGTTGTTGCAGAGCCCTGGTTTGAGTTCCGTGAGTCATACAGCAAATTCCCATTGGCTGTCTATTTTACATATGGTAGTGTATATGCTTCCATGCTACTTCCTCCGTTCCTCCCACCCTCTCCTTCCTCCTGCCGCTTGTGTCCATAAGTCTGTTCTCCATGTCTGCATCTCCATTGCTGCCCTGCAAATAGGTTCATCAGTACCATCTTTCTAGATTCCATATATATGTGTGTATATATATATATATATGTCCTAGCTATTGTAAATAGTGCTGCAGTGAACATTGGGGTACATGTGTCTTTTTCAGTTTTGGTTTCCTCAAAGTGTATGTCTAGTAGTGGGATTGTTGGGTAGTAGTTTTATTCCTGGTTTTTTAAGGAATCTCCATACTGTCTTCCATAGTAGCTGTTACCAGTTTACATTTCCACCAACAGTACAAGAAGGTTCCCTTTTCTCCATATCCTTTCCAGCATTTGTTGTTTTTGGATTCTTTGATGATGGCCATTCTGACCAGTGTGAGGTGATATCTCATTATAGGTTGATTTGCATTTCTCTGATAATGAATGATGTTGAACATCTTTTCTAGTGTTTAATAGCCATCTGTATGTCTTCTTTCAAGAAATGTCTCTTTATATCTTTTGCCCACTTTTTGATTGGGTTGTTTGTTTTTCTGGGATTGTGTTGTAAGGTTGGCAGACAACATTTGCTGATAATAGACTCTGCAGTAAGGCTATGGGGAAACACACATTCTCACTTATTACTGGTTGAAATGCTGCATAATACAGTCCCTAAGGAGAGGAATCTGGTGAGATCAACCAAAGGTCCTGTTGTTTGGCCTTTTACACAGTATTCTCATGAATTTGTGCTATGGGTATACTTGCAGCGTATAAATGACTACATGCAGGGTTATTCATTAAGTCATTGTTCATTATAACAAAAGGCTGGGAACCCCTTTGAGTATTCATTGGGGGCTGATTGATTTAACTCCAGTACATCCACACAATGAGATCCTATGTGATAGTTCTAAAAGGAAAATCTCTGCATGCTGACATGGAGAGATTTCCAGGGTATGTTTGTAAGTGAAGAGACCAGAATTCAGAATGGCATAGATAGCATTTTGTTTCTTTTCTAAAAGGAGAGAAACTGGATATACTTATGTTTGTTTGATTTTGCATGAAGAAACATCAGAAGAAAAAAAAAACAAACTATTAAGTGATTATTTGTTGGAAATAGAGGGGAACAGATTGGCAGGAGACAGAGGAGTGAGACCTCTCAGTGTACATATTCTTATGTCATTTTGATTTTGAAACATGCAAAGATTATTAATTTACTCTAGCAAAAAAAAAAAGAGTAAGTACTTTAAAGTTTTGGAAATCGTCATCGTGTTTATCAGTGTCATTATTATAAACTGGTTAATGAAGTTTGGTGATGCAGGCAGTAAATCAGATCCCTTATGATTATACAGTGGAAATGAGAAATAGATTTAAGGGCCTAGATCTGGTGATAGAGTGCCTGATGAACTGTGGAATGAGGTTCGTGACATTGTACAGGAGACAGGGATCAAGACCATCGCCATGGAAAAGAAATGCAAAAAAGCAAAATGGCTGTCTGGGGAGGCCTTACAAATAGCTGTGAAAAGAAGAGAAGCGAAAAGCAAAGGAGAAAAGGAAAGATATAGCATCTGAATGCAGAGTTCCAGAGAATAGCAAGAAGAGATAAGAAAGCCTTCTTCAGCGATCAATGCAAAGAAATAGAGGAAAACAATAGAATGGGAAAGACTAGAGATCTCAAGAAAATTAGAGATACCAAGGGAACATTTCATGCGAAGATGGCCTCGATAAAGGACAGAAATGGTATGGACCTAACAGAAGCAGAAGATATTAAGAAGAGGTGGCAAGAATACACAGAAGAACTGTACAAAAAAGATCTTCATGACCCAGATAATCACGATGGTGTGAATACTAATCTAGAGCCAGACATCCTGTAATGTGAAGTCAAGTGAGCCTTAGAAAGCATCACTACAAACAAAGCTAGTGGAGGTGATGGAATTCCAGTTGAGCTGTTTCAAATCCTGAAAGATGATGCTACGAAAGTGCTGCACTCAATATGCCAGCAAATTTGGAAAACTCAGCAGTGGCCACAGGACTGGAAAAGGTCAGTTTTCATTGCAATCCCAAAGAAAGGCAATGCCAAAGAATGCTCAAACTACCACACAATTGCACTCATCTCATATGTTAGTAAAGAAATGCTCAAAATTCTCCAAGCCAGGCTTCAGCAATACATGAACCGTGAACTTCCTGATGTTCAAGCTGGTTTTAGAAAAGGCAGAGGAACCAGAGATCAAATTGCCAACATCAGCTAGATCATGGAAAAAGCAAGAGAGTTCCAGAAAAACATCTATTTCTGCTTTATTGACTATGCCAAAGCCTTTGACTGTATGGATCACAATAAACTGTGGAAAATTCTGAAAGAGATGGGAATACCAGACCACCTGACCTGCCTCTTGAGAAATCTGTATGCAGGTCAGGAAGCAACAGCTGGAACTGGACATGGAACAACACACTGGTTCCAAATAGCAAAAGGAGTACGTCAAGGCTGTATATTGTCACCCTGCTTATTTAACTTATATGTAGAGTACATCATGAGAAACGCTAGACTGGAAGAAACACAAGCTGGTATCAAGATTGCCGGGAGAAATATCAATAACCTCAGATATGCAGATGACAGCACCCTTATGGCAGAAAGTGAAGAAGAACTAAAGAGCCTATTGATGAAAGCGAAAGAGGAGAGTGAAAAAGTTGGCTTAAAGCTCAACATTCAGAAAACGAAGATCACGGCATTTGGTCCCATCACTTCATGGGAAATAGATGGGGAAACAGTGTCAGACTTTATTTTTTTGGGCTCCAAAATCACTGCAGATGGTGATTGCAGCCATGAAATTAAAAGACGCTTACTCCTTGGCAGAAAAGTTATGACCAACCTAGATAGCATATTCAAAGCAGAGACATTACTTTGCCGACTAAGGTCCGTCTAGTCAAGGCTATGGTTTTTCCTCTGGTCATGTATGGATGTGAGTGTTGGACTGTGAAGAAGGCTGAGCGCCGAAGAATTGATGCTTTTGATCTGTGGTGTTGGAGAAGACTCTTGAGAGTCCCTTGGACTGCAAGGAGATCCACCCAGTCCATTCTGAAGGAGATCAACCCTGGGATTTCTTTGGAAGGAATGATGCTAAAGCAGAAACTCCAGTACTTTGGCCACCTGATGCGAAGAGTTGACTCACTGGAAAAGACTCTGATGCTGGGAGGGATTAGGGGCAGGAGGAGAAGGGGACGACAGAGGATAAGATAGCTGGATGGCATCACTGACTCAATGGACTTGAGTGTAAGTGAACTCTGGTAGTTGGTGATGGACAGGGAAGCCTGGCATGCTGCGATTCATGGGATCGCAAAGAGTCAGACACGACTGAGCGACTGAACTGAACTGAAGGTAAGACAAATACAGTAATGGGATTTTGTAATTTAGGAGGCATTGGGATTATTAGGAAAACTGTTGAATAGATTCTGTTCAAATTAAGAGAAAACAGTATCTAAGGAAAACATTATCAAAGTAACTGATCCTAAGAAGTATCTTACTATAATTCAGTGATAGCTTTGCTATTTAAAAAAGTTTTTTTAATTGCTTTGGAAGGTTAACACATTTGGTTTTTAACTGTAATAATGTGTTGTAGAATGAATTTAATGTTGCCACAAAGTACACATTTTTGTTGCTACATAATATACTTTTCCCACTAATATGCATTACTTTTTTTTATTTTATTACAGCCTTCCCCCTGAATCTCCCCTCTCCGACCCCAGGAACATTTCTGAACTTGAGAATACCCCTGAAAGTTAAATGGTTCATCTTGTTCCAGGTGGTGAATTTTGATTATTGAAAGTTTCTAGGGAAAACGTAGAAACCTGGAATCATTTCCCCCTATCTTTTGCATTTTCAAAAGAACTTAAACTGAATGGTACATGAGATCTACAGTCCTTCAGGTGTTGTTCTGGGGCAGTGTTATCTTCTCAGATACTATGACATCAAATCCTTGAAATTTACATGTGTCCCTCAGATCCCTGTTCCTAGCTGTGCATCTTCTTTGTTCATCAGCTCAGTCATGGCTTTGTTCCTTTAGCAGGATGCCTGGCACATAGTAGATTATTGACTCATTGTCCCTGGGGTTCAATTTCCTTGTTGATAAAATGGAATGATAGTGTTGGTACCCTGCCATTCTCCCTGGGTGATTCTGAAAAGCAAATTAGGTGATTAAAGATTGCGAAGTCTTTGTAAATTGAACATAAATTTAGTTATGGTTTGGTTTCATCTCTTATTAAGGATTTTCCATGTATTTCGTGATAAATAAATTCTTTTTGGTATTCTTGTTTTCTTGTATCTGAATTTGAAGCTTTCTTCATTTTATCTTTTTCTAGATCTAGTGGAGAGCATGAAAACATCCCTCTGTTCTCCTTAATTTATCTGAACCTTTGTCCACCTGTCAACTGGAGAGAAACCTATGGTTCTAATATGAAGTAAAGCTAATTATATAATTTAGTCATCACAATGATTTGTAGAAGTAGTAATAGTTGCTAACAAAATGGTAATTTTTGATTTTGTCACTGAGTGATTTTTTTTCAACCTAGAATGTTTACTATTCTAATATTGTTAGCCAACTGCTAAAATATTCAGCACATAAACTGTTGCTTACCCTACAGAACAGATTCTTTGAAAAGGGGTTCTGAGAAAGGATTCGTGGAGCTGGTAGCATTTATTTAAGTTCTGTTGTCTGGTGGGCTTTTATGCAGTTCATTGGTCCTCCAGTGATTGGCCCTTAAAGAGGTTTTTGTTTTTGTTTTAGTTGAATGTACTCAACCATGCTCAAATTAATGCCACAATTATAAGCAGAGACTTGGAGAGGGAGGCGGGAATTGAGGGAGAACAGGTATTAGATAATAGAAAAATTCCACTTGTAATTAATTTTTAATCCACAGGACTTTTATAGCAGATGTTTGCATTTTATCTACCCCACAGTACCTTGTGTACCTGCCATGGTGGATAAACATCAAGTTTTGATGAATTTGCACCCTGATGTCATAGAAACAGTAGAAATCAAAGATTAAAACAGCACATGGTTATCTGGTCTCCTAGGGCAAATTGAAGCATGGTGCTGAGGCAGCTATTTAGGTAATTCAGACCCCCATCTGCTTTATGAAAATGGATGCAATATTTATTGAACATTTACTATGTGCCAAGCTGTATACTGAACATTCTATGTTTTAATCTTTATAGTATTCCTGTGATTGAATCTTTATAGTACTGATTAATCTTTATAGTATTCCTGTGAACTATATATGGGCTTCCCTGGTGGCTCAGTTAGTAAAGAATCTGCCTGCAATGAAGGAGACTCGAGTTCAGTCCCTGGGTTGGGAAGATCCCCTGAAGAAGGGAATGGAAATCCACTCCAGTATTCTTGCCTGGAGAATTCCTTGGACAGAGGAGCCTGGTGGGCTATAGTTCAAGGGGTCACAAAGAGTTGAAACTATGTTTTTTTGATCCTGACTTTAGAGACCAAGATATTGAGGAAAGATTAAGTAACTTGCCCAGGGTTACATGCTAAGTGACAGAAATAGGACTGAAACCTTAACTTTGTCTAATACGTAAATCTTTGACTTTTTTTCTTCTGTGTAGTATGACCAGTCATACTTTTGCCAGAGGTATTTGGTATGTTACTTTTCAGCCTTGGTATAAAATCTTCACTGGTAGAATGAAATAAGATGCTGCAAGAAAAATAAGCAAAGAAATTATTTCCTTCACCTGGTAAGATGTTATGCCACTACTTTTGATCAGAGAATGACAAGAATAAATCATAGGAAGACCAACTAGGACAAAGACCAACCACCAGTAGGCAAACAAAAAATAGCTAAGCTTAAACGCTTTTGAAAGTTTGAGCTGAAAATGAAGTCTGAAGAAAAATTATGAAAAATTAAGTGTGGGTGTTTCAAATAGATCTACTAAGCTCTTCCCAAATAGGGGGTGGGATTCCATAGAATTCAGGATTCATGTTTTTTGCCTGTGAATCTTTGTCTTATCTATTAGTTTGCATAATCATATCCACTCTAGTCTTGTCTGGATGGTGACATCAGAGCATGATTTGAATACCCTTCCACAGTGAGCTGTAACTTTCAAGGTCCAGACTCCACATTCATCTGGCTTCTTAAATCATTATCTATTGGACTGTTTAAAATTCAAATTGTAGGGAATCTGAAGTTTACTCTGAAAAAATTTCTTGTCTGAGGATTAAGAACTACAGCTTTGTAGGCTTGTGCATGCCCTGACTCTGGGTATACCAGAGTGAGTAGTTATTTTCTCTTATGGAGGGTTGTTTAGATATCTTGAAAGGGTTTGAAAGGAATTTTTGATCTCCAAGCCATATTAAAATGACTAAGATTTCAAAGATACTAATTACTGCTGTCCACAAGGAGGAGATCTGGGAGTGGTCATTTTAGTAACACTGCCTGTTTTACCCAGTAGTCTCTTTGTAAAATCCTGTTTGTGAAACTGTGTTTAATTTCAGGAATGTGGCTTTTGAGTAGAATATACTAACTACATTCCCTTAAGGGGCTTCCCAGGTGGCGCAGTGGTAAAGAATCCTCCTGCCAATGCTAGGAAATGTGGGTTCAATACCTGGGTCAGGAACATGCCCTGGAATAGGAAATGGCAACCCATTACAGTATTCTTGCCTGAAAAATTCCATGGACAGAAGAGCCTGGCGGACTGTAGTACATGGGGTTGCAAAGAGGTGGACAGGAGTGAATGACTGAGCATGCATGCACATTCTTCAAAAGGAACGGACATTTCTGTCTGCTATTTTAATTGTGTTAGTCAGCATCAACTCGCAGTTTCTTAGCAGTTTTTCAAGTCACAGTTTCTTGTGACTTGACCTGAAGCAGCAGATACAGCAAAATATGCTGAAACTTCATTTTAGGTAAATGTCACACCTCCCAAATTTTGTATCATTCAGTTGAGTGATTTGGTTATTATCAGGTTAACGACAAGCTGGAATAGAAGGAAAGGTATGAGAATTGAGGAATTCAAGGAGCCGTGCATGATGTTGGTCGGTGGTCATAAAGTAGCAGAGGAAAAAGAGATTGTAGAGCACTTCTGAGATGTGTGTTTTGTACGCTTCCTCCACCATCTGTTCTCACTGAGGTAGTGTAGCAAAAACCTGTTAGGTTTGTATCATTAATACACTGCAGATATTTTCCTTCAACAAATCAATTATTTGTGCTGGTGATTTGAAAGCCCAGAAGTAAATTGATCACAGACTAGTATGTAATTTGACAGGCTTGGCCATCCTGCTTGCTTAGCTGGAATAGTGGGGACACTGTGTAACCTTCCTGTTTAAAAAAAAAAAAATTGTATGCATGTATTGGGAAGAGGATGTCAGCAAGAAGCTGACTTTACTGTTTTCCTAGTGATGTGATACCTACAAAGACCCACAGCCATATGACCACCCCTTTCCTCCATTTCCTCGGGCTCGTGAGTTCTCAGTAGGAGCGATTTTGCCACCTAGTGGGTGGGAATTGGTTGGAGGATAGTGCTGGGTGACAAATGACAGTCAGGGGTGCCCTGTGTGTAGCTCCTTGAGTGTCTTCTGAATTGGGGAAACCCCTTGAGTAAAATATTTGGTACAGAGCTGTGTTTATTGCCTGTTGGCCCCCTTTTTTTTTTGTTCAGGAGTCATAGGCAAACACTGCTTCAAAGCAGTTTGTCAGAAGTGGTTGAGACTGATTCATTGGCACTTTAAATCTTCATAATTTTTAAACTTTTGTTATCTGTGAGAAGATCACTAGAAATAAGACTGGCACTGTTGTGTTCCACACCTGTTGTGTCTTGCCTGAGAGAGAGTTATTCCTTTGTTTGAACCTTCTCTATCCTGGGGATTGTGATGACTATTTCTAATTTGTCTCATACAATGCCCATGACATTCTTTGTCTTGGATATCTAAAGAAATGCTTTTTTTATATTCATGTACAACTTATATATATTTGGTAGGCTTAAAGCCTCAAAGCATTTTTCTTTTAAAGAAATAATACATGCCCTCTCTACTCTATTGATTTGGCCCCTCTGCACAGATCAGCCAAAGATTACCCAGCACTTTAGGTTGCATTATAACAGATTACAGTATAAGTACAGTTCAAATTAATTATATTATACTTTATTTGATTGCTTAAGTACAGTTCAAATTAATTACATTGTGCTTTATTTGGTTATAAAGGAACTAATAGCCACTAAGGAACTTAATATCTTTTCTGAATTTCATCATTAAAATGCAATTTTTAAAACATACTTTGATCTTTGGTTACCATAAATTGAAATTGAAAAGGATCATGATTATATTCTATTTGAATTCAGGTTTTTTATTAAGGGTTTTATTTAAGCTTTAGTGATTTTTTTTTTCATTATTATTACTAGTTAAGTTTTTTTAACACAGCTTCATTGAATTGATGTATAATAAACTGCAAATATTTATTTATTTGTTTGTTAATTTTTTATTTTTTATTGGGATATAGCCTATTAACAAGCAATGTTGTGATAGTTTCAGGTAAATGGCAAGGGACTCAACCATACCAATACATGTACCCCAAACTCCTCTTTCATCCAGGCTACCTCATAACGTTGAACAGAGTTCCATGTGCTGTACAGTAGGTCCTTGTTGGTTATCCATTTTAAATATAGCAGTCCATCCCAAACTCCATAATTATCCCTTTCCCCCATCCTTCCCCCCAGCAACCATAAGCTCCTTCTTGAAGTCTCTGAATCTGTTTCTGTTTTGTAAGGAAGTTCATTTGTATCATTTCTTTTTAGATTCCACATATGAGGGATGTCATACAGTGTTTTTGTTCTCTGTCTGGCTTATTTTTCTCAGTATGACACTCTCTAGGTCCATCCCTGTTGCTACAAATGGCATGGTTTCATTCTTTTTAGTAGCTGAGTAATATTCCATTGTATATATGTACCACATTTTCTTTATACATTCTTCTGTCAATAGACATTTTAAACTGCAAATATTTAAAGCACACAATTTGATGAGTTTGTCACATGTGTACTGTGATGTCATCTACTCAAGAAAGATGATGATGACCTGTCCATCATTTTCAAAGTTTTCGTGTGCCATTTTGTAGTCCCTCCTTGCCCACCCCTGCAGGTAATCATTGGTCTGCTGATTTGCTTTCTGTCGCCTTAGATTAGGTTGCATTTTTTAGAATTTTATATAAATGGAAGCACAGTCTTTTTATTATCAGGCAGTATTGACTTACATATCCTTTTAGTTCCAGTTCAGACATCATAAGAGATCTTCTAGAAGAAGAAGAAGCCTGGGAAGCATCATATAAGTGAGTTCTCATCATCAGTAAATAGTCATGTACTTTAACTTGATAAATTATGGTTCTATACAAATGATTTGCAAACCAAAGAATATTTGTGCTTACTGTCTTAAGAAAGTAATAATTCATGCATCTCAAGATAAAGATTTCTGGTTCACTAATTGTTTCTGTATATTTCTGCTTAAAAATGGAATCCTAGCTTAATAACTCTGGTTACTTGTCAGAAGTTGTTCTTCAAAAGATAAATTGTTCCAGTGGGCAATTTACAGTCGGGACTTAACAGTCAGGCCTTAAGCACTGGCTTAGGGTCTTTAGAAAACTTCTAATCCTTCCCTAAATATTACTAGTCATAAGATTGTAGTTCATTCAGGCAGATTTGTTCCACTGCAGTTCAGGAAAATCACACACCTCAACTGGGCCCTCACAGCTGCCTAGCACTTTTACTGTTTCTGTGATTATTTCTTTGTCTTGTTCTTCACAGAGATTATTTGCACCTTTCTCAGTTCTCAGTGGCTCGAACCTAGCTGAAGACCTTTTCTCTTCTTTTGTAGAGAAAATAGAAGCTGTTGTGTGGGAATCCTCACCCTTCCAACATCAAATGTATAAATCTGCCTAGGGGTTTTGTACATATTTTATTCCTCCTTTTATAGTTCCTTCCTTTTATAATAAAGGATTGTCCCTGTATTATAGAGTCCAGTTTTTCCTACCTCATTCCTGCCCTCTTGTCAGGAACGTTACCTCTTCTCTCTGCTCTTGTTGAGATATTTCTGCTTCTCCTCTCTCTCTCACTGTTTTTTGTTTTTTTAATTTGTTTTTAAATTTAATTTATGTTTGGTTGTACTGAGTCTTCGTTGCTGTGTGTGAACTTTCTCTAGTTGCAGTGAGCAGGGGCTCCTCTTCATTGCTGTGCTTGGGCTTCTCATTGTGGTGGCTTCTCTTGTTGCAGAGTACAATCTCTAGGCACACAGCCTTCATTCCTCCACAGCACATGGGAATCTTCCCAGACCAGGGATCGAACCTGTATCCCCTGCATTGGCAGGCAGCTTCTTTTTTTCTTTTCTTTTCTTTTTTACATTCTAAAAGAACTGATACTTTATTATAGAACATAATTCAAACCATTGTTGGTATTTCAATATATTCCTTAAGAAATGTTGGAATTGGAACTGCACTTATAGTTCACTTTATGGCTATGAAAAGGCAGTCATCTTCCACTTAAAACTGTAACCAGTGATGAAATATACTCAAGAATATAAACATTTGGTCTAACAATCTTTTAATATTGGTTAAAAACAGACTGTTTGTTGCTGATGGAAATAACTAATCCAATGTGCAAAAAAAGTACAATTTGTACTTAAGATACGTTAAGACCAATGGTTCTGTACTGTTTACACACTTATAAAAGATCTTAAACGTATAGATTTCAGGAAGGACACTGCTACTATGATAATTACATGCTACCAAGAGACCAAAAGCTTGATGACACTCTTTAAGTTACACAAATGTATCCAAAGAGGCATACCTATTCTTGTCCTAATCTTGATCCTAAACAAATCCAATTTCAAAATCAGTTGGGAATTATTTTATTCTAGGAAATCTTGGAATTGTTGCAAGTCTGCAAACCTTGTCTCTGAGAGCCAGATTCCTACATTTCCTTTTCTAACCCTGTTACCACTGGTCCAACCCACAAATCCCATTGGCTACAGAGTAGCAACACCCAAAATAAGAGGAGTGAAAAAACTCAGCCGTCAGGCCATCAGCATGGCAGGTGGATTCTTATCCACTGCTCCACCAGGGAAGTCCTCTCATTGGGTTTTCAGCAAGCCTGAATCGTTCCCAACTTGAAACCAACCAGATAAACACTTAGCCTCCCCTCTCACTCAGTTTCCTCCTGCAGCTGCTCTTGTGTCTCTCCTGCCTTTCTCAGTAGGCAGCCTCTACTTGCACTTTGCATTCCTCATCTGTTGCTTACTTGTCAACATCCTCAGCCAGGCCTATCAGTTCTTCTGAAATAGCCTTTACTGAAGTCATTGAAGACCATGTTATACTGTGCTGTGCTTAGTCACTCGGTTGTGTCCTACTCTTTAAGACCCCATGAACTGTAGCCTGCCAGGCTCCTCTGTCTCTGGGGTTCTCCAGGCAAGAATTCTGGAGTGGGTTGCCATGCCCTCCTCCAGGGGATCTTCCCAACCCAGGGATCAAACCCAGGTGGCCAAATCCAAAGAACAACTTGTTAGGCCGCATCTCCTTTGACTTCTCAGTGGAATCTGATGCTCTTGATGTCTTCATGTTTCTGAAAGCCTCTCTGGGGCTGAAAGAGGTAAATCTCTACCCTAAGGTCAGTTAATAATAAGTGATAAGTGGTAGAACTGAGATTTCAATCTAATATGTCAAAATTCAGCTCTTTTGACCATTAAGCTAAATTGTCTATCCCAAGAATGAGGCTTACTGTGCTGACATTTTGTAGTATTCTAGCTGAATCACTGGGAGAATGGAAAAGGTATTTGGTGGCTCAAACAGTAGTGTCTTATGAATGTTTGAGATTGTGGCTGCCTTATTTTCACCTGAGCATTTCTGAACTTTGAATTTTGGGAGAAGAGACCACTCATTAGCTAACTACTTCCTCTTGTGCCATGAATCACCCTGTTCATGCTAACATAAACCCTCACATCAATGGCTGTGACAAGCTTAAACCCAGAATTCCTGAGTCCAAGCCCATTTTTGGCAATGAAGACCAACCTCTTAAAGTCATTACTATGAGAAAGCACTTAGAAAACAAATCCCATCGCTGATCCTCACAGATAGTCACTGTTAAATCTGGAAGGATGTGAGTGCTCGTCTAGTCCAGTCCCTTCATTTTATAGGGAAGGACATTGAGCTCCAGAGAGGTAAGCTGACAAGGTTAAGGTTCACAGCTAGTTAGTGATGCTGCTGGGGTAGGAATCCAGGCTTCCTGGTTTCAGCTGGATGTAGAGCAGTTTGAACCAGCTTATGCCACAGTGCAGCTTTAGAAACAGAATCAGGGAGGTGGGCCTAAGATGGTGGAGGAATAGGACAGGGAGATCACTTTCTCCCCCACAAATTCATCAAAAGAATATTTGAACGCTTAGTAAATTCCACAAAACAACTTCTGAATGCCAGCAGAGGACATCAGGCACCCAGAAAAGCAGCCCATTGTCTTCGAAAGGAGGTAGGAAAAAATATAAAAGACAAAAAGAGAGACAAAAGAGGCAGGGACAGAGCTCCATCCCGGGAAGGGAGTCTTTAAAGAGAAGTTTCCAAACACCAGGAAACACTCTCACTGCTGAGTCTGTGGCGAGCCTTGGAACCTCAGAGGGCAACATAACCAGGAGGAAAAATAAATAATTAAAACCCACAGATTACATGCCCAGTGGTAACTCCCCCAGCAGAGAAGCAGTGCAGATGTCTGCATCCGCCACTAGCAAACGGGGGCTGGGCAGGGAGGTGTGAGCTGCATTGCTTAGAGTAAGGACCTAGCCTGAATGCCCCAAGGGCAATCTGAGGGAACTAACTTGGGCTAGCAAACCAGACTGTGGGATAGCTACCACGTGAAAAGCCCTAACCTAAGACACCACCAGGCCCGCTCACAGAACAACGACTGAGCAGAGCTAGCAGGCTGCAGACCATCCCCCTCTGGTGACAGGCAGCCAGAGCAAGAAGGGGGCAATCGTGGTCCCAGAGAGGCATTATCTACCAAACTGCAAGCAGGCTTTCGTTGCTAACTAAGACTTCTTGGAATTCTGGACGGCCAACATCCACCTGAGAAGGTGCGCCGGTTGTACACCTAGAAAACCGAGCAGCAGGGACAGGGGAGGCGATAAGTCACAGTGACCGCGCTCGCCAAACACGTGGTCACCAGAGCTGCTCAGACCTGGGAAGGGCACAAAACGCAGGCCCAACCAAGTCTGTGCCTCTGAGGACTACCCCAGTACCTGAACCTGAGCGGCTTAGACCTGGGAAGTGCATACAAGCCAGGGCCGGCCTCAGACAGTTCCCAGCAGAGCAACCTAGAGCCTAAGCAGTGTTGACAGGGAAAGCACACACACCGTGAGTGGGGGCAAGCCCAGTGTGACTGAGACACTGCGAGCACACGCCAGTGTTATTTGTTCACAGCGTCCCTCCCTCCCCACAGCACGACTGAACAAGTGAGCCTAAAAAAGGGTCTACCACCGCCCCCTTGTGTCAGGGCAGAAATTAGACACTGAAGTGACCAGCAAACAGAAGAAGCTAAAACAGAGGGAACTGCCTTCGATGTGACAGGTGCAATAGATTAGTACCCTGTAGTTAGTACCGACTACATAGGAAGGGACCTATAGATCTTGAGAAATATAAGCCGGATCAAAGAACTATCTGAAAATGAACTGACCCCACACTGCCCACAACACCACCAGAGAAAGTCCTAGATATACTTTTACTACTTTTACTATCATTCTTTATTTTTTAAAATTTAAAAAAAATTTTAAGCCCTCTATTAACTCCTTTAATTTTCATTTTTATAACCTACTATTACTTTGCAACAAAAAAAGAGAGACCCTATTTTTTAAAGCAAACTTCATATATATATATTATAATTTTTGTGACTTTTTTTTTCTTTAATATTGTATTTTTGAAAATCCAACCTGTACTCTAGATTTTTAATCTTTGCTTTTTGGTAGTTGTTATCAATTTTGTACATTTAAGAACCCAATCTTCAGTACCCATTTTTACTTGGGAGTGAGATTACTGGCTTGAATGCTCTCTCCCCCTTTGGACTTTTCTTTTTCTCCACCAGGTCACCTCTATCTCCTCCCTCCCCCTTCTCTTCTCTACCCAACTCTGTGAATCTCTGTGTGTTCCGGGCTGTGGAGAACACTTAGGGAACTGATTACTGGCTGGATCTGTGTCTCTGATTCCCCCCTTTATCCTCCTGGCCACCTCTGTCTCCTTCCTCCCTCTTCTCTTCTCTGTGTAACTCCATGAACATCTCTGAGTGGTCCAGACTGTGGAGCGCACATAAGGAAGTGATTACTGGCTAGCTTTCTCTCTCCTCTTTTGATTCCACCTCATCTAACTTGGGTTACCTCTATCTCCCTCCTCCCTCTTCTCTTCTCCATGTAACTCTGTGAACCTCTCTGGGTGTCCCTCACTGTGGAGAAACTTTTCGTCTTTAACCTAGATGTTTTATTAACGGTGCTGTATAGATGGAGAAGTCTTGAGGCTACTGTAAAAAGAAGACTGAAAACCAGAAACAGGAGGCTTAAGTCCAAATCCTGAGAACACCAGAGAACTCCTAACTCCAGGGAACATTAATTGACAGGAGCTCATCAAATGCCTCCATACAGACACTGAAACCAAGCACCACCCAAGGGCCAATAAGTTCCAGAGCAAGATATACCACGCAAATTCTCCAGCAACACAGGAACACAACCCTGAGCTTCAATATACAGGCTGCCCAAAGTCACTCCAAACCCACTGACATCTCATAACTCATTACTGGACACTTCATTGCACTCCAGAGAGTAGAAATCCAGCTTCACCCACCAGAACACCAACATAAGCTTCCCTAACCAGGAAACCTTGACAAGCCACCCATACAACCCCACCCACAGTGAGGAAACTCCACAATAAAGAGAACTCCACAAACTGCCAGAATACAGAAAGGTCACCCCAAACACAGCAATATAAACAAGCTGAAGAGACAGAGGAATACCCAGCAGGTAAAGGAACAGGATAAATGCCCACCAAACCAAACAAAAGAGGAAGAGATAGGGAATCTACCTGATAAAGAATTCTGAATAATGATAGTGAAAATGATCCAAAATCTTGAAAACAAAGTGGAATCACAGATAAATAGCCTAGAGACAAGGATTGAGAAGATGCAAGAAAGGTTTAACCAGGACCTAGAAGAAATTAAAAAAGAGTCAGTATATAGTGAATAATGCAATAAATGAGATGAAAAACACTCTGGAGGGAACAAACAGTAGAACAATGGAGGCAGAAGATAGGATTAGTGAGGTAGAAGATAGAATGGTAGAAATAAATGAATCAGAGAGAAAAAAAAAAAAAAGAAATGAGGACAATCTCAGAGACCTCTGGGACAATGTTAAATGCCCCAACATTCAAATCATAGGAGTCCCAGAAGAAGAAGACAGAAAGAAAGACCATGAGAAAATACTTGAGGAGATAATAGTTGAGAATTTCCCTAAAATGGGGAAGGAAATAATCACCCAAGTCCAAGAAACCCAGAGAGTCCCAAACAGGATAAACCCAAGGTGAAACACCCCAAGACACATACAAATCAAATTAACAAAGATCAAACACAAAGAACAAATGTTAAAAGCAGCAAGGGAAAAACAACAAATAACACACAAGGACATTCCCATAAGGATAACAGCTGATCTTTCAATAGAAACTCTTCGGGCCAGGAGGGAATGGCAGGACACACTTAAAGTGATGAAAGAAAATAACCTACAGCCCAGATTACTGTACCCAGCAAGGATCTCATTCAAATATGAAGGAGAAATCAAAAGCTTTACAGACAAGCAAAAGCTGAGAGAATTCAGTACCATCAAACCAGCTCTCCAACAAATGCTAAAGGATCTTCTCTAGACAAGAAACACAAAAAAAGGGTGTATAAACTCGAACCCAAAACAATAAAGTAAATGGCAATGAGATCATACTTATCAATAATTACCTTAAATGTAAATGAGTTGAATGCCCCAACCAAAAGACAAAGACTGGCTGAATGGATACAAAATCAAGACCCCTATATATGTTGTCTACAAGAGACCCACCTCAAAACAAGGGACACAAACAGACTGAAAGTGAACGGCTGGAAAAAGATATTCCACGCAAATAGAGACCAAAAGAAAGCAGGAGTAGCAATACTCATATCAGATAAAATAGACTTTAAAACAAAGGCTGTGAAAAGAGACAATGAAGGACACTACATAACGATCAAAGGCTCAATCCAAGAAGAAGATATAACGATTATAAATATATATGCACCCAACATAGGAGCACCACAGTATGTAAGACAAATGCTAACAAGTATGAAAGGGAAAATTAACAATAACACAGTAATAGTGGGAGACTTTAATACCCCCACTCACACCTATGGATAGATCAACTAAACAGAAAATTAACAAAGAAACACAAACTTTAAATGATACATTAGACCAGTTAGACCTAATTGATATCTATAGGACATTTCACTCCAAAACAATGAATTTCACCTTTTTCTCAAGTGCACATGGAACCTTCTCAAGTGCACATGGAACCTTCTCCAGGATAGATCACATCCTGGGCCATAAATCTAGTCTTGGTAAATTCAAAAAAATTGAAATTATTTCAAGCATCTTTTCTGATCACAATGCAGTAAGCTTAGATCTCAATTACAGGAGAAAAACTATTAAATAAATTCCAACATATGGAGGCTGAACAACACGCTGCTGAATAACCAACAAATCACAGAAGAAATAAATCAAAATATGCATAGAAATGAATGAAAATGAAAACACAACAACCCAAAACCTGTGGGACACTGTAAAAGCAGTGCTAAGAGGAAGGTTCATAGCAAATCAGGCATACCTCAAGAAACAAGAAAAAAGTCAAATAAATAACCTAACTCTACACCTAAAGCAACTAGAAAAGGAAGAAATGAAGAACCCCAGGGTTAGTAGAAGGAAAGAAATCTTAAAAATTAGAGCAGAAATAAATGCAAAAGAAACAAAAGAGACCATAGCAGAAATCAACAAAGCCAAAAGCTGGTTCTTTGAGAGGAAAAATAAAATTGACAAACCATTAGCCAGACTCATCAGGAAACAAAGGGAGAAAAATCAAATCAATAAAATTAGAAATGAAAATGGAGAGATCACAACAGACAGCATAGAAATGCAATGGATCATAAGAGACTGCTGCTGCTGCTGCTGCTGCTGCTGCTAAGTCGCTCCAGTCGTGTCCGACTCTGTGCGACCCCACAGACGGCAGCCCACCAGGCTCCTCTGTCCCTGGGATTCTCCAGGCAAGAATACTACTATCAGCAATTATATGCCAATAAAATGGACAACTTGGAAGAAATGGACAAATTCTTAGAAAAGTACAACTTTCCAAAACTGAACCAGGAAGAAATAGAAAATCTTAACAGACCTATCACAAGCACGGAAATTGAAACTGTAATCAGAAATCTTCCAGCAAACAAAAGCCCAGGTCCAGACGGCTTCACAGCTGAATTCTACCAAAAATTTAGAGAAGAGCTAACACTTATCCTACTCAAACTCTTGCAGAAAATTTCAGAGGAAGGTAAACTTCCAAACTCGTTCTGTGAGGCTGCCATCACCCTAATACCAAAACCTGACAAAGACGCCACAAAAAAAGAAAACTACAGGCCAATATCACTGATGAACATGGATACAAAAGTCCTTAACAAAATTCTAGCAATCAGAATCCAACAACACATTAAAAAGATCATAAATCATGACCAAGTGGGTTTTATCCCAGGGATGCAAGGATTCTTCAATATCTGCAAATCAATCAATGTAATACACCACATTAACAAATTGAAAAATAAAAGTCATATGATTATCTCAATAGATGCAGAAAAAGCCTTTGACAAAATTCAACATCCATTTATGATAAAAACTCTCCAGAAAGCAGGAATAGAAGGAACATACCTCAACATAATAAAAGCTATATATGACAAACCCACAGCAAACATTATCCTCAATGGTGAAAAATTGAAAGCATTTCCCCTAAAGTCAGAAACAAGACAAGGGTGCCCACTTTCACCACGACTATTCAACATAATTTTGGAAGTTTTGGCCACAGCAATCAGAGCAAAAAAAGAAATGAATCCAGATTGGAAAAGAAGAAGTAAAACTCTCACTGTTTGCAGATGACATGATCCTCTACATAGAAAACCCTAAAGACTCTACCAGAAAATTACTAGAGCTAATTAATGAATATAGTAAAGTTGCAGGATATAAAATCAACACACAGAAATCCCTTGCATTCCTATACACTAATAATGAGAAAATAGAGAAATTAAGGAAACAATTCCATTCACCATTGTAATGAAAAGAATAAAATACTTAGGAATATACTTACCTAAAGGAACAAAAGACCTATATATAGAAAACTATAATACACTGGTGAAAGAAATCAACGAGGACACTAATCGATGGAGAAATATACCATGTTTATGGATCAGAAGAATCAATATAGTGAAACTGAGTATACTACCCAAAGCAATTTATAGTTTCAATGCAATCCCTATCAAGCTACCAACAGTATTTTTCACAGAGCTAGAACAAATAATTTCAGAATTTGTATGTAAATACAAAAAAAACCTCAAATAGCCAAAGCAATCTTGAGAAAGAAGAATGGAACTGGAGGAATCAACCTGCCTGACTTCAGGCTCTACTACAAAGCCACAGTCATCAAGACAGTATGGTACTGGCACAAAGACAGAAATACATATCAGTGGAACAAAATAGAAAGCCCAGAGATAAATCCATGCACCTATGGACACCTTATCTTTGACAAAAGAGGCAAGAATATACAATGGAGAAAAGACAATCTCTTTAACAAGTGCTGGGAAAACCAGTCAACCACTTGTAAAAGAATGAAACTAGAACACTTTCTAACACCATACACAAAAATAAATTCAAAACGGATTAAAGATCTCAATGTAAGACCAGAAACTATAAAACTCCTAGAGGAGAACATAGGCAAAACATTCTCCAACATAGATCTCAGCAGGCTCCTTTACCTGCTCCCAGAATATTGGAAATAAAAGCAAAAATAAACAAATGGGACCTAACTAAAATTAAAAGCTTCTGCACAACAAAGGAAACCATAAGCAAGGTGAAAAGACAGCCTTCAGAATGGGAGAAAATAATAGCAAATGAAGCAACTGACAAAGAATTAATCTCAAAAATATACAAGCAACTCCTGCAGCTCAACTCCAGAAAAATAAATGACCCAATCAAAAAATGGGCCAAAGAACTAAACAGACATTTCTCCAAAGACATACAGATGGCTAACAATAAACACATGAAAAGATGCTCAACATCACTCATTATTAGAGAAATGCAAATCAAAACTACAGTGAGGTACCATTTCACGCCAGTCAGAATGGCTGCTATCCAACAGTCTACAAGCAATAAATGCTGGAGAGGGTGTGGAGAAAAGGGAACCCTCTTACTGTTGGTGGGAATGCAAACTAGTACAGCCACTATGGAGAACAGTGTGGAGATTCCTTAAAAAACTGGAAATAGAACTGCCATATGACCCAGCAACCCCACTGCTGGGCATACACACTGAGGAAACCAGAAGTGAAAGAGACACGTGTACCCCAGTGTTCATCACAGCACTGTTTATAATAGCCAGGACATGGAAACAATCTAGATGCCCATCAGCAGACAAGTGGATAAGAAAGCTGTGGTACATATACACAATGGAGTATTACTCAGCCATTAAAAAGAATATATTTGAATCAGTTCTAATGAGGTGGATGAAACTGGAGCCTATTATACAGAGTGAAGTAAGCCAAAAAGAAAAACACCAATACAGAATAAACGCATATATATGGAGTTTAGAAAGATGGTTAAAGATAACCCTGTATGCGAGGCAGCAAAAGAGACACAGATGTATAGAACAGTCTTTTGGACTCTGTGGGAGAGGGCAAGGGTGGGATGATTTGGGAGAATGGCATTGAAACATGTATAATATCATATGTGAAACAAGTGCCAGACCAGGTTTGATGCATGATACAGGATGCTCAGGGCTGGTGCACTGGGATGACCCAGAGGGATGGGATGGAGAGGGAGGTGGGAGGGGGGTTCAGGATTAGGAACACGTGTATACCTGTGGCGGATTCATGTTGATGTATGGCAAAACCAACACAATATTGTAAAGTAATTAGCCTCCAATTAAAATAAATTTATATTTTAAAAATAATCAGAATGGAAGAAAAGAGAAACCATTAGGAAAGGACCCTACGGCTTTATGTCTCAACAAAATAATAGCTCTGCAAATATGTATCTTAAGCTTATAGGCCTTTTCATAGTGTTCATGAGATTCAGAAGAGATTAAGAAGAGGTGGCAAGAATACAAAGAAGAACTGTACAAAACAGGTATTAATGACCCAGATAACCACCATGGTGTGGTCACCCACCTAGAGCCAGACATCCTGGAGTGTGAAGTCAAAGTGGCCTTAGGAAGCATCACTATGAACAAAGCTAGTGGAGGTGATGGAATTCCAGCTGAGCTATTTCAAATCCTAAAAGAGGATGCTGTTAAAGTGCTATAGTCCAGATGCCAGCAAATTTGGAAAATTCAGCAGTGGCCACAGGACTGGAAAAGTTGAGTTTTCATTCTAATCTGAAAGGCAATGACAAAGAATGTTCAAATCACTGAAGAGTTGCATTCATTTCACATGCTAGCAAAATTATGCTCAAAATCCTTCAAGCTAGACTTCAACAGCATGTGAACCGAGAAATTCCACATGTTCAAGCTGGATTTAGAAAAGGCAGGGAAACCAGAGCTCAAATTGCCAACATCTCTGCTGGATCATAGACAAAGCAAGTGAATTAAAAAAAAAAAATCTGCTTCATTGACTATGCTAAAGCCTTTGACTGTGTGGATCACGACAAACTGTGGAAAGTTCTTCAAGAGATGGGAATACCAGACCACTGTACCTGCTTCCTGAGAAACCTGTATCCAGGACAAGAAGCAACAGTTAGAACTGGACACGAACAATGGACTGGTTCCAAATTGGGAAAGAAGTACATCAAAGCTGCATATTATTTATTTAACTTATATGCAGAGTACATCATGTGAAATACCAGGCTGGATGACTCAGAAGCTGGAGTCAAGATTGCTGGGAGAAATATCAACAACCTCAGATATGCAGATGATACCATTTTAGTGGCAGAAAGTGCAGAGGATCTAAAGAGCCTCTTGATGAGGGTGAAAGAGGAGTGAAAAAGCTGGCTTAAAACTTAGCAGTCAAAAAACAAAGATCATGGCATCCAGTCCTATCACTTCATGGCAAATAGATGGAGAAAAAGTGGAAACAGTGACAGATTTTATTTTCTCGGGATCCAAAATCACTGCGGATGGTGACTGCAGCCGTGAAATTAAAAGACACTCACTCCTCGGAAGAAAAGCTATCACCAACCTAGACAGTGTTGAGACATCAACACAAAGCAGAGACATCACTTTGCTGAGAAAGGTCCATATAGTCAAAGCTATGGTTTTTCTGGTGGTCATGTACGGATGTGAGAGTTGGACCATAAAGAAGGCTTAGCACCAGTGAATTGACACTTTCACACTGTGGTGCTGGAGAAGATTCTTAATAGTCCCTTGGACAGCAAGGAGATCAAACCTTAGTCAATCCTAAAGGAAATCAGCCCTGAAACTCATCGGAACGGCTGATGCTGAAACTCCAGTACTTTGGCCACCTGATGCAAAGCCGAGTCATTGGAAAATACCCTGATGCTGGGAAAGACTGAGGGCAAGAGGAGAAAGAGGCAGCAGAATATGAGATGGTTGGATGGCATCACTGACTCAATGGCATGAGTTTGAGCAAGCTCCAGGAGATGATGACGGACAGGGAAGCCTGGCGTGCTATGGTTCATGGGGTCACAAAGAGTTGGACACGACAGTGACTGAACAATAACAACAAAACTTATAGGTATTTTGTGGTACCGCAAGGGACATATTTGAGATACTAGTCCTAGAACATGCTATTTCAGTCCCAGTACATTCTCCTAATTCCATAAATGATTGAGAGGTTCTTTTAGTAACACAGTGCCCCATATAAAGCAATATTTTCATAAACAACAAAAACACAAAACCCCACCCCAAACAAAACCCTGCTTTCTGTAGGTTGGTCTCAGCTTCTTATATCTGTGATTATTGGTTCATCTTACCAGTTTGAGCTACAGGATATATTTACATTAAAGAGAAGGAAAATAGGAAGAAAAATGGTCCAGGTAAATCATTTCAAGTTTCATGTGTCTAGCTTTCAGTTTCCACATGAAATTGTGGAGGAAGGGTTTCTGCCTCCAGGAGTCTGAGTCCCTTCTCTTCTCTCAGACCTGCTCCCCCTCCACTGTCTCCTCCCTCAGTGAGCAGTGGTGTCAACAGTCTTCCCCACTGCTCCAGCCAGAAACCGAAGAATCATTGTCAACTTCTCACTCTCTCTTACGTCTCAGATGCAGTTGATTGCAAAACCCTATGGATAAGTTGTCCTCAGACTTAAACGAACATCAAGATCACTTGGAGGACTTGTTAAAATAGATTATTGGGCTCCACTGGACCCCGAGATTGAGATTTTGGAGATTTGGACTGAGGTGCAGGAGTTTGCATTTTAACACTCCCCGGGGTTGCTGATGCTGCTTCTGGGTCCCCTCATTGAGGAGCGGGGCTGTGGACGACCCCTGAACTATCTCTGTCAGCCCCTCTGTGCCGCAGTCTGCATAAGACCTTGTTTTCTCTCTGGCTTCCTGCCACAGCCGTCTGGCTGGCTGGCTGTCTCTCTGCCTCTAGTCAGTATGCTTCATTCTGCCAGTGAGACCTGAAAGACATCGTGTTCTCTGTGGTAGTTTGAAGTCTTGTGGGGACTCGTGAGCTACGGCCCCAGCCTGCCCACTGGCTCCTGGACTGTCCTTCCCCACCCCTCTTTCCTTGTTACAGCCAAGCTGAGCTACTCATCTTTGCTTCAGAGTCATACTGCCTTATACTGCTGTTGCTTCCACCTTGGTTGCCTTTTCTCCTTTTTCCATCCACAAAGGAGTTGTGGTTCCTTCCTTGACAGCTCTGCTCGGAAGCCCCTGACTGCTCCCCTGATCTGGCAGCACTCTGTTTGCACTTAAACCCCGACTCGCTTCCTAGAGAGGATGTTCATTAGGCCCCGCACCTTGCACGGTGCCTGGGGGAGGAGAGTCTCATGGTGGGCACTCAGTAGGCATATGAGTGATTGAATATGCCATTCAGCATTCTTTGGATCTGAACACAGTCCCTGGTGGATAAGGGTTGCCACTTACAAATCTTTTTTTAACTCTTTATCTCTTGTGCTTTATCTTTCAGTTCCTTTTTTAGGGAATAGCTTTTTCTAATATTGTAAAATCAGAAAAGGGAGAATCCTTTTCTCTGTTGGTAATCTACATTTCATCCTAAACCCATGAGAAGTATTTGCAGAACACTAACAACCCCAACATATTTTCTAGGGAAGACTTGATAATTTGGCTCTCTCTCTTTGGAGGAGGGGACTTTATTAATTGTTATTTATTAAGAACTGTTATTAATGTGAACACATCTTAAGTGTACAGCTTGGTGGATTTTTCCAACTGAACACACCCAGGGTTAGGGTTAGTTTGGTGGGTGCAGTGAATCACACCCTCTCAGTACTCACACTCTCGAGGCCCACATTGATTCTGGACTTGGTCATGTGATATGAGAAGAAGCTTGGTTAGTGTTTGCACAGTGGGGCTTGTCCTTTCAGAATGCTCACTTTTCGGATTCTTCCCCTTGGACCCAGCCCTTCCACTGTGAGAAGCCCACCCTAGGCATGGGGAGAAGACAATTGGAGGAGAATGGGGAGGGGCAGCCCTCTCACCAGCCAATTTTCAAGTCAGCAGCCAACACCAGTTTGCCAGCAGACAAGTGAGCCTTCCTTGAAGTGAATCCTCCAAACTCAGTTCAGCTGTCTGTTCTGAGCCCTGCCCAGATCTGGAATCATGACCAAATAAACAATTGTTTTGTTTCCTGAGAATGGTTGTTATGTAGTGGTAGATTAGCAGAATGAATTGAACAAAAATAGGTTCTGTTTAGTTTTTTAATTGCCATGTAACAAATCACCCTGAAACTTAGAAGCTTAAACCACAGCCATTTTATTTGCTTCTGATTCTTCAGTCTGGGCTGGCCTCAGGCTGCGGGTGGTCATTTACGTGGCACGTAGCCCACTGGCAGGGCAGATGGAGGCCATGTTCCGCTGAGATGTTTGGACTTCTCTCTCTTTCCTTGTAGTCTGGGAGCCTGTTCTATGTAGTTTGGTCTCTGCATGTGCTTCAGAATCCAGAGAAAATTTGCTTTTGTCTTCCCACCTACTTGAATGGCAGCCACCTCTTTTCCCCCAGCACTCTGCCCAAAGTGAGGGGATGTGCATGGCCCATCTCTGTTGGGAGGGGACTTTGTTTTCTTGGTCCCCTTACAACCTCAGCTCTCTGACGAGATAAGTTATGATTTTGTTAAGACTCTCTGGCTTCATCTTGTTGCAATGGAAGCACTTTTTTCGCAGCTTTCTGCATGTGAAGCAGAAGCAAAAAACTGCTAGATTCTGACTGAAAAGAAGGAGATTCAGTTCTTAACTCTATCATTTAGGATTTGTGATCTTTGCTAAGTCACTGTTTTCTCAGTTGTAAAGTGGGAATAATAATAAAAGTAGTAATAATTATCATAGTAGACTTGTCAGTGGAGTGGAAGGCTATTTGGAGGATTACATAAAAACACATGGGAAAGCACTTATAAACCAGAAACTGCTGTAAAATAATGATGATCATCACCTTCTAAGCTGGCGTTTTCTTTTTCCATTTTCAGAAATGATCTTCAAGACACAGAAATAAGTCCTGGACAGAATCGTCGCACAAGGTCAGCTGAAAGTGCTGAGCTTGAGCCAAGAAATAAGCGGAACAGAAATTAGTGTGGTGACTTTGCCAGTGCAGTCTTTGGAAGATAGTGTTTTGTTGCTGTGTAGATTTCATATTCATAAATTTCCCAAGTGAAGATGTTACATTCTAAATGTTACATTTAACTGATTTTCAGTCTTTTCTGCCTTTCCAGGAAAAGAAAAAATCTTACACAGCATCCTCACTTAGTCAGTTACCCACTGTCCCTAAAACATCTCACTCTAAAAACACTGGCATCCACATGTTCACCAGCTTTGCAGAAGACACAGACTTGTTTGTTTTTGTTTGTAAGTTTCAGGGTATATTAATATTTAAGCCATTCTCCTGTCTCTTTCATGGAGAAGCCAAGTTCAGAAAAGGATCCTTCAATCCCTCTACCATAGGGACCAGTTGAGATGTCCAGAGCCACTGTGTTTCTGGAAAGGCAAGCAGGGTGTCCTAACTCACAAGGCCTGGAGGCCAGCACCCATGTCACAGCTGTTACACGATTGCTTGTCGCCCAAGTTTCATGTGGTCCTTAGTTAGACCCATGTCTCACACTTTGCTGGAAGCAGGACGTTGGTACTGTAACCTAAAGGCACAGAACAATAGAATACTGGGCTTATTCTTCAGAAATAGCTCTTACAGATGATTTCTTGATCTTTTTTTTCACTTGAGTAAATCGAATCTTAACACTTTGAATTCCAGCTATGAAATGGAGAGAATGCAATAAATGGCTTTTGTAACTGAACAGATTATATATCAGTTTAAAATAAAGTCCTTGAAACAGTCTTCTGTGAATAGTTGAGTACAAGCTACATATCACTGGAAGGGGTTGATCAGAAATTGTTTTCTCTGTGCAAAATGTCCCACAGTTCCCAGTTACTTCCACAATTCCTAATGCCTGTTTTGGCATTTCAGAGCCAGTCCCCTCTCATGGGTGCCAGGAGCTCTGGGGCTGTCTGTGTCCTGATGACAGCAGTCACTTCACCAGAGTCCAGGAAGACCCTCATGTTGGTTCAGGGGTGGAGGGCCTGCTCTGGGCCAAGTGCTCCATCATCTCAGGGCAGCCACCTCTGCTCCCTCTGGGCTCCTGGGAGGAGAAGGTGGCCGGAGCTCTACTGTATAAAACAGCACCTAAAATTAGGAAGGACTATGGGGGAAAGTGCTCTCCCATCAGCTCCCAGATGGCCTGGTGATGCACGATTTCTTCTCTGCTTACCCATGAGGCAGGGCTCTTGCCTAGAAAGGATTCCAGGCAGCCACGTGGGTAAGTGGGTCAGCCTGCTCCAACTTCAAGAAGTTGTCAGAATGCCACAGCTTCTCTCGTATGCTACTCCACATCTCCTGCAGGTACCATGGGCTCCCCACTCTGCTCTCAGCATTTTGGGAACAACGCTCCATCCCCGCCTCTATCTCAGGTAGCTGCACCCCAACCTCTCCCAGGCAGCAACGGTCAGGCTGGCAGATGTGCTCCACTGTATGTAATGGGGGCCGGTGGCCTTCCCTGTAATCTTGGCTTGGCAGCCAGCACTATGCATCAGATGACTGGCTCATGGGGAAGGAGAGGCATGCGATTTCCTTGCCTGTCCTCGGAGAATCCCGCTTCATCACTGGACTGAAGTGGTTGGTTCCTGCCCTGTGAGCGTCTGCCAGGAAGTTCTTTTGATGCACTGTGCTGAGGAGGATCTGAAGCTGCTACCCACCTTCTTGAGGGCTCGGGTGGTGAGTTATTCACACCTAGGCTTCTGAGGCTTGTCATGGAGGGAAAAGGAGGGATGGGGAGGTTGAAAGGGGAGGAAACATCAACTGGCTCTCATCCATGGCTTCTATGGTGATTCATGGCTCAGGACCAGTTCCTGGGAATCCTGCCCCTTGGAGACCACAGCGACTTCATTTGCTTGTTATCCTGCCCCTTGGAGACCACAGCGACTTCATTTGCTTGTTTCTTTAACAACTTCATTGAGATATAGCTCACTTTACATACAATTCACCCATTTACAACTTCCAATTCAAGTTGGCTTCTGGTATATTTTGAGTCCTGCAACCATTGCCATAATTAATTTTAGAACATTTTTGTTGGTTTTAGTCCCTTACTCATTATCCCCAACTCTCTCATCCTTCCCAGCCCTAGGCAGTATCTACTTTTTCCCTGTATTTCCTTATTCTGTACATTTCAAATCAGTGGAATCATACACTATGTGGCTTCTTTCACTCAGCATAATTTAAGGTTCATCCATGTTGTAGCATGTATCATTCCTTCATATCTTTTAATTGCTGAATAATACTTCATTGTATGGGATATACCATGTTTTGTTTATCATTCATCAGCTGATGGGTATCCGGGTTGTCTTGATTCATTCTGACTATTGTGAATAATATGCTATTTTGCCCATTTTAAAATTGAGTTTTTAGAAAATTATTGCATTGTAAGATAGTGTTTAAAATTTCAGTTTCTTTGCATTGATAGGTTAGAAAGATTAAATTGAGTTTTGCATATTAATCATGTATCCTACAACCTTGCTAAACTAACTTTGTAGAAGTTTGAAAACTTTTTGGTAGATTCCATAAGATTTTCTACATAGAAAATTATCTAAACATGTTATCATGTAAAGAGTTATATTTCTTACTTTCCAATCTGGATTCCTTTTATTGTGAGTATAAATTCTCTATAGATACATGCTTTGAATGAGGTTGGAATATTTGCTTCTATCCCTAGTTTGCTGAGAATTTTTAAAAAATCAGAAATGGTTATTGTATTTTGTCAGATGCTTTTTCCATGTTTATCGAGATGATCATATAGTTTTTCTTTCTTTTGGTTATTAATATTATGAATTATACAGATTGATTATAAATGTTAAAACAGTAGCAGGAGAGACCCCACTGGGTTATCTTTTTATTTCTGTTGGATTTCATTTAGAATTTTTTGCATCTATGTTCAGAAGAATATTGGTCTGTAGTTTTCATTTCTTGTGATCTCTTTATCTAATTTTGGTATTAGGATAATGCTGGCCTCATGGAATGATCTGGGAAGTATTTCTCCTCTTCAATTTTCTGGAGAAGTTTGTGTAGAACTGGTATTATTTATTCCTAAAGTATTCAGTAGAATTCATCAGTGAAGCCATATGTATTTTCTTTGTGGATAGGTTTTTAACAATACATTTCATTTCTTAACTAACGGATATAGAACTATTCAGGTTACCTGTTTCTTCTTAAGTAAACTATAGTAGTTTGTGTATTTTGAGGAATCTATCCATTTCATTTAAATTGACAGATTTACAAACAAACATTGCTCATAATTTTCCCTTTTGTGTACAAGTTTTGTGAAAACCTCTCTCACTTTTTTCATTTCTGTTATTGGTAGGTGATATTTTCTTTCTTTTTCCTCATCAAACGGTTTAGAAGTTTGTTGTTTTCATTGGTCTCAGGGGACCACTCTTGGTTTTGTTGAATTTCTCTAATATTTTGCTCTTTTCTATTTGATTGACTGCCACTCTGATCTTTATTATTTCCTTTCTGCTGCCTACTTTGGATTTAATTTGTTTCATTTTGGTTTTTTTGTAGTTTCTTAAGGCTTAGGTCATTGATTTGAGCCCTTCTTTTTTAAGATAGTCATTTAATGCTATAAAATTTCCTCTAAGTACTGCTTTAACAGCATTCCACAAATTTTTGTATGCTGTGTTTTAATTTTCATTCAGATCAAAATACTTTCCATACTTTTGATTTCTTATGTGACACTGAGTTTTATATAACTGTTAGTTTCCAAATATTTGATAATTTTCCAGAGATTTTTTTTTATTGATTTCTAATTTAATTCCATAACTTTTATGACTTGAACCCTTTTGCATGTATTGAGACTTTTTCTAATGCCCTAGAAATGGTCTGTTCTGGTAAATGTCCAGCGCGCGCTTGAAAAGAATAGATGCTCTGCCGCGTCAGGTCGCTTGACAGTGTTACTCGAGGCCACTCTGTCCTGGCTGGTTTTGTGTGCTGCTTCTATCAGTTTTTGAGAGAGTTACTGACATTTTTGAATATCCTTGTGGATTTGTCAGTTTCTCCTTATAGTCTTCATTTTTGCTTCATGTATTTTGAAGCTTTCTTATTAGGAGCATAAACATTTAGGATTGTTATGTCCTCTTGACGGATTCATCACTTTTTTTCCCACAAAGTAGACCTTCTTTTTCTATATTAATATTCTTTGCTCTTAAATCTACCTAGTTTGGCATATTCTAATACTCCTTCCAGCTTGTCTTTGGCTAGTGCATTTTTCATCTTTACTTTTTAAAATTATTATTTAATTTTCATTTTTTTAGTTGAAGTAAATTGATTTACAACATTAGTTTCAGGTATACATCATAGTGATTCAATATTTTTAAATTATACTCCATTTAAAGTTATTATAAAATATTGGCTGTATTCCCCATTCTATACAATATATCCTTGTAGCTTATTTATGTTGTACTTAGTAGTTTGTAGCTCTTAATCCCCTGACCTTATTTTTCCCTCCTCTGTTCCATCTCCTTACTGGTAACCACTAGTTTATTCTATATATCTGTGAGTCAGTTTCTGCTTGTGCCTTTATATTTAAAGTGTGTGTCTTGTAGGCAGCATATATATAGTTGAGTCTTATTTTATTAGCCAATCTGACAATCATATTTTCTCCCTTTTAACTGGTATATTTAGAACTTCTACATTTTATGTTGGTGTGGTTGTCTTTAAATCTATCATTGTGTGGTTTGTTTTCTATCTTGTCCCATCTTCTTTATTATTCCTTTTTTCTTCTTTATTTGGACTAATTATTTTTATTCCATTTTATTTATTTGATGATTTATTTGCTATTGCTCCTTATTTTGTCATTTTAGTGGTTGAATTAGGATTTATGATAATCATTTTTAAGTTATCACAATTTACTTTCAGGTGTTACTATACTACATCATGCATAATTCAAGAATCTTCTGATGCTTCCATTTAGCCACCCCCCACATTTATATTATTGCTTTTATACTTTTTATTTTTACATATGTTATAGACATCATAAGTTCAGTTCAGTCACTCTGTCATGTCTGACTCTTTGCAACCCCATGAATTCAGCAGCACACCAGGGCTCCCTGTCCATCACCAGCTCCCAGAGTCCACCCAAACCCATGTCCATTGTGTCGGTGATGCCATCCAACCATCTCATCCTCTGTCGCCCCCTTCTCCTCCTGCCCTCAATCTTTCCCAGCATCAGGGTCTTTTCAAATGAATCAGCTCTCCGCATCAGGTGGCCAAAGTATTGGAGTTTCAGCTTCAACATCAGTCCTTCCAGTGAACCCCCAGGACTAATCTCCTTTGGGATGGTCTGGTTGGATCTCTCAAGAGTCGTCTTCAACACCATAGTTCGAAAGCATCAATTCTTCTGCACTCAGCTTTCTTTATAGTCCAACTCTCACATCCACACATGACTACTGGAAAAACCTTAGCTTTGACTAGACGGACCTTTGTTGGCAGAGTAATGTCTCTGCTTTTTAATATGCTGTCTAGGTTGGTCATAACTTTCCTTCCAAGGAGCAAGCGTCTTTTAATTTCATGGCTGCAGTCACCATCCACAGTGATTCTGGAGCCCAGAAAAATAAAGTCTGACACTGTTTCCCCATCTATTTGCCACGAAGTCATCGGACCGGATGCCATGATCTTAGTTTTCTGAATACTGAGCTTTAAGCCAACTTTTTCACTCTCCTCTTTCGCTTTCATCAAGAGGCTCTTTAGTTCTTCTTCACATTTTGCTATAAGTGTGGGGTCATCTACATGTCTGAGGTTATTGATATTTCTCCTGGTAATCTTGATTCCAGCTTATGCTTCCTCCAGTCCAGCGTTTCTCATGATGTACTCTGCATATAAGTTAAATAAGCAGGGTGACAATATACAGCCTTGACGTACTCCTTTTCCTATTTGGAACCAGTCTATTGTTCTATGTCCACTTCTGTTACTTCCTGACCTGTATATAGGTTTCTCAAGAGGCAGGTCAGGTGGTCTGATATTCCCATCTCTTTCAGAGTTTTCCACAGTTTATTGTGATCCACACAGTCAAAGGCTTTGGCATAGTCAATAAAGCAGAAATAGATGTTTTTCTAGAACTCTCTTGCTTTTTCCATGATCCAGCGGATGTTGGCAATTTGATCTCTGGTTCCTCTGCCTTTTCTAAAACCAGCTTGAACATCTAGAATTTCATGGTTCACATATTGCTGAAGCCTGGCTTGAAGAATTTTGAGCATTACTTTACTAGCGTATGAGATGAGTGCAATTGTGTGGCAGTTTGAGCATTCTTTGGCATTGCCTTTCTTTGGGATTGCAATGAAAACTGACCTTTTCCAGTCCTGTGGCCACTGCTGAGTTTTCCAAATTTGCTGCATATTGAGTGCAGCACTTTCACAGCATCATCTTCCAGGATTGGAAATAGCTCAAGTGGAGTTCCATCACCTCCACTAGCTTTGTTCGTAATGATGCTTCCTAAGACCCACCTGACTTCACATTCCAGGATATCCGGCTCTAGGTGAGTGCGAGTGATCACACCTTTGTGATTATCTTGGTCGTGAAGATCTTTTTCATACAGTTCTGTGTATTCTTGCCACTTCTTAATATCTTCTGCTTCTGTTAGGTCCATACGATTTCTGTCCTTTATTGAGCCCATCTTTGCATGAAACGTTCCCTTGGTATCTCTAATTTTCTTGAAGAGATCTCTAGTCTTCCCTGTTATATTTTCTCTATTTCTTTGCATTGATCACTGAGGAAGGCTTTCTTATCTCTCCTTGCTATTCTTTGGAACTCTGCATTCAGATGGGTGTATCTTTCCTTTTCGCTTCCCTTCTACATTGTTATTGTTGTTTAGACAGTAAATTATCTTTTAAAGTGGTTTATATAATAAGAAAAAAAAATCATGTCTATGTAGTTAACCATTTTTGTGCTTATTGTATCCACGTTTCTATCTGGTATCATTTTCTTTCCACTTGAAGGCTTTTTAACATTTCTTCTGCTGGTGATGATTTTGTTCAGCTCTTGTATATCTTCATTTAACCTTCAATTTTGAAAGAAATGTATTTAAATACAGAATTGATGTTTGACACTTTTTTTCCCCTTGTAATTTGCTTTGTTTCCTCTGAGAAAGTTTCTGTCATCCTTGTCATTCTTCTTCTATTGATAACATGTCTTTTTTCTCTGGCTGTTTTTATGATTTTATCTTTTTTATTAGAGTTGAACACTTTTAATAGTAATAATATTATTGGTGTCATTTTCTTCATGTTTCTTGTGCTTGGGGTTTCTTGAGCTCTTTGGATTTGTGGCTTTATCATTTCATCAAATTTGGAAAATTTTGACCATTGTTTTCTTCTGTCCTCTCCTCTTGACTCCTCTCCTGTAAGGGTTTAATTTGTGTATATGTTAGGCCATTAAGTTATCACACAGTTCACTGATGCTCTTTTCATTTTTTAAAAATCTTATCATTCTGTGTTTCATTTTGTATAACTTCTGTACCTCAGGTTATTTCATCTCTTTTTCTGAAATGTCTGCTCTGTATTTAATCACATCCACTGTGTTTTTAATTTTTATTTTTACTTTATTTTACTTTACAATACTGTATTGGTTTTGCCATACATTGACATGAATGTGCCATGGGTGTACATGAGTTCCCAACCCTGAACCCCCTTCCCACCTCCCACCCCACATCATCTCTCTGGATCATCCCCATGCACCAGCCCCAAGCATCTTGTATCCTGTATTGAACATAGACTGGCGATTCGTTTCTTACATGATAGTATACATGTTTCAATGCTATTCTCCCAAATCATCCCACCCTCTCCCTCTCCCTCAGAGTCCAAAAGTCTGCTCTACACATCTGTGTCTCTTTTGCTGTCTCACATACAGGGTTATCCTTACCGTCTTTCTAAATTCCATATATATATTTTAGTATACTGTATTGGTGTTTTCTGTTTATAATAGCCAGGACATGGAAACAACCTAGATGTCCATCAGCAGATGAATGGATAAGAAAGCTGTGGTACATATACACAATGGAGTATTACTCAGCCATTAAAAAGAATACATTTGAATCAGTTCTAATGAGATGGATGAAACTGGAGCCGATTATACAGAGTGAAGTAAGCCAGAAAGAAAAACACCAATCCACTGTGCTTTTCATATCAACCACTGTAGTTTTCATCTCTCAAAGTTTGATTTGGATCTTCTATATCTTCAATGTCTCTACTTAATTATCTGAACACGTAGAATGCAGATCGAATAACTATTTTAATGTCCTTATCTGCTAATTCTAGCATCTGTGTTAGATCTGGGTCAATTTTAGAAGGTTAATTTACTCCCATATTATGAGTTATGCTTTCCTGATTCTTTGCCTGCTTGGTAATTTTTTATTGAATGCAAAACATGAATTTTTCCTTGTTGGGTTCTGTATGTTTCTCTTTTTTTTATAAATAATATTGATCATTGTTCTGGGACACAGTTGAGTTATGTGGAAACAATTTGATTCTTTTGGCTCTTGCTTTTCAGACATCTCTGGTGAGCGCAGAACAAGACTCAGTCTAGGGCTAATTTTTTCATACCGTTGAGGCAAGACCTTCCTGACTATTCAACTGAATGCCCTGTGAAGTTTGAGTTTTCTAGTCTGGCTGGTGAGAATAGGCTGGGTCCAGCTGTATGTGAATGTTGGGCACTGATATGGCAGATCCTTCCAAATGGTTCTTTGCCAGCCTCTGGTGGTTTCCCCACAAGTGCTAATCAGTATTCTCCTGAAGACTCAAGACAGACCCTCTGTAGGTGTGCACAGTTTGCTCTCTGCAGAAATCTCTCCACGTCTCTGTCTAGTCTCCCTGGACTTCCGGCTCCATCTTACTCAACTCAGGGAGCTCACAGAGCTCTGCTGGGGTATCCCTTCCCTGCATGCCCTGGAAACCCTCCCAAGGCAATTACCTGGGGCAGCTAAAGGGCTCACTTACCTGGCGCTTTCCCATCTCTCATGGATCACTGCCCTTCATTGCCCAATGGCAGTTTTTGAAAATTGCTGTTTTACAAAACTTGTTTTTTGCATGTGCTGTGTGATTTCAAAATGTTTTGCATGTTTTTAAAACTTTTTTTTTGTTCAGTTCAGTTCAGTCTCTCAGTCGTGTCTGACTCTTTGTGACCCCATGAATTGCAGCACACCAGGCCTCCCTGTCCATCACCAACTCCCGGAGTTCACTCAAACTGACGTCCATCGAGTCGGTAATGCCATCCAGCCATCTCATCCTCTGTTGTCCCCTTCTCCTCCTGCCCCGAATCCCTCCCATCATCAGAGTCTTTTCCAATGAGTCAACTCTTCGCATGAGTGGCCAAAGTACTGGAGTTTCAGCTTCAGCATCATTCCTTCCAAAGAATACCCAGGACTGATCTTTAGAATGGACTGGTTGGATCTCCTTGCAGTCCAAGGGACTCTCAAGAGTCTTCTCGAACACCACAGTTCAAAAGCATCAATTCTTCGGCACTCAGCTTTCTTCACAGTCCAACTCTCACATCCATACATGACTACTGGAAAAACCACAGCCTTGACTAGACGGACCTTTGTTGGCACAGTAATGTCTCTGCTTTTGAATAGGCTATCTAGGTTGGTCATAACTTTCCTTCCAAGGAGCAAGCGTCTTTTAATTTCATGGCTGCAATCACCATCTGCAGTGATTTTGGAGCCCAGAAAAATAAAGTCTGACACTGTTTCCACTGTTTCCCCATCTATTTCCCATGAAGTGATGGGACGAGATGCCATGATCTTCATTTTCTGAATGTTGAGCTTTAAGCCAACTTTTTCACTCTCCTTTTTCACTTTCATCAGTTTCAGTTTTTAGTTCCTCTTCACTTTCTGCCATAAGGGTGGGGTCATCTGCATATCTGAGGTTATTGATATTTCTCCCAGCAATCTTGATTCCAGCTTGTGTTTCTTCCAGCCCAGCGTTTCTCATGATGTACTCTGCATAGAAGTTAAATAAGCAGGGTGACAATATACAGCCTTGACATACTCCTTGTCCTATTTGGAACCAGTGTGTTGTTCCATGTCCAGTTCTAACTGTTGCTTCCTGACCTGCATATAGGTTTCTCAAGAGGCAGGTCAGGTGGTCTGGTATTCCCATCTCTTTCAGAATTTTCCAGTTTATTGTGATCCACACAGTCAAAGGCTTTGGCATAGTCCTAGGGTAAGAGAATTCTCTGATTCCTATTACTCCACTTTGGCTGGAAGTGAAAATTGTCTAAATTGCCTTTTTATTTAAATTGTAATTTAAAAAAGTAATCTCAAGATCATCCATAGGGGAATAGTTCAGTATATGTGGTACATGCATACAATGTCATATTTTAAAGCTGTTAAATGTTTAGGAAGAATATTAGTAGGTATAACTTGATACTATAGTGTGTAAATAAAAGAGATTACACATCCATACCTATAGTAAATTCCAGTGCCTCAACATGTATAAATATGTATTTTTCATGTACTATGTGTATACACAGAGAAAATAAAATACCCCAGCGTAAAATTTCTCAATTTTGGATGAATTTTAACCTTTGGTTTCTTCATTTTCTAAATTGTCTCTAATGCATTCATTGAGAATCCTAACATGTATATATGTGTCTATATGTACATATTATGTGTGTAAGTGTACACACACACAGGCACACACATTGTGTGGGGGTGAGGGGGTTAAGGAGGAAATGCAGAGGCTTGATTACAGGAAGCAGAGGAGACTTTGGCCAGAAGCCAGGCTCTGCCACAGCTCGTGATTCAGGGCAAATCATTTTCCTTCACTGGACTCCCAGTCTTCTAAGCGGTAAAATGATCTTCAGACCCACCCCCCTCCCCCACTAGAACATTCTGGCAGCCAGTGACTGATTGAAAAAGCATGTGGCCTTGCTAGTTCTGCCCTTTTCATTTCTTCTCCCATGGCTTTCTGAAGATAGATAAAGTGCTCTCTGTGAGTCCAGATGGAGGCACCATTCTCTCGGTCTGTTTTTCTAGGCCAAGGACACCTGGAGTAGGGAACTGCAAGGAATTTACACTTTCGAAGGAGCATCTCCCTCGGCTTCTTCCTGCTAGTCTGAAGTGAGCAGCGAGCCCTGGGTTGGTCAGCAGCCAAGGCATTACCCATGGTAGGAACTGGGGGAAAGTACGGATCCTACCTGCCATGCCCACCCCCTACCCCCCACTGCCCCTCACCAGCTGGTGCCCTGCTCACTTCCAGGACAGCTGGTCTCAGCTTCCCTGGGGCACCTCCCTGTCCCTGCCAGATGTGAAAGCACAGCTTGCTCCTGCTGCACAGTTCTTCCATCTTCTGTCTTTAAGTAGTCAGGGTGTTAGCCCTGAGAAGTAAAGGATGACAGCGGGAATTGGAAAGGGATGCTCGATTAGAGAGGCGATGGCCACCCGAGCATGTTCTGCATCTGCAGTCCAGGACAGTGAGGGGCCTGAGAACCATGGCATGAATCAGAGGTGTTTAGCCTAGAAAAGAATGTCCTTCAAAACATTGGTATCTTTGAATAATAAAAGCTAGCATTTACTGAGTACTCTGTATATGCCAGGTACTGTGCTATATTACATACTTTGTTTTAAAAAATTTCCCAGGTTCCATATACAGATGAGGAAACTGAAGCACAGGTAAACAGAGAATCAGCATTAGTGTACCACAGTATTAATTCCTACAGACAAGATTCACCAATGGATGCTAACATGGCAGGTAAAGAGCTAAGCCACAGAGCTAGGAGTGGCAGGGCTAAGATCTGAACCTGGGTCTAATTCCTGTAATATTTACCACATCTGGAGAATTAGATTCCCACCCCTCCCCCTTCCCCCCCCTCCCCTGCCGGGACCTATAGGTAAAATTGAAAATTATAAGAACACAGATTTCAACTCAATATAAATAATTTCTGTTTCCACTATTCAAAAAAGACAGGTAGTGAGTTCACCATCAGTGGTTGTAAACATACCAAATATTTGGCAGGGATATTATAGAATTGATCCACATATTGAGTATATAATGTGCAAGCTCAGGATCACAGAGTGACCTCTTTAAGGTCACTAAGAAAGGATGTGGATTTAAGTTGGAGGAAAGAAAGTGTCAACCAAAAGACAACATCCAGGATTTGGGAGCAGAATGCCAGGAGACATTAGGACCAAAGTCAAGAATTCTTGGCACATCCAAAGATAGATGGCCTCTGAAGTGGCAGTAGGTGTAGAGCAGGCAGGTTTGGGACCAAGATCTGGAGCTGTGAAGTATTTGGGAATCCCTCACAAAAGCCCTGCCCAGAAACATCACATTTTATTTTATTTTGGTATTTTTTCTTGACCTTTCCACTGGCCTTGAGTTTAGGGCTCCATATGGCCCCCAGTGCTTTCACATGGGCTGAAACATCCCTGGAACTGATACCACAATTGTTTGCTGAATGAACACCACGCCTGGTCCCACTGTTTCCATTTTTAGAAGTGTGCCCTCAATGCCTAAGTAGACCGGGAACTTTCAGAATTGGGGGTTGGGGTGTCCTCGTTTCAGAACCAGAACCAGACTTAGCTGAGTAAAGACCAGAGGCTGACTTAGGCAGGGAAAAAAAGTTGCCATACCCTAACATAAAGACAAGAATAAAAACATTGTAAATTAACTATACTTCAATTAAAAAAAAAAAAGGGTTTAAGTAAAAACATGAAAAAAAAAAAAAAAAAAGATTTTTTTGGCCATAACTCCTCGCAATACACTAGCCTCCTCCAGCACTAGCCAAACACCCATGTCCATGCTGCCCAGCTAAAGTCAGCCAATCAGCAGTGGCTTCAGTCCCGCACCCACGCTGCTCACGCGAGGGTTCAGAATCCACAATGGCTGCGCTTCTGTAGCCCGTTATTTCCACAGCTGAAGAGGAGCCTTTTCCTAAACAGGTGCATTTCTGCTCCTCTGAACTCAGCAGTCTTCTAGACTAGCTCTAGTTTGTCCAGTGTGTGCCTCCCCAGTGGTCCTCTCCTGTTTAGCAGATGGTTGGGCCTCTGGTTGTCGGTGCTGAAGGGTGGCCTCTTCCTTGGACAAGTTAGAGATGAGTCGTTTGCCCGCTGGCCCATGGGTGCTCAGCGAATAGCCCTTAAATAGTTTAATGTTTGGGGGAGGGGGGCCCTCTGACTTGTCCTAGGGCCCTGGTAGGGGATAAGGCCCCAAAGTAGGAAACAGCCAGAGGGAAGAAGTACTTTCTTGCTGGGAGAGCAGCTTGCGCTGGACGTGAGGGAGCTGGGCTGGGACGCGAGGAGAAGGCTCTGAGCATTCCGGCAGCGGTAGGTAGCCCTCTGTTTCTTATCCCTGGAATGTTGCCCTTCACCTTGCCCGTCTCTGTCCGTCACACAAACCCTTCAAGACAAGACAAACCCTGTCTGCATGGAGGAGGGCTGGGTGAGGCTACGGAAGACAAGCTGTTCACACATGTTGGCTGGAAGTGATCTTGCCATCGGCTGATAGAATCAGTCCCTGAGATGTTCTGATATTTGAAACAGTGGGCAGATTACGCAGTATCACCCTGGAAAAGATCCGTGGGAAAAATCACCTCACCTTTCTGCTGTCTTCCCCTGTAAAGTGAGGAGACTGGTCCAAGAAAGCAGACGCCCACACCCTGTCTGCTGATTTAATTGGTCTGCAGTTGGGCCTGTGATGTGGTAGGTTTTGAAACCTTTCCAGATTTCTTCCCAGTGGGGTTGAGAACCATGGAGCTAAGTTGGTATTTGAGAGCAGTTCCTGCTCTGATTTTCTTTGGCACAGGCTTGGTGTGGTTTGTACAGGCCAGATGCACAGTATGTGGAAAAACAACCTAGGGGTTAATGTTTTCAGTGGTAATAGGAGTCGTGCCTCCCATTTGTTGAGTTCCTATTCTATGCTAGTTTCTTTGAATACATTGTGTTTTAATTAAATCGTCCTAACAATCCTTTGAGATCAGTATCATGATGGCCATTTTAGAGATGAGGGTACTGAAGCTCAGAGAAGTGATTTGACCTGCTCAGCGTCACACAGCAGTCTGATCAGTGGCTGACCTGGATTTTGAACATGCCTCTGAACTGACTTCAAAGCTAGTGCTCTTTCCAAATTGGGAAGTTCAGCATACACGGTCATTTAAATAATTGCTTGGACAGTTAATGCAGTTGTGGGTTTCTTTAGTAGCTAACCGGGAAACTGGAAATAACTCTGTCCATATGCGATTGAAATCAGCAGGCAGGTGGGGGGCGGGGCGCAGCCTTCTCCCTTGCTTCACATTACGTTAGACAAATTAAATTAACTAGGAGCATAGGCATTGGCCTGATTAGCAACATGAATGTGCAAGGTGGATTCTTGGATCTCAGCTACTTGATGCAAAGCTCTGGTGGATTCAGGTGGCCAGGTGCAGAGCACGAGGTGGAGAGCTGGGCCCTCTGGGGACTGAGACATGAGTCAGTCATAGTGTCTGTTCCAGGAAGCTCATGGTCTAGTTTGGGAAAGACAGAAGCCACTTGGCTGACTAGTACAGAGGAGGGCATTGGTGTAGGACCCAGGAAAGAAAGGAGTACTGATTGAAGCAGGATACCACCCAGCTCCACAGAAGCTGTGATACTTTCCAGGTAAGACCTGTTGAAGAGAATTTCCAATGCCTGAATAGACTGGAAAACAGGCTTGTGAGACAGAGACAGTGGAAGAGGTCAGGGAGGTGTCTTTCTGATATAGGGGAATGGGGCAGTGTCAAGAGCATGGGCACCTAGGTGTAACTGTGCTGTGGTTCATACCCAGGGCATCTCTCTCTTCCTTTCTAGTGGAATTGCACCCACCTCTGTATCAGCCTTTCCTGGGACCCCATGGTAGGCTCCCGTCACTGGCTGGTCATTGGTTTGGGCTCAAGCAGTTGCTGCAGCTGTGGTCAAGGAGGTGTGAGAGGAGTGTGGCAGGGGCTTCTGGGAGAGGCTTCCTCACTGTCAGAAGGAGACAGACACAGAACAGAAGGTTGTCTTTTCTTCTAGATGTTACTGTGTCTGTGTGAGAAGCTTTGCTGGGGGTGCCATCTTGCTTTCCAAAAGGGTGTGAGTCTGAGATCAAAGCCCGGGCTAAAGGTAGTGGAATAGAAGGATGAAGAGAATCCTTGTCCTTGAAGGTGTAGTTGAGCAGCTGCCTTTGCTCACTTGGCTCCAGACTCCTTATGTGAAATAATATATGTCTTCAGTGGTAACACTTTGAGATGGGGTTGTCTATTACATGCAGCTGACAGCATCCTTCCTGAAACAAAGGAAAGAAGAGAGGACACTCTGAGGGGTGTCACACATCTGGAGCTTTCCTGAATGTGGTTGTCCCTACAGATTGTTGTTGCCAGTGTGGATCAGCCATTTCCTGCTGCTCCAGCTTTTCCTGAGCCTGGGTCCACGTGGGGACCATTCACTGGGGACCCCTCCATTTTAGACAAATCCCTTTATATTCTAAGACCAGCTGGAGTCTTAGAATACTTATATTCTACTTATCCTGGAGTCTTGCTACAGAGAGTTGCCTGAGTGAGAATCAATACCTACAGGCAAAGTACCTTCCCTTGACACTTGAGGTTCTTTGTCGATTTTTGAAACCCGTTTGTCTCTCCCCCTGAGCACCACTCAGGCCTCAGACTTGATTGCTCTGGAGGATCAGCACTTGTCTTTTCCAGCTCCTTCTAGGGTTCTCAGCAGTGGATTCTGGGTGGACTAACTATGTGCGTTAAATATCTGACTGCCCACCCAAAACATACATACCCTTCACACATAGTTTAAATTCATCAAGCTTTAAAAAAATGCTATAGTTAATAGAAAAGACAAGCTTCATTTCATTTACAGAGATGCTCAGAATTTCACCTTGAGAAATCAGTCCTTCCCTCCAACACAGCCTGTGGGTCTTTGAGTCTCTCTGAGCCTGACCTAGACTAGAATATCTGCATGCTCTCTTTGCTTTCAGTATCTCTATCATAGCTAAGTTCAACTGATAGGCTGGGTTTTGCTTTATTAATTATCCACATTCTTACAGTTAACATTTTCTAACATTACAGGATGTTGGGGAAATTGAAAAGTGAAGTCAGTCTCAATCCCTCCATCTAATGTGTCTCTGAATTAACTTCATTCTGGCACACAATTTCCAGTATTATCCACATAAAGACACATTTGTATGCTGCAAGCCTCATACACGTACATTTTTGTCTCCTGCTTTTCTTAATCTCATTAAATTATAAGGTTTAACCATGCTGCCCCATAATTATTTTAATGGTTGCATAATAGGATCAGCAAGTAGTGGGGTAATTTAACTTTGTAAGAAATACCAGTGGTAGTTTACAGAACAATTTTCCTTTCCTCCTCCTCCTCTTCTTTTGCTTCTTTGTGCATCTTTCCTCCAAGGACGAGGATTCAGGAATCAGTGAGCCCATCCCTAGCTCCAGGGACAAATCCTGATTCATCTAAGTCAACCATAGTGGTTCCATGTCTCTTACCAGAGATTGGTTTAGGCTCCTGCGTGTGTTGTCGTTCTGTGAAGGGAAGTGAGGGGATGTTTCTGGGAAACTTCTTGGAAAAGCTTTCATTTTCTAATGAAGCACCAGGAAGAGATGTCCCTTGTGCTTCTTCTGGATGTTGTTTTACCTGTAGATGATGCCTGCAGATGTAGCAGGAATCATATCCCATATCCAAATTCAGTCAACCTTTGTCTCCTGTTGGTAAGTATTAAAGCTATTTTGGGGTGCAGCCCAGAAGCCTGTTCTATTACTAGAGCCCATATAATGTTAGAACCTGTAGTTACTGATTATCAGGAGCCTATTACCAGGCATTTGGAGTGTTCAGACCTGGAGTGTTTCCTGGGCAGCCTCTTTCTCACCTTAGCTAATGTCTTCCCCAAACTGTGGGGCACTTCCCGGGTCTTATGGTGAATGTCCTCTTGTCACTGGCATGGAAGGTCAGGGACTAAACCAGGTCAGTCCATCTCTCTCCTTTTCTATGTCCCAAGTGAGTCAGGGAACCAACAACTGACAGAACCAGTCTGATCTGACCACCGGAAGCAAGCCGACAAGTGTGACTCAGAGCTGGAGACAGAGAAGGAGGCAGCAGGACACCAGGCTCTTAAAGTTGCCTAGAAAGAGCTTCAGGGCCAGGAGCCCATAGGAAATAGTTCTCTTTGAGCTTCTCAGGTAAAAGTTCCTCGCTAAAGACAGAGGCCTGCAGACTTGGACTCCTGTCATCCTTGAGTGGACTAAAACTTTGGACATGCTCCATTTAGAGTCTGTCCAGAAACCTGAGGTGTTTGCAAGAGTGTAGGATTTAGAGGGAATTCTCTGGCAATTCAGTGGTTAGGATGCCATGCTTGCATTGCAGGGGTAATGAGTTCAGTCCCTAAGATCCCACTAGCCGCAGGGCATGGCAAAAAAAAAAAAAAAGAGTGTAAAATTTAGACGAAGGAAACTTGGGTTAAGATTCTGATCCTGTTCCTGGTTCCATTTTAAACTAATTGTGATTTGGGGCATCATCTGCCCTCTCAGATTCTCAGTTTCCGTAACTGCAAAGTAAAGTTGATGTCAGTAGGTAGCTCTGTCATAAAGTTGTTGGAGTATGAAGTGACATAGGAAATAGGGTGAAACAGCAGTGGTTTATGGGCCACCTACTATGTATTAGGCTCTGGAAAAACAGACTTAGGTAAGTTTATGGCTTCTCCTGAGCAGGTTTACAATCTAAGGGAGAAAATATTTGTAAAATATTGGTTATCACTACTACCCAGGAACCAAGGAAGTCAAGAGATACCTGTAGCAACAGGCCTTGGAGTGCAAAATGAAGCAAGGCAAAGGCTAACAGAGTTTGCCAAGAGGATGCGCTGGTCATAGAAAATACCTTCTTCCAACAACACAGGAGAAGACTCTACAAATGGACATCACCAGATGGTCAATACTGAAATCAGGCTGATTATATTCTTTGCAGCCAAAGATGGAGAAGCTCTATACAGTCACCAAAAACAAGACCGTGAGCTGACTGTGGCTCAGATCATGAACTCCTTATTGCCAAATTCAGATTTAAATTAAAGAAAGTAGGGAAAACCACTACACCATTCAGGTATGACCTAAATCAGATCCCTTACGATTATACAGTGGAAGTGACAAATAGATTCACGGGATTAGGTATGATAGAGTGCCTGAAGAACTATGAATGGAGGTTTGTGACATTGTACAGGAGGTAGGGATCACAACCATTTCCAAGAAAAAGAAATGCAAAAAGGCAAAATGGTTGTCTGAGGAGGGCTTAACAATAGCTTTGAAAAGAAAAGCTAAAGGCAAAGGAGAAAAGGAAAGATATCCCCATCTGAATGCAGAGTTTCAAAGAAGAACAAGGAGAGACAAGAAAGCCTTCCTCAATGATTGTTGCAAAGAAATAGAGGAAAACAATAAAATGGGAAAGACTAGAGATCTCTTCAAGAAAATTAGAGATACCAAGGGAACATTTCATGCAAAGATGGGCAGAATAAGGGACAGAAATGGTATGGACCTAACAGAAGCAGAAGATATTAAGAAGAGGTGGCAAGAATACACAGAAGAACTATACCAAAAAGATCTTCATGACCCAGATAATCACGATGGGGTGATCACTCACTTAGAGCCACACATCCTGGAATGCAAAGTCAAGTGGGCCTTAGGAAGCATCACTACGAACAAAACCAGTGGAGGTGATGGAATTCCAGCTGAGCTATTTCAGATCCTGAAAGATGAGCTGTGAAAGTGCTGTACTCAATATGCCAACCAATTTGGAAAGCTCAACAGTGGCCACAGGACTGGAAAAGGTCAGTTTTCATTTCAGTCCCTAAGAAAGGCAATGCCAGAGAATGTTCAAACTACTGCACAATTGCACTCATCTCAAACGCTAGCAAAGTATTGCTCAAAATTCTCCAAGCCAGGCTTCAGCAATACGTGAACCATGAACTTCCAGATATTCAAGCTGGATTTAGAAAAGGCAGAGGAACCAGAGATCAAATTGCCAACATCCACTAGATCATCGAAAAAGCAAGAGAGTTCCAGAAAAACATCTATTTCTGCTTTATTGACTATGCCAAAGCCTTTGTGTGGGTCACAATAAACTGTGGAAAACTCTGAAAGAGATGGGAATACCAGACCACCTGACCTGCCTCTTGAGAAACCTATATGCAGGTCAGGAAGCAACAGTTCAAACTGGACATGGAACAACAGACTGGTTCCAAATAGGAAAAGGAGTACATCAAGGCTGTATATTGTCACCATGCTTATTTAACTTATATGCAGAGTACATCGTGAGAGACGCTGGGCTGGAAGAAGCACAATCTGGAATCAAGATTGCTGGGAGAAATATCAATAACCTTAGATATGCAGATGACACCACCCTTATGGCAGAAAGTGAAGAACTAAAGAGCCTCTTGATGAAAGTGAAAGAAGAGAGTGAAAAAGTTGGTTTAAAGCTCAACATTCAGAAAATGAAGATCACAGCATCTGTCCCATCACTTGATGGCAAATAGATGGAGAAACAATGGAAACAGTGACAGACTTTTGTTTTTTTTGGAGCTCCAAAATTACTGCAGATGGTGACTGTAGCCATGAAATTAAAAGATGCTTGCCCCTTGGAAGAAAAGCTATGACCAGCTTAGACAGCATATTAAAAAGCAGAGACATTACTTTGCCCACAAAGGTCCATCTAGTCAAAGCTATGGTTTTTCCAGTAGTCATCTATGGATGTGAGAGTTGGACCATAAAGCAAACTGAGTGCCAAAGAATTGATGCTTTTGAACTGTGGTGTTGGAGAAGACTCTTGAGAGTCCCTTGGACTGCAAAGTGATCAAACCAGTCAACCCTAAAGGAAATCAGTCCTGAATATTCTTTGGAAGGATTGATGCTAGAGCTGAAACTCCAATACTTTGGCCACCTGATGCAAAGAACTGACTCATTGGAAAAGACCCTGATGCTGGGAAAGATTGAAGGCAGGAGGAGAAGGGGACGACAGAGGATGAGATGGTTGGATGGCGTCACCAACTCTATGGATATGAGTTTGACCAAGCCCTGGGAGTTGGTGATGGACAGGGAAACCTGGCGTTTTGCATTCCACGGGGTTGCAAAGAGTCAGACATGACTGAGGACTGAAGTGTACTAACATTTGCCTTTAGTTTGAAATTTTACATGATTGAAGTGCTTTCGGCAGCCATCTATGAAAATCTAAACTAAAATATGGTGTGAAAGAGTGGGAGATTGTTCTTTTTAAGGGATACAGACTCTTCTGAGTCTGCTGGAAAAATAAAAGCTGTTTATAAGATTTTAAACACATGTATTTTCAGAGCCACAGTTACTGTGTGCAGGAGAGTATAGCCCTGCTTGGTGCCTGACCATATAAGTATCTAAAGAAGAGACTTCATTCCTAGTTCTTGACAAACATGAAATAGCTTTCAAGAAAATGCATGCAGAAGCAATTATTATGAATGGCTTTGGCATCCACCATCCTACATTATTAATTTTGTAATACAGTCAAGCTCCCCTTCATTCATATTTGACGGGAAGCCTTGTAGTCCAGCAGGAAGCCCAGGATAGCATTTATGGAATCGTTTTTAAGGTTTCTGAGTGCTCCTGGTGCTTTACCTGAATTCAGGATTGGGTTCTTCCTTCCCTTGGGAATCTGCTTTAACCTTGTCTTTGAAATAGTCACTGATCCTTCCGAAGCCTGCAGAGACCTGTACATAAGCAGCCAGGTGTTATCTAAAAGGACCCGGAAGAGCTGTGAGCATCATTTGGAATCCTCCGCATTTCCTTCAAGTGGTGGAACTACCTGATTCATCTGTAGGAAAGGACCCTTCCAGTCATCTCTGGGGATGAGAAGTATCATGGCTGCAACATCTACCATTTGTTCCAAGGTTTACAGTTTGCAAAACATTTCTAAGCCTGAGGTCTTATTTGAACTCATGATAATCCTTAAAGGAGGCAACACACATCTGTGGTTATGTCCCCTTTACCAATGGGGGAGGGGACCCTGCAGAGGTTAAGTCATATATTTAGTCTCTTCTGTCCTTTCCCCGGTCACCCCATCCCTAACTCCCTCCCACAGCTCCTTGTCACATGGGCCCCCCAGGCCCCTCCCCTGAATTGTGTTATCAAAGGCCCTGGTGTCTGCCTGCTGCCTGCTACCCACCCTCCAAGGTATAAACTGTGGGTCCTGTGCTTTGCCAAGCCTGCCAGGGAGCTGCCTTGAGCTCAGGGCTCAGCCAGTTTTGTTCTGAATGTTTGAGGGAAGCAAAGCAAGCCCATGTGCAAGGGGTCAGTGGATCATTGCATTCCCTTAGATGATGTCACGTCTTTGCAAAGTGGGGTTTGTGGTGTTTGTAGGGATGGGAATCCCAGCGACAGTCGGTGTGAAGGGAGTGGAAGGTGGCAGTGTCCAGTTGCAGCATGAAGTGTGAGGAGTTGCCCACCAAGCACCCTCGTTCTGCTGGGCAGTTACTATGGCTCTTTAAGAGTAAGATGAAGAGATGATCTTTGGTTTTAATTTCTGTTGCTAATACATGCATGACTACAAACTCATGAAGTAGCTTGGACCCAACTCAGTAATGAACGGGGCTGATGGATGTCTCTAGGAGCCCAGGGGCATCATGAACAAACTGGTGCCGTGAGAGTCTCATGAACCTGGAATATTCGGACACCTCTAGAACTAAAGCTGAGGCTGTGGCTCATCTTTTCCCAGGGAACTCAGAGGTGTGAAAAGCTTTTCATCCCCAAGACTGGGGGCTGCTAGGGGCTTCTCTGCTCCAATGAGACGCAGAGGAAGCTACTCTAGTGGGGTCTTCCTAGCCCTCCTGAGTCACACCCGGGTGGGGAGGGCAGTCCCTGTTGTGCAGGTTGGCCTGTCAGTGAAATAATTAGTTGCTCAGGCGTGGGTGGAAAACAGTGGGGATGTTTGTCGTTCTCTGTCTGGGGACGGGCTGACCATCCCAGGCAGTGTGTTGCTGGTGGAGGACTCAGAGCATCAGCTTCTGTTCAGCCCTTTTCCTCAGGATTTTAGTCAGTGTCCTTCACAAACCTTTCCCCTCCCACCAAGGAAAAATGTGGGCAGCTTAGAATAGTGGGCCTGGAGTGTGGGTCAAGTGTTTGTTGAGCTCATGGTGACACAGGGCTTAGGTCCCTCTGGCTTCCCAGACCCCCTACCCCCACCGCACGCCAGCTTTGCCCTGCCTCCCTTCTGGAGGGTTCACACGGGGATCCGAAGGGGCCAAAGGCAACGAATGCTACCTGGTGTTAAGAGCTGTGAAAGGCAGAGTCGGAACCAAGGGAGAGCTTTACCTAAGATAAGAAGCACCCAGGGAATGCCTCAGTGCCTGCCCTTTCCACAGGTCCATGCCAGCCTATGCGTTGTGCCCCTGCCACAGTTGGTGGGAATCAGCCAGTTACCCTGGGGCTTCCCTGCTAGCTTATATGGTAGAGAATCTGCCTGCAACGCAGGAGACCTGGGTTTAATCCCTGGGTTGAGAAGATCCCCTGGGGAAGGGAATGGCTACTCACTCCAGTATTCTGGCCTGGAGAATTCCATGGACAAAGGAGCCTAGTGGGCTACACAGTCCATGGCATCGCAGAGTCGGACATGACTGAGTGACTAACACTTTCACTTTCTTCTTTTGCTCTGGGAGGGACGACGGCCAATAACCAGATACCCTGGTTCAAATCCTGGCTCCACCATGTATTAGTTATATGACTTTGGGACAGCTGTGTAACTATCTAGGATTTGGTTTCCTCATCTGTAACGTGAAAGCAATACTATAGTACCTCCTAAGATTATTGCGCTGATTCATTGAAACACCATATGTTAAGTCATAGGCACGGTGCCTGACCTGTTCCTTCTCATGGAAACCACAGTAAAGTCTCCTGGCTGTCTTCTTCCTGCTCCCTCTGTCCACTGACCAGCTGACCCTGGTGCGTCCCCATGTGGCCCCTGCAGCCTGGCACGCCCCCCTTCTTGGGAACTGGGAGGAACAAACTATTTTTCTCTCTACATTTTAAATAAAATATTGGTTTGGATGGCTCTACCTGGTTTCTTATCATCTGGGAGGCTAGCCTGGTCTTCTCGCTAAGCGGTGTTCCCAGCAGCAAGAGAAGACAAACCTCAATGCTTGGGCCCTTTCCAGCTTCTGCCAGGTGTGCCACACGGCCAAGCCCAGATTCAAAGGGTGGAAAGAGATAGTCTTCCACCTCCTAATGAAAGTTTCAGCAATCACATTAAAGGGGTGTGCATACAGGGCTGGGAAGAATTTATTCCCATTTTTAAAAATCTACCTCATGAAAAAAATCTGCCATATGCTCTGCTTGATGTGCTTGGGCAAATGACTTCTTTTCCTTAACCCCATTGTCATCCCCTTTATAACGGAATGGAAAATGTCTATTCCTTACAGGGCTGCCTAGAGGGTCAAGGCACCATACACTATAAAGTACTGAGGAAATGTACTAGTTTGTTGATATCTGATATCTCTACCACAAGTGTCACATTTTGAGTTGAGAAAAGTCCAAGTGTTTGGATCTTAAGAAATGGTTTTATTATCACATCCTGGACAGAAGGATAGTTTCCTGAGACTTGGGTTGGTGCGATCCTGACAAGTACCTAACAAGATGCCATCCCATCCTTATATAAAATATGTTATATATGTATGGTCTTAGTTGAGGTTCTTGATCCTTTCTATCAGTGTCTCACTTTTGGATCCTGGGAGAGAAGATCTTTGTGGCCACATTTGGACCGGGTGTACATGCCAATCAGAGGGACATGGTCGTGGGTACCAGATGCTGTTTATGTTTGTCTGGACCCTGCTTCTTTAAGCCAACTGGACACACCAGTCCTCAACAACCAGTGGGTCATAAAAGCCAGTTGTGAGCGCCTGCCCACGAATCTTGTTCCAGACCTTTCTTGCTTATTCCTGACTAGTTTCCATTTTCCTCTGGTTCCTATAATTGCCTCTTGCATTTTTTACCTTGTTCTTGCACTTTTCCCATTTGATGTTTTTCATCTGAAATGGATGCATTTCAGTTCTTCCAGAAGAGCTTTGGCTTGGATATACCTTCTAATCCAGAGCAACAGGCCAGTGATGGATTTAGTTGAGATTTAGTTCTTCTGGGTTATGTTGAGACTTGGGGTGCAGTAGCTATCATGCCTGACTCCTTGGGACTCAACTTGCAGCCCTGGTCCACCATCTCCACTTTGTGATGTGGGAATTAGCAATCTCTGTGTCTCTTTCTCTGTCTAGACCACAGTCCTCTTGAGGGTAGGTACTGTGTTCCTAGATGTTATTTGTCATGGTGTCCCTTTAGGACCACAGGAATCAAGTGGGATATACAATCAAGAGAAAATAGATTTGGGTTGGACCCTTGTAATGGACATGTGTTGTTTTGTGGCTGTCAGCATCCAAAACTTTATTGGGGGGAATTCTTCATTGACAATAGGCAGAGTCCTGTTTCCTCAGTCAGAGCATCAAGGGGACTGGACATTCCTTTTCCTCAGCCCTTGGCCTCTCTGGCATATGTGACCTATGCTCCCAGCTACTCCAGTGACCTGGCCTGGGCTGTGTCTTCGCCACCTGCCCCTCCTGGTTCTCTGTACTTTTTGTGCTTGGTTCTCTATCTTTTTGTGACAGACTCAGAGAATGGCGCAGTTTCTCATTAGTAAATTAGTAAATTTTTCTGCAAGTCAAAGTACATTTTGTGTTTTTGGTTTTGCAACTTAAAACTAAATTGATGCAGCCTATGAATTAATAACATATAGTGGCCTCCATCCGCTGTGTACATGCCAGGTGCAGTCGCAAACTAAGCGCTTCATATCGGTGACATTCTATCCTGAAAACCGTCTTGAGGGAGTTATTGTTTCTCTCATTTTGCATATTAGGAGGCTTCTGTGGGTAGTGCCACTGTGAACATTCTTGTGTGTGTCTTCCTGGTGTTCCCACGCACCCATTTCTATTGGGTATATGTGTAGGGTAGAATTGCGGGGTCATAAAGCACATGTGTTCATCTTCATTAGCTGATGTTCAACTGTTTTATAAAGTGAGCCTATGCATTTATACTCCCACCAGCATTTGTATGAGATTGCAATTTCAGCATGTTAGTGAATCTTGGTCACCATTTGATGTTGTGTGTGTGTGTGTTTAATTTTAGCCCTTCTGGCATGTGTCCAGTGGTATCTTATTATAGGTTAAAAAAATTAATTTCTGTTGGTCTATACTTGATTTACAATGTTGTGTTGGTTTCAGGTGTACAGCAAAGTGAATCAGTTATACATCAACATATAGTCACTCTTTTTAATATTCTTTTCCCATATAGAACATTACAGAGTGTTGAGTAGAGTTCCCCGTGCCATACAATAGATCCTTATTAGTTGTCTGTTTTACATATAGTAGTGTGTATGTATCAATCCCAATCTCTAATTTATCACTCCTCACCTTCCTCCTTGGTAACCATAAGTTTGTTTTCTGTATCTGTGACTCTTTCTGTTTCGTAAATAAGCTCATTTGTACCATTTTTTTTTTAGATGCTTTGTATAAATGATATCATACAGTATTTGTCTTTGTCTGACTTATTTCGCTCAGTATGACAATCTCTGGGTCTTATTATAGTTTAACTCGTGTTTCCATCAGGCCCAGTGAGGTCGAGCACCTTTTTAAAAGAATTATGTTTTGTAAATATTGAGCAGAGAGTACAGAGAATTTCCATACACTATCCATGCCCCTCACACTTACACACATACACACATAGAGAGTTTCCAGTGGGTAGCGTCTTGCATTAGTGTCATATATTTGTTGCAACGAATGTTGTTACTAATAGTAACACAATATTATTAACGAAAAGGCCCGCCATTTATATGAAGGCTCCCTCTTTGTGCTGTGTTATTCTGTCAGCCTTGGAAAATGCTTCAGGCTATGTATCCACCATGACAGTACCATATGAGATAATGTTAACGCCCTAAAAATCTGTGTACCATCTACTTATCTCACCCCACTTTCCCTGTACCTCTGGCAATCACTGCTCTTTTCACTGTCGCTATAGTTTTGCTTTTTTCATAGTCATATTGTTGAAATCAGATAATGCATAGACTTTTTAGACTGGCTTCTTTCACTTAGCATTATGTATTGGAGGTTTCTCCACATCTTTTTGTGACTAAGTAGCTAACTTTATCATTAATATTCCATTTTTTGGATTAATACTCAAAACATCCACAGTTTGTTTACCCATTCACATATTGAAGGGAGTCTTAGTTGTTTCGACATTTTGACAGCTGTTTTTAAAGCTACTATAAATGAACATCCATGTGCAGGGTTTTTGTGGACATTAGTTTTTCATATACTTAGTTAAATACCAGGGAGTGCAATTAATGGATAGTATGTATGGTAAGAGTTTGTTTACTTTTGTAAGAAGCTACCAAACTGTCTTCCAGAGTGGCCATTTTTCATTCTACCAGCAATAAATGAGACTTCCTGTTGCCTTACATCCTCTTTAGTATTTGGTGTTGTCAGCTTTTGGATTTTAGCCATCCCGATACGTAGGTAGGTATAACTCATTTTCATTTGCGGTTCGGTAATGGCATACAAATTTGAACATCTTTTCATATGCGTGTTTGCCATCTGTATATCTTCACTGATGAAGTGTGTGTTCAGATATTTGCCTGTTTTTACCTTGGATTCTTTGTTTTCTTATTGTTGAGTTTAATATTATAGTTCTTTGTATATTTTGGATATATCCTTTATCAGATGTGTTTGTGAATGTTGCTCGCTGTCTTGTTTTATCATTTTTTCAATGGTGTCTTGCACAGAACAGAAAATTTTAATTTTAATGAAGTGCAACATGTCAAATTTTCTTTCATCATGCTTTTGGTGCTGTATCTAAAAATTCATTACTGAGCCTAGATTTTGTCTTATGTTATTATCTCTTAGAATTTTTGTAGTTTTGCATTTTACTTTTAGGCCTGTGATTTTGGAAATACATTTTGTGAGAGGTGTCAAGTCTGCATCAGATTGGTTTATTTTTGCATATGAATGTCCAGTTGTCCTTGCATCATTTGTTGAAAACCTATCCTTTCTCCCTGGTGACTCAGATGGTAAAGAATCTGCCTGCAGTGCAGGAGAACCAGGTTTGATCCCTGGGTCAGGAGGATTCCCTGGAAAAGGGAATGGCTACCCACTCCAGTATTCTTGCCTGGGAACTCCCTTGGATAGAGGAGCCTGGTGGGCTACAGTCCAAGGGATTGCCAAGAGTTAGACACGACCGAGCGACTAACACTAGCACTATCCTTTCTCCATTGACTTGCCTTTGCTCTTTTGTCAAAGATCAGTTGACTTTATTTGTATGGGTCTTTTTCTGGGCTCTCTGTTCCGTTGCATTGATTTATTTGTCTTTTTTTTTTTTTTCACCAATTCCATATTGTCTTGACTACTATAACTTTATAGTGACTCTTAAAGTTGAGTAATGCCAGCCCTCTGCCTTTGTTTTTCAATAGTGTTGGCTATTCTGGGTCTTTTGCCTCATCATAGAAACTTTAGAATCAGTTTGCTAATATCCACAGAATAACTTGCTGGCATTTTGTTTGGGGGATTGTGTTGTATCTCTACACTAAGTTGAGAAGAGCTAACATTGTTAAGCACCTTTTGATATATTGTTTGCCGTTTGAGTGTTCGTTTTTTTTGGTGACATACCCCTCCAATTTCTTGTCCATTTCTTTTTCTTATTGATTTGTATAGGATTTTAATATATTCTGGAAAAGAGGTCTGTCTTTATGCATTTAACATTGTTATTCTGTGACTTGCCTGCTCAGTCTATTAATGAAGTTTTCTGATGAATAGTTCTTAATCTTAATTTGGTTCCATTTAACAATATAACAAGGTTCTATTCTCATGACCTGTTAAAGAACCCAAGATTATTAGTAAATTTTCCTGTGTTAGCTTCTAGAGCAGGAGTCTGCACAATTTTGGGGAAAAAGTCAGATAAGTCTTTTAGGCTTTGTGGGTTATATGTCCTCTATCAAGACTGCTCGGTTCTGCCGTGTAGTATGAAAGCAGCCGTGTGTGTGTATGCTCAGTCATGTCTAATTCTTTGCGATCCCATGGACTATAGCCTGCCAGGCTCCTCTGTCCATGGGATTTCCCAGGCAAGAGTACTGGAGTGGACTGTCATTTCCTTCTTGCCAGATCTTGCCGACCCAGGGATCAAGTGTGCGTCTCTTGTGTCTGCCGCATCAGCAGGCACGTTCTTTACCCTTGTGCCACCTGGGAAGCCCCTGAAAGCAGCCGTAGCGATATGTAAATGGTTGTGTGTGTCTGTGTTCCAGTAAAACTTAATTTACAAAAACATGTGATGTGCCGAGGTTATTCCATGGGCCATAGTTTGTTGACCCTTGTTCTTGAGATGCACTGTCTGATAGTTCTTTCTGTGATGGTGGCAGTATTCTATATGTGCATTTTCTAATAATGTAGCCACAAACCACATGTGGCTGTTGTGTGCTTGAAAAGGGCTTATGCAACTGAAAAACAGAATTTTAAATTTTAATTTAAACTAATTTAAATTAGCCACATATGAGTAATGGCTACTGTATAGGAGAGTGCAGTTCTAGAGGCTTATTATTTTGTCTTTGTGTTTTAGATCTGCATTCCACTTGGAACTGATTTTATAAATAGTGGGAAATAGGGGATCGGCAACTATCCACTTTGCACAAAAACTGGCTACTTGGAACATTTTCTTTTCCTCACCACTCAGCAGTGCCATTTTTGGCACATATTAGATATCTTTATGTGTGAGTCAGTTTTTGGACTCTGTTACGTCTCATTATCTATGTGTATTTCTCCAATCTTGCACTCATATCATAATGTCCTATATACTAAAGCTGTCTGGTAGATTTAATACTCTTATCTTTTTCTTCTTCAAAAATGCCTTGGTGATTATTAACCCATTGCATTTTCATATGCACTTCATAATGAAGTATCAATTTTCATACCAAAAAAAAAAAACCCAAAAAGCCTCTTGGGTTTATTTTTTACTGAAATTTCATCAAATTTATAGATCTAACTGGAGAAAATTGACATCATCAGTCTTTCAATCCAAGTATCTAGTATAACGAGCCACTTACTTATACTTTCTCTAATTTTGCCCAATAATATTTTTAGTTTTCAATTTTATCCTTAATAAAGTTTTCAAAGAGTTTCCATTTCTTTTATTAATTTGTTAATGCAGGAGACATGGGTTCGATCCCTGAGTTGGGATGATCTCCTGGAGGAAGAAATGGCAACCCATTCCAGCATTCTTGCCTGAAAAATCCCGTGGATAGAGGGGCCTGGTAGTCTACAGTACATGGGGTTGCAGAGTCAGACATGACTGAAGTGACTAAACATGGCATGGCAACCTTACCAAATTATCTTAGTAATTCTAATAGTTTATCTGAAAGTTCTTTGTAGGTAGTTACATCATCTGTAGATAATGATAGTGTTGTTTTTTCCCTTTACATGCTGTATAGTTTTATTTTTTTCAATCTTTTTATGCTGTATAGGACTTCCAGCAAAGTATGGAATAGAAGTGATACTACTAGACATTCTGAACTTGCTCTTGATTTTTACAAGAATGTTCTCGGTATTTCAACATTAGTTATGATGTCCTTTGTAGGTTCTTACAGAGACCGTTTATCAGGTTAAGGAAGTCTCCTTCTATTCCCAGGTTTTTGTTTTTAACCTGAAAGGATGTTGAATTTTTTCAAGTGTTCTTACTACATTAATTTTGAGATTATCATAGGGGTTTCCTTCCTATTGCATTTGAAATGGCCCAATTTCTAATTGCTAAATTCATACCCATTTTTCAAATTGATCAGTTCAGTTCAGTCGCTCAGTCGTGTCCTACTCTTGGCGACCCCATGAATCACAGCACGCCAGGCCTCCCTGTCCATCACCAACTCCCAGAGTTCACTCAAACTCATGTCCATCGAGTCAGTGATGCCATCCAGCCATCTCATCCTCTGTCGTCCCCTTCTCCTCCTGCCCCCAATCCCTCCCAGCAACAGGGTCTTTTCCAATGAGTCAACTCTTTGCATGAGGTAGCCAAAGTACTGGAGTTTCAGCTTCAGTCCTTCCAATGAACACCCAGGACTAATCTCCTTTAGGATGGACTGAACTGACTGGATCTCCCTGCAGTGCAAGGGACTCTCAAGAGTCTTCTCCAACACCACAGTTCAAAAGCATCAATTCTTCAGCACTCAGCTTTCTTCTCAGTCCAACTCTCACATCCATACATGACCACTGGAAAGACCATAGCCTTGACTAGACAGACCTTTGTTGGCAAAGTAATATCTCTGCTTTTCAATATGCTATCTAGGTTGGTCATAACTTTGCTTCCAAGGAGTAAGCGTCTTTTAATTTCATGGCTGCAGTCACCATCTGCAGTGATTTTGGAGCCCCCCAAAATAAAGTCAAATTCATACTCATACCCTAAACCTCCTTGTCATAAGGAGTCCCATCTCTTTGCTTTTCACTTGAAGATTAACCTCTTTGAGGTTCAGGCCCATATGTTACTTCTCAATCCCTAATGCCCAGCACACTGATACATAGTAAATGCTAAGAAAATGTTGACTGAGTTATCAAGTCAGTCAAGTCAGTGAGCCTGTGCTCTGCCTGCCTTTCTTCAAGCTCTTAAGACTTCTGGTCTTATAGTCTCTTATCTCCATGTATGTGGTCTCCTTCTAGCCTGATGCCTTCTACTGCATGGTCCACATCTGATTATTCCCTTGGTCCGTCCGGTACCCAGCCCAGGGCTTGATTCAGAGCACTTGTCACTGACTGCCTGAATTCTAACTCTCCTAGGGAAGCTCTGTCACTAGAACTCTTCAGTCAGACTTTTAGGAGTAGCCGATCCTTCTTCACAATCCCCGCTTTGCAGAGAGAGATTTGATTTTCTCCCACTCTCAGGGAACCTGGCCAGACCCAATGGCTGAGGGCAAAAGAATTTTCTCCTTTCCTTCAGATTAGTTTTTAAGGGTAATTTTGCAACAGTTTGGACTTGATTGGCCAAGAGTGAAGGATGGGGAAAGCAAGCCATAGGCAACATGTCTTCCATCTAGTAGAAACTGAACCAAGGACAGGGCAACAGTGTCAGAGTGTTGGCTGTTCGTGAGTCTTTACTCTGCCTAGCTGGGCACTATGGAGGTGAGTAGGACAGGTGGCCACTGTCTTGAACCCTTAAATTTGCTTTTCACTTTGGAAACAGAAAACTCACGTTTGCTAAGTTAAACATCACCTCCAGGCTATCTGTCCACTCATCCATGCACATCTCCATCTGTCCATTTGAATATTCATTCACTTAATATTGTAGAGTCCCTACTATGTGGCAGGCAACATTGTGCTGAATAGCACTAGTGGATTCATGGATAAAGAGATGCCATCCCTGGGCAGTGGTGGGCAGGAATGGACCCATGTCCTGAACAGTGGTTCTCACAGCACAGAGGGCATGGTTGGGAATGGATTAGCAGAGGACATGAAGTTGGTGTGGATATCTTTTCCCCAGAATGAGAGAGAAGGATGCAGGTAGAGTCATGGAGACAAGAAGAGCATGGCACGCTTGGGGAATGATGACAGACTGACTGGAGTTTAGGGACAGGATGGAGGATGGGAAAAGAGGGAGGAGGAGGGAGCATGATGTGGGCCTGGGAAGGTGAGCAGAGACCAGGCTCACGAACATGATCTGGTTCATGTTTTACAGAGTCCAGGTGGCTGGAGTGGAGAGAACAGACTAGAAGTCCAGTGAAGAAGATTGTCTGAGCTGAGCCTTGAAGGATGGGCAGGATTAACTAGTAAGGATGGAGGGCCATTTCAGGCAAGAGGAGTGGCAAAACCTCTGGTGTAAAACTCAGAAGGTACTTGTAGTGTCAAGGGACCAGTGACGTGATCTGGCAGAAGGGAATCCAAGGAAGGTCATAAGGTTGGAAAGCTGTTGGAACATGTTAGGAGCATGTCCAGGGCTCAGAAGGCTGGAGAGCCACGTGAGAAGGAGTCTGTCACAGATTCCAAAATGTTAGGGCTTGGAGTTGTAACAGAGGGTACTGGGAAGAGATCGGTTGGAGATGAGAACACTTAGATTCTAGGTTCAGCTCTACCAGTAACACTGCAAAGGGCACAGACAGAGGAAGAAATGGAGGATTGTGGATATTTTTTCATTCTACTGAAGTGCATCCTCTGGTCATCCATCCTCTCAGTGTTGTTCATATTCCTCCCACCTGAAAAATGTGTTCACTCCCTTCCCAGAACCCTAAAACCTTCTTATTAAAGTGTGGCATCAAGCTTGGAGTCCAGGATCCCACGATCTGTGTCACGTTACACTGAAACTCTGCAGATACAGCTTCTCTTAATTTGGAGACCCACAAACCAAGAAGATGAGTTATCTGATGTGCACACACCTAGCATGCATTGGTGAGACAGGCAAAGTGTCAACATAATGGACATGCTTATTCAGAAGGGTGAGGAACTGGGAGCGCAAAGCAGTCACTGCTCATAGCAGTGGTGAGTCCAGGTGGGCTTGTGTTCACAAGTCTCCCCCCTTGACAACAGGAAATATTCCTTGGTTAGGGCTGCCTCTGGCGAGTGGCTCCTGAGACAGTTTTTCTCTCTGGCTCTTGGGTCTACCCTGTGAGATGTGCATTTCCCAAGAAATGATCTGCATTTGCAGCTAAGTAGCTTCCTTTGTCTGCTTCCTTCAAACCATTGGAAAATTGGGACCTAGAGGCCTTTTTACAATTTAAACCATTTCAGATCCCAGTTCCTTTTAATCCAGGCTGACAGCACCTTCACATGTTCAGATCCCTTAAAAACCATACGGACTTCCTATGGATATGATTGAGTTCATTCCATTTGAAAAAGGTCACACCCACAGTTGTTTTTGAGATATGACCCTCCTTTAGCTTTATTCACAGATACTTTGGGCCTGTCAAGCAACCATAGGACAATGTCCTTAATATTCCTGGGAGCCCTTTTGTCTAGATGAAAAAATCTCCTAGGAGGCAATAATGTAATTCTCTCACAGGGTTAAGAAGTGTCTTTCAATCAGATCTGTGCATTTGTAGTGAAAGTTACACAAAGCTTCCACTGGTCTGAAAGCCTCCTGCCTAGGCAATCCCAGTTCCTCTGGTCAGTGGAATCCAAAGCAGGCTACTTCTGTGGGCAGGCCACGTAGCCTACAGGGGGCACCAGGAAGATTCCATGTTCAGATTGAAAAATCTTTTTTCTTTCTCCCATGCCTGAATTTCTTCAGCAGAGACTCGTGGCTTTGGGTGAGGCTTAACCGGTCAAGAGGACCTGCCATGTTTAGTCATCATCATGAATAACATGTACTAATTTCCAAGTTCAGTGCCCAGGCCTTAGTAAGTGCTCAGCACACCCTAGTCCCCTCCTCCTGGTCTTGCTCCTTCCTTCCCTAAAGATCTGTTCTTAAATTTTATATCATACCACTGGAGGAAGCATGATGAGGCCCTGTCACCTCAGTGTAAGTGAGTTTGTTGGCTGATCCACGGAACAAATATTTATTGAGCACCTACTATGTGCCAACCACTGTTCCAAGGCACTGGGACCATAGTCCCGGGTAAGTCAGCCATTGTTCCTGCCTTTTGGGTGTGTACAATCCAGTGGGGGAAGCTGGGTGGAAAGTAAGTCAACAACCCTTCACATGACAGAGTGTGGGGACCTCATGATGGAGACAAGGCCAGGGGGCTGGGGTGGGGCGGCCACGGAGTTCTTCTTTTTGGGGAGCAGGGAGGAGGACTGGCAAGGCTGCAGAGGGAGGCTGAGGACAGACCCAGCCTCCTCCACAGTTCTGCCTGATGACTGCAGAAAGGATACTTTAGTTCAAATAAACAAATAAATCTAGAGAAGTATGATCTGTCATGGCAAACGCAACACCATTAGTCATGATTCCCTCAAGGCTCAAAGCAGTGTCCCAAGCCCCAGGCTCTAATGCCAGCATAACCCCCAACCCTCTATGTGTACTTGGCAAGGGCGCCTGGATCCTGGAGTCTGTGCTGAGGAGTGGGACTCAGTGCTGTCTGACCACCCATGGCTTTATGAAATGACCAGCATTTTCCATAGGAGTTTAATAACCCCAGAAGGGCAGACGGCTGACTGCCACCCAGTTCCTGACTGTCAGAGTTTCCCCTTCTCTGCCCAACTGTGCAGTTTCCCTGCTTTGCTTCACTGACTTCCAGTTCTGAGCCATCTTTTCTTTTAAGTGTTTCGTCATAGTCCAGACAGTTGGCAAATCACAGTGCCCCAGGCGTGGTGATAGTCTGGCCTGGATATTCTTCCAGAAAATCATCACTTTCCTCTTCATTCAACCCAAATGCTTGGGGCAGCGGTGCTTGCCACATTCTGTGTTTTTAAAACTTCTATCTCCAAGAATCAGAGCAGATAATAATAATAAACACCACAGCAAGGGCCATCACTTATTGAATACCTCCTATGTTCTCAGTGATTGGGATTACTGCATTTAATCCTCACATCAGGCTTGAGAAGTGGGCACCATTGCCACAGTTTCATGGATGAGGGACCTGAAGCTCAGAAAGGTGAAGCCAGCTCGTTATGGAGATGTGATCCTGATCTAGGAATGTCTGGCTCCAGAAGACCAGTCTCTGCCACTGTGCTGTCCTGGAGTTCTTTTTGCCAACTGCAAGGAAGAGTAGCAGGAGGGCCAGGGCAAGGTGGGGTCTGCCTTCACCAAGGGCCCTGCTTGTCTGCTTCTCCCTCCATGGCCAGGCTCCACCAGCAAAGGGTTGTGGCTGTTTTAGAGTGACTCGTTTGCTCATCCCACAAGACGCCTTGAGATAGCTTTGCCAGTTGTAGCTCTGGCCTGTTTCAAAGCCCAGGCCTCCTTTCTATTCCCCTGAAGTCACAGGAGAAGTAGAGACGCTGGTTGTCCCACATCTGTGCCGAAGTGGTGACAGAAGTCATTCTCCTGCCTGGGCCACCTCCCTTGTCAATAGCATGGAGCACGCAGACCATGTGGGTGTAGATGCCACCTGGCAAAGGAGTCTAGAAGTGGGAGGCGCCATGGCAGGCATGTTTGTGCCAGCGCCTCTTAGAAATAAACCTCCCAGGATGAGGATGCTGGGCCCAGCTGTGGGCCCTGTCTCAGATGTTGCGTAACTCAAGCAACACGATTTTATTCCTCCCTGTGTTCAGTCCTTTAGTCCTCATACCATGGGGCAAGCCTCATGACTCGTTTCAGCTGGCGTGGTGGATCATCAGGAGGTTTCGGTTTCACAGCCTGACATTCGAGGCAGTTGAGGGGCTGCGAAGGCTTTGGGAGGGCCCTCCCAGCAGCTTTACGGTGCCCACAAGCCCCTGACTCTCCCCGTCTCTCTAACTCTGGCACCACTGTCAGCTTCATCCCAGGCTGCTTCTGCTTTTGGTTGGAAAACAGCTGCCAGCAGCAGGGGCTACACCTGTGTAGAGGAGCCACTTTCTGCCTCTCTCCTGCAGGGGAGAAGCCTCTTCCCCAGAAATCCTCAGGAAGCCTTTCCTTGAACCAGCTGGAAGAGGAATATGATGCTCACCATGGCTTAGATGAATAAGGGCCCGCCCCCTTCTTTCCTCAGTCATTCGTAAATGGTGCTGAGGATAGTGGAGAGCTGAGCAAATTCAGGTTCTGTGAGGATGGAGAACAGTTGTCTAGGTGTCTAAAAGTGTCCACCTCTTTGGGACCCAGGGAGGCCCCAGGTAGCACGAGGAAGCCAACTGCGTTTGTGGTTGATTCTTAAAAAACTCATAATATACTAACAGCATGATTGAAGTAGAAACCAGTGGTGCAGAAAGGGCAAAGAGCGCTGTCTACATTTCTCAGATGTCCTGTTACTGTCAGCCCAGTGAGGTAAACCTCTTGCCTGAGTCATTTGCTGCTTCTGCCCTTCCTTCTCCTCACAGAGGTTTTGAGAAATTCCAAGACTCCAGTTGTTAGAGCTGATACCTGGGTGAGGACTCTGAGTTCCAGAGGGTAGGAGTTCTCATAGGAGCTGGGGAAGGCACCAGGCTTCTGAGGGCTCCATCCATCAGCCTCAAGTGCTCCCATTAGAGGCCACCACTGGTTTCTCCAGGGTCCAAGCTCTGGTGCTAAGATGACGATCACAGCTGTCAACAGTAAGGTACCATTTTGCAGTCTTATGAAGTTCTTTTCACATTCATATTCATTATTTGCTCAATCCCCAAACCCATCAGAAAAGTATGGAAAAACCCTATTAAAAACTGAGAAATCTATTGAGAGTTGCTGGGCACTTTCAGAAAGGGGAGTGGACCTCCCAAAAGAGCAGGAAAAGGGTCACCGACGCAGATGACTCCCCAGTTCGTGCTGGGCTAACTCTGGGCCCTCTGAAGAGCAGAGTGTTTTGATACAGCTGAGGACACATTTCTTGACCTTAAGAAATTAGCTTTCAAGCTTTCAACGTAAAAAAAAAAGATCAAATGATGAGTACAGCAGACATCACCCCATCACTGAGGTCTGCTCTCTCCTTCCCTGAGGCTGGGACCATCCATCTCTGAGCCTCCCCTGGGGCCTGACTATTCTTTGCCCAAGTCCGTCACTTCAGCCTGGTGCTCCCACAGACTCCTTCCTTACCCCTGCCTGGAGGTTGAGACTTGATTGCCTGTTCTTCATCCCAGCCCAGATTTGTCTCTGACCCACTTCCAAGCCTTAGCCCACCCTTCATCCTTTACCCAAATACACTATCCCATCCGTTACCCCATTCCCAAAACTGCCACCAACCCCAGCACCCCACCCAAACCCAAATACCAAATGTCACCTGACTCTAGGAACCTTCCTGCTGGTCTAGTGGTTAAGAATTGGCCTTCCAGTCCAGGGGACACAGATTTGATCCCTTGTCTGGGAATCCCACAGGCTGCATGGCAACTGAGCCTGCACCCCTGCTGTGCAAGGAAGAGTCTGTGCACCACAGCCAAGACCTGGTGTAGTCAGGTAAGTAAGTATTTAAGCAAACAAACAAACATCACCAGCACTGATCCCCTGCCTCCTCCACTTTGTTTTTGAACCCCATGTCTAGGAGCAAAGGTGCATACCCAGATTTTTCACTGACTTGTTTTTCCTCTGGGTCATTGTTAGTATTTGGCCTTTTGTAACAGAGAGCCTAGTGCCTGATACCTGTATGTCCTTTGGTTCTTGAAATAACACTGAGATTTGGATGTTCTGGTCCCCACTTTACGCAGTTCAGTTCAGTTCAGTTCAGTCACTCAGTCATGTCCGACTCTTTGTGACCCTGTGAATCGCAGCACGCCAGGCTTCCCTGTCCATCACCAACTCCTGGAGTCCACCCAAACCCATGTCCATTGAGTCGGTGATGACATCCAACCATCTCATCCTGGGTCGTCCCCTTTCTCCTCCTGCCCCCAATCCCTCCCAGCATCAGGGTCTTTTCAAATGAGTCAGCTCTTCGCATCAGGTGACCAAAGTATTGGAGTTTCAGCTTCAACATCAGTCCTTCCAGTGAACACCCAGGACTGATCTCCTTTAGGATGGACTGGTTGGATCTCTTTGCAGTCCAAGGGACTCTCAAGAGTCTTCTCCAACACCACAGTTCAAAAGCATCAATTCTTTAGAGCTTAGCTTTCTTTATAGTCCAACTCTCACATCCATACATGACCACAGGAAAAACCATAGCCTTGACTAGACGGACCTGTTGACAAAGTAATGTCTCTGCTTTTTAATATGCTGTCTAGGTTGGTCATAACTTTGCTTCCAAGGAGTAAGCGTCTTTTAATTTCATGGCTGCAGTCACCATCTGCAGTGATTTTGGAGCCCAGAAAAATAAAGTCAGCCTCTGTTTCTACTGTTTCCCCATCTATTTCCCATGAAGTGATGGGACCTGATGCCATGATCTTCGTTTTCTGAATGTTGAGCTTTAAGCCAACTTTTTCACTCTCCTCTTTCACTTTTATCAACAGGCTCTTTAGTTCTTCTTCACTTTCTGCCATAAGGGTGGTGTCATCTGCATATCTGAGGTTATTGATATTTCTCCTGGCAATCTTGATTCCAGCTTGTGCTTCCTCCAGCCCAGCGTTTCTCACGATGTACTCTGCATAGAAGTTAAATAAGCAGGGTGACAATACACAGCCTTGACGTACTCCTTTTCCTATTTGGAACCAGTCTGTTGTTCCATGTCCAGTTCGAACTGTTGCTTCCTGACCTGCATATAGGTTTCTCAAGAGGCAGGTCAGGTGGTCTGGTATTCCCATCTCTTTCAGAATTTTCCACAGTTTATTGTGATCCACACAGTCAAAGACTTTAAATAACTTGTCTGAGGTCCCCAAGTTCCAGGGCAGAGGTTTGAACCAAAATCTGGATTCCTCTTATCTATTTCAACACCTGCTTCTCTGTAAGTCAGAAAAAATGGAATTTTAGTCTGAGCCTTTTCTCTTTTGAGTTCTGTGTCCTCAGATAGGTTAACAAAATTCAGTGAATGTCTACTGAGTGTAGACTTTGTCCAAGCCAGGAGCTAAGGGGAAAGGCAGGGCAGGTAATGCAAAGACCTCTCAGGGTCTCTGTCCTCATTTTTAACATGGAAGAATCGATGAATGAATGGCTGCCTTTCTCTAATGGGTGAGAGTGCATCCATAAATGAGCTAGGCTGGGTTTTCTGGCAGGCTCCTTCCAGCGTTCACATACCATTTATTCTGTGATAGCAGTAGTCTAGTCATGAGAGGCAGGTCCATCTGGGTTTTCATGGTGTCACACAGTCCCACACTTCAGAAAGGTTCTCTGTGTTTCACCATTTGTGAAAGGGTCTTTATCTCCTCTAAGCACTATTTTTTTGGTATGACTATCTGATTTTTCATACACCAACAATTAGAACTTGGTGTTATTCTTATCACCATTTTAAAAATGAAAAAACTGGGACTTCCCTGGTGGTCCAGTGGCTCAGACTGTGCTCCCAAAGCAGGCGGCCGGGGTTTGATCCCTGGTCAGGGAGCTAGATCTCCCGTATGCTGCAACTAAGAATCCTGCATGTTGCAACTAAGACCTGGCACAGCCAAATAAAAATCTTCTTAAATAATGAAAAAACTGATGCCCAGTGATTTTTGTGACTTGCAAAGTATCGTAGAGCTAGCATGAAGTAAAGCTGGGACTTCACATGGAAGAGTGAGCACAATAGCTACCGCCTCCTAATATAGCCTGTGGAAGTAGTTTAGGCTCTGGGCAAAGTACTGAGACCAGAGCTCTGAAAACACCATCCAAAGATGCCCAAGGCAGAGTCACAGGTCATCTGCTTTCCCATAGACCATTTGGCATTTGTCATACTGAATCTTTTTCATTCTCCTTGGGACCTTGTCTGTGAGTCAATCCTTGGCATATGGTAAGACAGACTACGGGAAGTGGGGCCATAGAGGTGATCTTTCAGAACCTCTGAGATGTCTGTTTTGTGACACAAGGGTATTTAGTCTCCCTGAAGCCAGTCTGTCTTGGGCTGGGAAGTGAGTGGAGCCTTTGGCCCATCTGCAGAAGACAGATGTCCTCACCACTCAAACCATGTCACTGGCATTTCCTGAACCTTTACAACCTCTTGTCCTGACAGGTGGTCAGGTGGTTATCATACCTCATCACGGGCTACCATCCTCCCTGGCAAAGAAACATGGTTGAGGCAGGGTTCTTCATTCCCCAGCTAAGCGATGTTAAAGTGGGGTCTTTGCATTGAATAAAATAAAATAGAACATCTAGGGGGACCAAAATAAGAGTGGGTTTTTTAAACAGTGAGTTATTGAAAAAAAAGTGGAATATATCACATTACTAGTTGGTAACCAGTTCTAGCTGTTTTTTTAAATTAACTTTTGAAAATAATCAGTATTTTTAAATGAAGTATAGTTGATTTACAGTGTTGTGTTAATTTCTGCTATACAGCAAAGTGATTCAGTTATACATACATATGTACATACATTCTTTTTAAAATATTCTTTTTCATTATCATTTATTACAGGATATTGAATGTAGTTCTTTGTGCTATGCAATAGGACCTTGTTGTTCATCCAGTCTCTATATAAAAGTTTATTACATCTGCTAATCCCACCTCCCACTGCATCCCTCCCCTAGCCTCCTACCCCAGCATCACCACTCTGTTCTCCTTGTACGTGATTCTGTTTTTGATTCATGCGTGCCGCTCAGTTGCTTCAGTCATGTCCAACTCTTTGCGACACTGTGGACTGTAGCCTACCGGGGTCCTCTGTCTATGGGATTCTGTAGGCAAGAATACTGGAGTGGGTCGCCATGATCTCTTTCAGGAGATCTCTACCCAAGGATTGAACCTGTGTCTCCTGCATTGCAGGCAGATTCTTTTTCTACTGAGCCACCTGTCTTAGATAGATTGATTTGTGTCATATTTTAGATTCCATATATAAGTGATATCACATGGTATTTGTCTTTCTCATTATGCTGACTTCACTTAATATGATCATTTGTATCCATGTTGCTGAAAATGGCAATATTTCATCATTTTTATGACCAAGTAATATTCTGTTGTATATGTTTACCACATCTTCCTTCTCCTTTCATCTGTCGATGGAAATTTAGATTGTTTCCATGTCTTGGCTTTTGTGAACAGTGCTGCTGTGAACGTATGGGTGCATGTATCGTTTTGGATTATGGTTTTGTCTGGATATATACTCAGGTGTTGGAGAAGGAAATGGCTACACACTCCAGTATTCTTGCCTGGAGAATCCTGTGGACAGAGGAGCCTGGTGGGCTGCTGTCCATGGGGTTGCACAGAATTGGACACGACTGAAGCAACTTAGCATGCATGCATGCATTGGAGAAGCAAATGGCAACCCACTCCAGTGTTCTTGCCTGGAGAATCCCAGGGACGGGGGAGGCTGGTGGGCTGCCATCTATGGGGTCCCACAGAGTCGGACATGACTGAAGCGACTTAGCAGCAGCAGCAGCAGCAGCATACCCAGGTGTGGGGTTGCAGGATCTTTAGCTGGTCATCTGGATTAAGATGATGGTGTTTCCTTTTTGCAGTGCTGCGGCATTGTAGACATTACATCATTCTCACATCTCTTATACCCAGAGCCCACGGGGAGGGCCCTGGGTCCAGGAAGAGAGGATGCTGGTAACCTTGGCATCACTCAGAAACTAATGGAAAGATAGTATTCTCATCACTAGCCCCCTTTTAGCTTTTCTTCCAACTTCCCCCTGTTTTCCTCAGGAAAGGCTTTCTTTGTTGCATTCTAGATCTAAAAGCAGTTGTTCTCAAGGGCAGCATCTCCAGGGACACACTCATCAAGGAAAGGAATGGGGTGATTTCCAAGTGAAACCAGATGATTCCTGAAAGTTCCCGGACATCCCTGTCAGCAGTTGGCAAAAAATCTTACTCTTCCTCATGCTTTAAGTATGTGAGAAACAGTTCTTCATCAAGTAGTAATAGAAATAGAAAATACAATAATTTTCAGTGTCTTGTTTCTCATTAATTTAGTTATTACTCTGGTAAGAGCATTGCTTTACACATGTTCTAATGCAGTTAGATGACATTTTGACTCCTTTCTTCTTGTGCTTAGAAAAATTACATTATCTCAATTTCTTAGATGTGAAACTAAGGAATCAAGTCTGGAGTGTTTTAGCTCTCTCTCCAGGGTACTGGCAGCCACTGTCTTTCCTTTCTCTTTGTGGCAGGGAGGCCCCCCCCCATCTTTGGCGTGGGCCCTCAGCCAGTTCTCACGCAACCTCATTGGATTCATCTGAGATGAGCCAGGGTTGGAGGGGGAACATCCTGCCCTCTCACTGTTTCACAGTTGAGATGTAACTTACGTACAAGAAGGTGCATCAGTATGATGAGTACAGCTCAGGGAGATGTACCTCCTAGAATACTTGTGAAGCCACCTCTGTATCGAGGTGTAGAACAATCTGGCACTTCAGCAAGCTCCTTGTCAATTGTTCCTGGTCAGTTCCTTCCTGCCCGCCCTCCAGAGTTAACCACTGTTCTGACCTCTTTTACCATAGATTAGTTTTCAACCCACTCACTTAGAAAGTTTTCTATGATAATTAACAATAAATTGTACAGATCTCAGATATTAATTTCAGTGCATTGCAGTATCCATCTGTGTAACTGGCACCTAGAACTAAATCCAGAACATCTTCAGCAGCACAGAACGTTCCTCCTGATGAACCCGCTGCCGGGTCCCTGTAAATACTTTCTGATTCCTGACATTACATAATAGTTATGGTTGTGCTTGGATTTCCTTTGAACAGAATCATAGAGTATGTATTCTGTAGTGTCTGTCTTCTTTCACTTGGCATAATGTTATTTTTAAAGTCATCTAGATTGCTGCTTTTATCATTTTTTTCTACATTAAATATTGCTTTATTGGCTCCATTTCTCAGATACAGAAGCTGACACTGAAAAAAAAAAGATTTGAGATACATATAAATTCATGTGTTTAATTGTTTGAAGCACACACACACATTCATACACCACACAGACAGAGACAGGAAAAAATTTTCCAAAAGCATGTTACTGATAGACTAGATAGTAAGAGATTATGAATGATTAGATTTTTTCCTTTTAATATCTGAATATTCCAACCAGTATTTCTGCTTTGCATTTTAAAATTGTGGCAAAATATACATAACAAAAAAAATTACCTTGTAAGCCACTTTAAGTACACAGTTCACTGACACCATGTACATTCACAGTATTGTGCAACCATCAGCACTGTTTCCAGAGCTGCTTCATCATCCCAAATTGAAACTCTGTCCCTATTAAACACCAACCCTCATTACCCTGTCTCCCCCAGTCCCTGTTAACCTCTAGTCTACTTGGGTCAGTGAATTTGCTTATCCTAAGTACCTCATGTTAAGTGGAACCATATCTGTCCTTCAGTTGCTGACTTTCTTCAATTAGTAAAATATTTTCAAGGTACATGTGTATTGTAGTGTGTCAAAATCTAACTTTTTAAATACTGAATAATATCCCATCATGTATGTGTAGTATGTGTTGTTTATCCATTTATCTGTTGACAGACACTTGGGTTGTTTCTTCCTTTGGGTATTGTGAGTAAGTAACTGTTGGTTAATGAATCATCATGTGAATGTACTATGATTTTGTCCATTCTCCTCTTGATGCTTGTTGGAGATGTTTCCAGTTTTTTATTTTTGTGAATAGGGTTACTATGAATCTTCTGTGAATCTTTCTGTGAACATTTATTTTTACTTGTCTTGGGTAAATACATAGTAGAATTGCTGGATAAGAGGGTATAGATATTGTGCTTAACTTAATTAGAAACTTCCAAACAGTTCTCTAAAATGGTGGTACCATGTAGCCTCCCACAAGCAATGTATAAGAATTCCCATTGTTTCATATCTTTGCTCAACATTCAAATAACTAAGATCACGGCATCCAATCCCATAACTTCATGGCAAATAGATGGGGACACAATGGAAATGGTGAGAGACTTTATTTTCTTGGGCTCCAAAATCACTGCAGATGGTGACTGCAGCCATGAAATTAAAAGATGCTTGTGCCTTGGAAGAAAAGCTGTGACCAACCTAAACAGCACTTGGCCAACAAAGGTCTGTCTAGTCAAAGCTATGTTTTTTCCAGTAGTCATGTATGGATGTGAAGCTTGAACCATAAAGAAAGCTGAGCACTGAAGAATTGATGCTTTTGAACTGTGATGATGGAGAAGACTCTTGAGAGTCCCTTGGACTACAAGGAGATCAAACCAGTCCATCCTAAAGGAAATCAGTCCTGAGTATTCATTGGAAGGACTGATGCTGGAGGTGAAGCTCCAATACTTTGGCCACCTGATGTGAAGAGCTGACTCATTGGAAAAGACCCTGATACTGGGAAAGATTGAAGGCAAGTGGAGAAGGGGATGACAGAGAATGAGATGGTTGGATGGCATCACATATATGACATGAGTGTGAGCAAGCTCCGGGAGTTGGTCATGGACAGGGAAGCCTGGCGTGTTGTAATCCATGGGCTTGCAGAGTTGGATACTTCTGAGCAAATGAATGGAACTGAATATTATCTGTCCTTTGGATTTCAGCATTCCATTGACGTGAAATGGTAGCTCATTGTGGCTTTATTTTTAATTTTTTGATAATTAATGATATTGAGTATCTTTTATGTTCTTATAGTCCATTTCTTCATTGATAAAGTGACATCTCAAATTATTTGCTCATTTAAAAAATTGGGTTTATCTTTTAATTGTTGATATCTTTATATATTATAGACACAAGTTTCTATCAGCTATTTAAGCTATAAATACTTTTTTCCCCACAGTTTGTGGCTTATCTATTCATTTTCTTAATGATATATTTTAAAAAGCAGAAATTTTTAATTTTGCTGAAGCCCAGTTTAACATTTTTCTTTTTATGGCCAATGATTTGTGTGTGTGTGTGTCAGATAAATTTTGACTGTCTCAAGGTTGTTAAGATACTCTGTATTTCTTCTAGAAATTTGATGGTTCAGGATCTTCAAACAAATATTTTTCTTCTTAAATTTGATATTTTCAAAAAGTTTATTTTAAAAGTTCCAAGTATATAAAAAACTGGAAAGAATTTTACAGTGAAAACCCCTATATCTCCATCTAGATTTTACTATTAACATTTTGCTACATTTAATTTAATTTTTGTATATAAGAATAAGGAAGAGGTTAAGGTCTTTTTTAATATGAATATCTAGCTCTTTGTTTAAAAGATTTTTTTATTTTTCCCTTTGGATTTATTTATTTATTTATTGCCTTTTCATACTGTTCATAGGGTTCTCAAGGCAAGAATAGTGAAGTCCATTCCCTTCTCCAGTGGACCATGTTTTGTCAGAACTCTCCACCATGACCTATCCGTCTTGGATGGCCCTACATGGCATGGTTTCTAATTTCACTGAGTTAGACAAGGTTGTGATCCAAGTGATCAGTTTGGTTAGTTTTCTGTAATTGTGGTTTCCATTCTGTCTGCCCTCTGATGGATAAGGATGAAAGGCTTGTGGAAGCTTCCTGATGGCAGGGACTGGACTGGCTGTGGGGGAATCTGAGTCTTGCTCTGATGGGCGGGACCACGCTCAGTAAAACTTTAATCCAGTTTATGAAAAGGCAAAAGATATGAAGCTGAAAGATGAACTCCCCAGGTCAGTAGGTGCCATATGGCTACTGGAGAGGAGTGGAGAAATAGCTCTAGAAAGAATGAAGAAGCTGAGCCAAAATGAAAATGACACCCAGTTGTGGATGTGACTGGTGATGGAAGTAAAGTCCAGTGCTGTAAAGAACAATATTGCATAGGAACCTGGAATGTTAGGTCCATGAATCAAGGCAAATTGGAAGTGGTCAAACAGGAGATGGCAAGAGTGAACGTCAACATTTTAGGAATCAATGAGCTAAAATGGACTGGAATGGGTGAATTTAATTCAGATGACCATTATATCTACTACTGTGGGCAAGAATCCCTTAGAAGAAATGGAGTGGCCCTCAAAGTCAACAAAAGAGTCTGAAATGCAGTACTTGGGTACACTCTCAAAAACTAGAGTGATCTCTGCTTGTTTCTAAGGCAAACCATTCAGTATCACAGTAATCCAAGTCTATGCCCCAACCACTAATGCCAAAGAAGCTGAAGTTGAATGGTTCTATGAAAACCTACAAAACCTTCTAGAACTAACACCAAAAAATATGTCCTTTTCATCATAGAGGACTGGAATGCAGAAGTAGGAAGTCAAGAGATACCTGGAGTAACAGGCAAATTTGTCCTTTGAGTACAAAATGAAGCAGGGCAAAGACTAACAGAGTTTTGCCAAGAGAACACACTGGTCATAGCAAACACCCTCTTCCAAAAACACAAGAGACGACTCTACACCTGAACATCACCAGGTAGTCAATACCGAAAACAGATTGATTATATTCTTTGCAGCCAAAGATGGAGACACTCTACACAGTCAGCAAAAACAAAACCGGGAGCTGACTGTGGCTCAGATAATGAAATCCTTATTGCCAAATTCAGACTTAAATTGAAGAAAGTAGGGAAAACCACTACACCATTCAGGTACGACCTAAATCAAATCCCTTATGATTGATTATACAGTGGAAGTGACAAATAGATTCATGAGATTAGATCTGATAGAGTGCCTGAGGTACTATGGATGAAGGTCCATAACATTGTACAGAAGGCTGTGATCAAAACCATCCCCAAGAAGAAGAAATGCAAAAAGACAAAACGGTTGTCTGAGGAGACTTAGAAATAGCTAAGAAAAGAGAAGCAAAAGGCAAAGGAGAAAAGAAAAGATAGATTCATCTGAATGCAGAGTTCCAAAGAATAGCAAGGAGAGATAAGAAAGCCTTCTTCAGTGATCAATGCAAAGAAATAGAGGAAAACAATAGTATCAGAAAGACTAGAGATCTCTTCAAGAAAATTAGAGATACCAGAGGAACATTTCATGCAAAGATGGACACAATAAAGGACAGAAATGATATGGACCTAACAGAAGCAGAATATATTAAGAAGAGGTGGGAAGAATGCACAGAAGAACTATACCAAAAAGATCTTCATGACCCAGATAACCACGATTGTGTGACCACTCACCCAGAGCCAGACATCCTGGAGTGCAAAGTCAAGTGGACCTTAGGAAGCATCACTACGAACAAAGCTAGTGGAGGTGATGGAATTACAGCTGAGCTATTTCAAATCCTGAAAGATGATGCTGTGAAAGTGCTGCACTCAATATGCCAGCAAATTTGGAAAACTCAGCAGTGGCCACAGGACTGGAAAAGGTAAGTTTTCATTTCAGTCCCAAAGAAAGATGATGTCAAAGAATGTTCAAACTACCACACAATTGCACTCATCCTACACATTAGCAAACTAATGCTCAAAATTCTCTAAGCGAGGCTCCAGTAGTACATGAACTGAGAACTTCCAGATATTCAAGCTGGATTTAGAAAAGGCAGAGGAAGCAGAGATCAAATTACCAACATCCATTGGATCATAGAAAAAGCAAGAAAATTCCAGAAAAACATCTGCTTCATGGACTGTGCTAAAGCCTTTGACTGTGTGGATCACAACAAACTGTGGAAAATTCTGAAAGAGATGGGAATACCAGACCACCTGACCTGCCTTCTGAGACCTGACAGAAGCAGTATTTTTATTTTTATGTTCTTTAATATAAAATGTTTAGCATGCAATCAATAGCAAGTCACATGAGAATGCAAGAAGTGTGATCCATGGTCCAAAGAGGAAATGGTCAATAAAAGCAGACCTTAAGATAACCCAGATGTTGGAAAGATCAAACAAGAACATTGAAATAACTATGGCAAAGATGCTAAAAGATGTAATGGAGGATTTTCCTGGAGGTACAGTAGATAACAATCTCCTGCCAGGGCAGGGGACACAGGTTCAATCCCTGGTCCGGGAAGATTCCACATGCTACAGAGCAGCTAAGCCTGTGTGCCCATCTACTAAGCCTGCCTTCTACAGTCCATGAGCCACGTCTATGGAGCTCACGTGCGGCAAGTACTGAAGCTCTGCAACAAGAGGAGCTACCCCATGAGAAGCACACACACCACAGCCAGAGAGTAGCCCCTGCTCCCTGCAGCTAGAAAAAGCCCACAAGACAAGCAGCAGCGAAGACCCAACACAACCAAAAAAAAAAAAAAAAACTTTTTAAAGATAATGAAAAAGATGGATAGTGTGCGTGAATAAACAGGAAATTTAAGCGGAGACATGGAAATAAGAACCAAATGGATATGTTGAGATGAATAATACAAAATTAGAGCGTATTTTGGCTATTGTTGTATCCTTTCTTTCATTCAGTTCACCATTGGCTTCAAGTTATTTGAAGGCAAAATTGATACATTCGCTTCAGCAGGGATTAAATCATTGGCCATATAATCGAACTCAATCTCTAGCCCCCTCACTCCCCCTGAGGTCATGCTGACCTAAAGTTCCAACTATCTAAACATGTGGTTGGCTATTTGCTATTTGGGTGACCAGCTCCCATTCTGAAGCTCTATAGGGGTCCACCGTGAGTCACTTCATTAGCCTAACAAAAAGTTCTGTCACTCAGGAAATCCCAAGAGTTTTTGAAGCTCTGTGCCAGGAATCAGGGACAAAGACTAGATATATTCTCCATTATACCATAGGGTTTCATTCAGCTCTCCTGCTCATTCCTGCTCTTCTGAGGGAATCTTGCACTTGGAGAGAGGTCTCAGCCTGATGTACCTCAGCATGGGTTTCTCTCTGCTCTCCTTCTCAGTTCCCATCCACTGCTGTCAGTCTACTCCCCAAACATTGAAGACTCATAGTGTAAGCGATAGATAGTGGGTACAGATCCTCTCTGTGGGTGTGACTTTGGCAGGCAGATTCTTTACCACTGGCACCACTTGGAAGCCTTCTAATCCATCCTGGCAGCCCAAATACTGCTATTAAAAGTTTGCTTGAAATTCGACTAGTTTCTCTTACCCATTCTATGGAGGGTTACTCTTTCTCTCACAGTCTTACCAAGTATGGAGCAGCTATAGATTTCTCTGTCCTATGAAGGGCACATCACTTTCTGGATTTAGTTCATTTATATTTGTGTCCATGCTTTCTGATGACTTTTTAAAACTGTGATATTTTAGCTTATCTGTTTTCTTTGGGGGATGGGAATGTTTGATATTGTGTGTGTGTGTGTGTGTGTGTGTGTGTGTGTGTGTGTTTCTGCATCTGAACCTAGTCTGTTCACTTTCGCAAGGATAGAAGAGGAGAAGTTAAGGGATTTTTTTGGGGGGGTGGTTGAAATTATATCAACTTCACTTTATTCTTCAATATATGAAAACTCTTTTGAGTAGCTCCTAACCTCTCCCTTATAGCTTAGTTGGGAAAGAATCTGCCTGTAATGCAGGAGACACAGATCATTTCCTGGATCAGGAAGATCCCCTGGAGAAGGAAATGGCAACCCACTCCAGTATTCTTACCTGGAGAATCTCATGGACAGAGGAGCCTGACGGGCTACAGTCCATGGGGTCGCAAGAGTCAGACTCGACTTAGCAACTAAACCACCACCTAACCCCTCAAAGACCCCTTTAATCTCTCCCTTTTCTAAATCTGCTCTAAACACTATTCCTTTTATCTCAGCAACAGCAAGGACCAGGCGTGCATTCTGGCAGCCTGCTTTCTACCCACATCTCCCAGCACACCCACACAGAAATTGCTAATCAATCTTCTGTCTTTATTTCCTGTAGAGACTGGATGAGCTCTTTCAGTACTTCTCAAAATAATCTACCAGGCAATCAATTAGATTTGGTCCACAGTATTAAATGTGCTTGCCACCCTCGATTTAACCTCAAAGGTATTTTTTTCCCCCAGTTGAGCACTTTGGGACTCCTCCAAGAAAACGTTTGTCACACAGGGCATCCATAAGTTACAGGTTATTGTCAACAACCAGACAAGATTTCAAAGAGGATCAGTGGATTCTGAGTTCAGAACAGAAAGAGAGATTAGAAAACACTGAGGTGAAATGATCTGAGAAGAGTCTGTGCTGATATCATTTAATGCACATTGAGAGACAGAGGATACAGCACTGAGGTGAAATGATCTGAGAAGAGTTTGTACTAATATCTTTTAATGCACATTGTGAGATGGAGGATACAAACAGACTTGACTGCCTTGGGTTTTTATTCATCTTCTAAGTTAATGGGTAGAAATGGGAGCAGTGAGATAGGCTAGGTCCCTTCTGGTGCTTGCATCAAATACTGAAGAAAATTATAATCAAATGATGATGCTAAACTTTATTTTAGTGAACTCCTTTAATGCTTATTCTTTCTAATACCATTCAAGCAGCAACAAGGGCTTTGAGTATACACTTCCCTGTGAATATGAAACAGAGAAAGTAGAGTCAAATTCTTAAAAATCTATAGCAGAAAGGATAGTCTTGAAAACCATGAGTTTCAGTGTTAAGAATCAAATTTCTGAGGAAGAGGCTTATTATCACATTCTAAAAGCTTGGTTTTTAAGTGTTAAGAACTAGAAGGACTTTCAGAATAGCATTATTCTACAAATCTTCAGAGTCTCTAAAGGGAAATGAGAGTTTGATTAGCTGGCCAGAAAGGAAGTATCAGAAGGAATGTGATCAAGATTTAGATATTTTAAGTTCCTTCTATCCATTTTGCAAAGCAAACCCCAGGATGGGGCTGAGATGACATAAAACCTGAAGACACCCCTCACCCACAATTCCAGACAGATTTGGGGATATAGCAGAGCATAAAGACCCCCTGTCTGGCTTCACCAGCCATGATTCAGAAGCTTGCAGGGCTTGTAGAGAAGCTTCATCATCAGGCAGTATGTGAGTGATGGGGTCATGAGTGGCTGAGGAAGGTGGCTCAGCTGACAGACAAGAGGCCATTTCACGGAATGCTCCATACTTGAGCATTGTATGTAGAAAGACAAGACTTCCAGGGCTCCAAGGGGGCCATGGGAGGGCACGTGGGCAGGTGGACTGAAGGAGCTTAGGGTTTAGATAAGAAGGAATGGTCATGTTTCCAGGACAGTGGAGTCCGGTTTCTAAGACTCAGGAGATGAGCATTCCTAACAGAAACAGAGAAGGGCCCAGGACTCAACCCCCTCCCTCTAGGGCTAGAAGTTGGGAACTTGGCACAGCCTTCAGGGAGAAGGAAAATGGAAGATCCCAAATTAACAGAGCATTTATCTGGAAGGGACTGAGTTTGAGATCAGAAATGATTTGAATTCTTTGAGTTGGAAAGCTTCAGTTTTTCTGCATCCATGGAAATGGTAGATTAAAACCTTTTAGTTTTTGAGAAATGAATTTACAGTTTTATCAGATCAGATCAGTTGCTCAGTTGTGTCCGACTCTTTGTGACCCCATGAATCGCAGCACGCCAGACCTCCCTGTCCATTACCATCTCCCAGAGTACACTCAAACTCATGTCCATCGAGTCGATGATGCCATCCAGCCATCTCATCTTCTGTCGTCCCCTTCTCCTCCTGCCCCCAATCCCTCCCAGCATCAGAGTCTTTTCCAATGAGTCAACTCTTCACATGAGGTGGCCAAAGTACTGGAGTTTCAGCTTTAGCATCAGTCCTTCCAAAGAACATCCAGGGCTGATCTCCTTTAGAATGGACTGGTTGGATCTCCTTGCAGTCCAAGGGACTCTCAAGAGTCTTCTCCAACAGCACAGTTCAAAAGCATCAATTCTTTGGCGCTCAGCTTTCTTCACAGTCCAACTCTCGCATCCATACATGACCACTATACACATGAGTTACTTGGACTCTTGGGTGTGAAAAATTCATAGCTGCAGAAGTGATGAAGAATAGTTCATACTTGTGTATTGGCAGTGGTGACCCTCACAGTGCTTAATTCCAAATAGCACTTTGGCAGTAAACCTGGGGCTAAAGACAAAAAGATGAGGTGGAACAGACAGATGAAAATGAAGGTGAATAAAACATTCAAACTCTTAACTGAAACTTCATGGCCTACAAGATCGTGCATGATCTGGCACTGCTTACCTCTCACTCCTTTCTTCTGTTGCTCTGTCCACCCGTGTGTGCTCTCTGCTCACTTACCCTGGTCTTCTTTATGCCAGCACACCAGAACTCTGCCCTGATTTTGTTATCTGTTGCTGCATCACAAATCACCCCACACTGAGGGACTTAGGACAGCAGCACCCATTTTCTGTCTCACTGGGTTGACTGGGCTCAGCTGGATGGTTCATCCACCCCATGCGGTGTTGGCTCTAGTCACCTGAAGGTGCCACTGGGCTAGAATGACTGAGATGGCTCACACACATGGCTGACAGCTGGGAGCTCAACTCAGGCTTTTCCATTAAAGGCTGTGTTAGAGAGAGTCTCTAAAGAAACAGAACCAGTAGGATGTGTATTTATAAACATAGAAAGATATTTATAATGAGGGATGGGTTCAGGTGATTACGGAGACAGGTAATTCTGAGATCTGCAGCGTAAGTCAGGAGACCCAGGAAGCCAATGGTGTTATTGTGGTTGGAGTCTGAAGGCCTGAGACCCAGAGGAGCTGATGATGTAGATTCAATCCACAAGCCAGTAAGCCTGAGACCCAGGAAGATCTGATGTTTTTGTTTGAGTCTGAAGGCAGAAGAGAAACCACTTTCCCATCTCAAAGGCAGTCAGGTGGGAAAGAATCTCTCTTACTCTGAGGAGGTCAAACTTTTAGTGCTCTTCAGGCCTTCAACTGATTGGTTGAGGCCCGCCCACCTTAGGGAGGGCAGTCTGCTTTTCTAAGCCTACTCATTCAAATGTTAATCTCATCTAAAAAACAGTCTCACAGGAACACCCAGAAAAGTGAGCAAAAATCTGGGCACTCTGTGGCCTGGTCAAGTTGACACATAAAATTAAGCATCATAGAGGGGCTCACCTCACCACATGGTCCCCTGGGCTTGACACAGTATGTGGCTGGGTCCCAAGGGGAGTATTGCAAGCTTGCCAGAGCAGAACCTGCATCTCTCTCCAGGCCCTGCATCACCTCTGCTGTGTTTGTGGATCAAAACAAGTCACAGGGTCAACCTAGATTCCAGGGGAGGAGACTATTCCACCTCTCTGTGGGAGGGGTGGTGAAGCTTCTGTGGGCACCTTTGTGCTGTGCTGTGCTTAGTTGCTCAGTCATGTCCAATGGACCATAGTCCATTTTCAGCCCCATGGACCATAGTCTGCCAGGTTCCTCTGTTCATGAGGATTCTCCAGGCAAGAATACTGGAGTGGGTTTCCATGCCCTCCTCCAGAGCATCTTCCCAACCCAGGGATCGAACCCAGGTCTCCCTCACTGCAGGTGGATTCTTCACCATCTGAGCACCAGGGAAGCCCATGGGCAACTTTAATTCCCCACAAATCTGGGCCTTTTTCATGCTAAGCTCTAAGAGGACTTTCCTCCCCTCTCCTCATCTGGTCAACTCTACTTTGTTCTTTGGGTCTCAGCTTAGATCTCCTCCCTCCATGGAAGCCTTTCTTGAACTTGACTCCTGTATCCACAGCCTGGGTAGCTCACCTTATTCTCCATGCTTAACATGCTCTGCTTTTCTGAATATTTCTCATCATGGTTGGAATGAATTATCTGGATGATGGTGAGCTGACTTGCTGACTTCAGTCTTTCTGTGAAGATGGCAGTGGTGGCTGGGGTGAGGCATGCCAAGAGCATTGGATTTAAAGGCAGAAAACTTAAATTTAGGTTCTGGCTCTGCCATTTATTAATTGCGTGACTTTGGGAAAGTCACATATGTTCTCAGGCCTTTACTCTCCTCATCTGTAAAACCAGATGAACCATAAAGTCATAAAGACCCTTTCCTTACAAAGTGACTGCACAGATTGGAAGAGAGACCAAGTGTCAAAGCCTGCTACAGACGTTGGAGAGCTGTGTGTGACAGGCCCACCTTCCTGCTCCCTTTCCTTTCCTCCTCCCCCTCAACAGAAGGAAGCCAACGGTATGTGCCTTTAAGTTCTAGCACCTCATGGGTCAGTGAGGCCCCGGTTGTGATCCCTTGAGGTGGAGAGCTAGCAGGGAGCAGAAAGGAAATGGCCCCAGGTGTGTCTGGGACAGGAGCAGGCAAGTAGGTCCAGCTCAGGATGCTCTGTGCTCACCTTTGAGGGGCAGAGAACAGGTGGAGGTCCCACTACGACTACTATTACACTTGGGAGCTTTGGAGAGAGAGAGACAATGAGAGGAATGTGGGAGACTGTGAAGAAAAATGAGGTTTGCTTCAAATTTGCTTACCCATATTTGATGTATGGAATTTAAAACCAAGTGTGTACCTTAGTCCACCCTGAGAGGCAGCAAGTTAGATGAGACTGACAACACCCAGGGTTCCAGGATATAGTGTGACCATAAAGTCATCCGACTTAAATACAAAACCAGGACCTCCCCACAAGTTAAATATGGCCAAGTGTATATAAGTTGTTCATGCTAGGTAGCAGGGAAGCCAACAGAAATGACTGGGTGTATTTCCAAAGGACTCAGGCCAGTTTGAAGAGGCTCCCCCTGGCTGGAGATGACCATCAGCAAGGACAGCAACCACAATGGGTGAAAAGTTATCAAATAAGTGAAATATCAAAAGTCATAATGAAACTGAAACAATAATTGTAATTGATCACTATGTGAAGATGTCAGGGAGCCCACTCCCTGTTTTAGAAGCTAGTGAATAAAAGGGAAGAATCAAGATTTTTATTCTCTTTTCTACTTTAGCTCTGGTTAACAACAGAGTAGGTGAGGGAGCTTTCTCCAGGTACAAGCATTCTAGCCAATCACATTCTAACCAAGCATTCTAATCAATCTAGGGGCAAACAGCCCCTAATGATTTAATGGATCTATGCCCTAGCGGTAACAGCTGCTAACATGACAGAAAGAGACAGCAGGTCATCATGTGCTTCCGCAAACACTGCTTGTGACACTGTCTTGCAAGATAAAAGAGTTAATCCCATCAAGCATCCAAAACTGGAGTCAACAAACCTTTTCTGTAAAGGGCCAAGGCAAAAGAGCAATACTTTGGGCTTTGTGGATAATCTCAGTCATAATTACAGGAGTCTCCTAATGAAGCATAGAAACACACAGCACGTGAGCAAATGAGTATGTCTGTTTCCAGTTAAACTTTATTGACAAAAACAGACCCCAGGCTGTATTTGGCCCACAGGTTACAGTTTGCTGAGCATTGTTCTAAACCCAGCTGTTCACTTAAAACAGGAAAGTTGCAAGACAGAAGGACATCACACTGAGCAAATCCAGGCTGTGGGAAAAATCTTTAAGAAAAGATATCAATTCAGAAGAAAAAGGAAAGGAAAAGAAAGGATATCAATTCAAATAAATTGAAATGGTGGGGAGAAACCTATGGCTTAAGAGACCAGAAGAAGAAAAAGTCAATTCCAATATGTAGATTTCTTTTGAATCATGATTTACAGCTATATTTGAGGATAACTGAAAATTAGAACCCTTTCTGGATATTTGGTGTTATTAAGGAATTGTATTTCGCTTGTAGCTAGAAAATGGTATTATGTTTCTTTTAAAAATGTAAGATAAGATTTCTCATCTTAAAAAAAAAAAAAGGAGTTATTTTGGAGACTCTGTGTTTGTTCCAGTGATGCTTCATTTTGCTCAAAAAAATGTGGGAACCTGCTTTCCAATCCATGATACCATGCCTCTCAAAGAAATGAACTCATTGTATCTTGTTTATTATTCAGCCACCTCCACTTTACCTTGGTTTGAGTGCTTGCCAGTGCCAGGCTCCAGGTCCTGAGTGGCTCTTTGTTGCCTCAAAGACCAAACCCTATCCAGTCAGACTTGCACAGCTCTCTGTCTTCATTGGAACTGACTTATTGGAAGAGACCCTGGTGCTGGGAAAGATTGAAGGCAAGAGGAGAAGGGAATGACAGAGGATGAGATGGTTGGATGGCATCACCAGCTCGATGGACATGAGTTTGAGAAAGCTCCAGGAGTTGATGATAGACAGGGAGGCCTGGCATACTGCAGTCCACAGAGTCGCAAAGAGTCAGACACGACTGAGCGACTGAACTGAACTGTCTTAATTTTCTCATGCAGTCCTCAAAGCAGCTCTGGGCTGGGTCTCATCACCCACTTCTACACATGTCCAACTGTGCAATTCAGGATCAGCAATTGCCCTGAGTCTCCCAGCACCTGAATAGTACTGAGAGGACTTGAACCCAGGATTCTGATAACAATTCATTGGCTCTTTTTTAGTATTTTCCACCATTCACCATATTCCTAGGGAGATGCCAGTTTCTCAAATGTTTGGGCAATGGTAGCTATCTTGGAATAAGTGTGTGGCCTCACAATTAGGAGAAAAAGGAGACCACTATGGAGAAGACCACTGTTTGAAAAAAACTAAAAGGCTTTACTGTCGTGGTGATATGCTTACCACACCCCCTTCTATACCCTGGACTCACTTTCCCTGCCTCTTGTCTGCAAGTTCCTCCTCCTCCCGTCTCTTCTCCTCCTACTTCTCTTTTCTTCACTTTTTTTTTCATCTTCCTCAATGATCCCTTTCTCCCGAAAGGGAGAAAAGGCTTTCGAGAGCCCTCTGCTTATATAATTTCTTCCTCCATTAATCCTGTTGCCAATTAGTTAATAATTAATTACTAAGTGACCTACTAATACTGGTTTGTTAGTACTTCTCTGATGGCCTTTATCATATTCTGCCGTGTAGTCATCATTATTTGGGGACTTGTCTTAGGGCATCTGTTCAACTCTCGGCTGGATGAGAACAGTTGCTGGGTTGCTTTCACCCAGCCTGAACTTCTCGTGTGGTATCAGAGGCCGGGCCAGAGGAAGACGCTGATTTAGCTCAAAAGTGCTGGCAGCGGCCTGATTCCCTCACCAGCAAATGTCAAGAGGAGATCCCTCCCATGGAGAGGCCCCAAGAGCATGAGCCAGAGGCATGTATTTTTGTCCAAAGGAGGGATGTTCCTAGTCTGCTCCAGCAAGAAAGGAAGAGGCTGGTTGGCTTGAAACCCAAGGAGGAAGCTGACTTAGAGGCCACCAAGGCTAGTGCATTGTAATAGGATAAGCTGCAGCTGGAATTATTAACAGGAATTTGGTTGAAGCAGTATATGAATCAAACCAAACCTCCTGAAAGTCGATTATGAAGAAATGTGTGCTTCTTACCCTTAGAATTACTTACTGTGCGACAGTAATGGCAACACCAACGTTTATAAGGGAAAAAATGTATCCAGAATCCTGTTCCCCAGAAAATCAGCTTTTCCAGTTTTTTCTACACCACACCCAGGTAATTCACTGATGCATAGGTTAAATAAATGCTTACTGTTGCAGTGATTCTCAAAGAATGGACTGTGGACCTCTTTCCGGGGGTCTGTGAGGTCAGGATTCTTATTTATAATAATATGAAGGCTTTATATATTTTTTCCACAGTGTTGACATAGACACTGATATCTAAAAAGCAGTGGTATTTAAACAGTGATATTTAAAAAGCACTGATGTTTAAATATCAGTGTTGACATACACTGATATTTAAAAACAACTATATGCTATTTATAGGAGACACTTTAGATTGAAAGACAGAATAAATTGGAAGTAAAATGGTGTGAAAAGTATATCATGCAGACAGCAACCATAACAAAGCTGGAGTGCCTATTTTAAAATAAAAACATTCCTTGAGGTAAATTAGGGCATTCTATAATGATGAAAGAGTAAATCCATCAGGAAAATATCTGCATAACGATAGAGATAGACAAACATCCCTCTGATAACAGAGCCCCAAAATACATGAAGCAAAAACTGATAGAATTAAAGGAGAAATAGTCAATACAACAATAATAGTTGAAGACTTCAATATCCTAGTTTCAATAATAAATGGAAAGAAGAGTAGAAGAGCTCTAGGTAGAAGAGCCAACAAGGAATGGAAGGCTTGAACAATGTTAAACTAGACCTTACAGTTATCAGAGAGCCTACCCAACAACAGCCAAACATATATTCCTCTCAAGTGCATATGGAACATATTCCAGAATAGACCACATGCTATGCCATAAACCAAGTCTTAATAAATTAAAAAATATGGAAATAATATAAAATGTGTTCTTTGGTCACAACCGAATGAGATTAGAAATCAAAAACAAGGAATTTGGAGGAGATACACAAATATATGGGAAATAACACAGTTTCAAATAAGCATTGGATCAAAGAAGAAATCACAAAGACAGAATATACTATGATAAGAATGAAAGTGAAAATGCAGCATACCAAAACTTATGGGATGCAGCTAAAGCAGTACTTAGAGGGAAACTTATGACTATAAATGCCTATATTAAAAAAGAAGAAAGATCTCAAATCAATAACATGACCTTCTACCTTAAGATTCTGGAAAAAGAGGAGCAAACTAAACTCAAACAGAATAAAGGAAATGATGAAGATTAGGAATTAATGAAATGGGCGATAGAAAAACAATAGAGAATGATTAACAGAATCAAAAGTCAGTTACTTAGAAAAGATCAATAAAGTTGATAAGCCTTTAAGCTAGATTAAGCAAGAAAATTAGGGAGAAGACTCAAATTACTGGAATCAGGGATGAAAAAGCTTACCTTCTAACCTTACAGGAACTGCAGGAATTGTAGGAATTGTAAAAGAATATGAGGAACAGCTGCATAGCAACAAATTAGATAAATTGGATAAAATGAAAAAGTTCCTAGAAAGGCAAAATTTACTGGAACTGAAGAAAAACTAGAATATTGGAATAGACCTATAACAAGTAAAGAGAGTGGATTAGTGATTAAATAGGAACAAAATTACAAAGAAACCAGACCTAGAAGGCTTCACTTATGAATTCTGCCAAATATTTAAAGATTAATTAATGCCAGTTATTCACTAGCTTTCCAGAAAGAGGAGAAAACACTTCCCAACTCATTCTGTGGGGCCAAAATTACTCTAATATCCAAACCAGGGAAAAAATATCACAGAAGAAAGGAACAGACCTATAACCTCTTACAAAAATTCATTCTTTAAAAAATACTGGCAAACTGAATCCATAAACATTAAAAAAAAAATCACTTTACACACTGTGACCAAGTGGGATTTATCCCAGGATGCAAGATTGGTTAAACATGAGAAAATCAAATAATGTAATATATCAATAGAATAGAGGAGAATGAATGCAACATCTCAGTAGGCGTGGGAAAGAGACAAAAGAGACAAATTCAACACCTTCTTTATGATAAAAATATCTAGCAAACCATTAATAGAGAGGAGTTCCTCAGCCTCATAAAGGATGTCAACCAAATATACACCACCAGCTAAATTTGTACTTAATGGTGAGAGAATGAATGCTTTCCTCCTAACATCAGGAACAGGACAAGGATGTTTGCTATCACCAGTTTTATTCAATGTTGTGTTGCAAGCTCTAGTCAGGAAAATTAGAGAAGAAAAATAAAAGGCATCCAGATTGGTAAAGAAGTACAAGTATATTTACAGAGGACATGGTCTGGTATATAGAATGTTCTAGGAAATTCGCTAAAAAAAAAAAAAAAACAAACAATTGATCAGTGTTGCAGAATTCAAGATAAATATATTAAAATCAATGGTGTTTCTATACACTTGAATGATCTGCAAATTAATTCTGCTTACATTAGCATCAAACAATAAAGTGAAGTCGCTCAGTCGTGTCTGACTCTTTGCGACCCTGTGGACTGTAGCCTACCAGGCTTCTCCATCCATGGGATTTTCCAGGCAAGAATACTGGAGTGGGTTACCATTTCCTTCTCCAGGGGATCTTCCCAACGGGTCTCCCGCATTGGAGGCAGACATTTTAACCTCTGAGCCACAGGGAGATATTTAATAAAAGAAGGGCAAAATTTATACTCTGCAAACAACATTGTTGAAAGAAATTAAAGGTGTAAATAATGGAAAAACATCCCACTTTCATGGATCAAAAAACTTACTTTGCCAAGATGATAATACTCTCCAGATTGATCTACAGACTTAGTGCATGCAACCCTTATGCCCACTGTTTATAATAGCCAGGATATGGAAGCAACCGAGATGTCCATCAGCAGACAAATGGATAAGAAAGCTGTGGTACATATACACGATGGAGTATTACTCAGCCAATAAAAAGAATGCATTTGAATCAGTTCTAATGAGGTGGATGAAACTGGAGCCTTTTATACAGAGTAAGCCAGAAAGAAAAACACCAATACAGTATACTAACGAATATATATGGAATTTAGAAAGAAGGTAACGATAACCCTGTATGGGAGACAGCAAAAGAGACACAGATGTATAGAACAGTCTTTTGGACTCTGTGGGACAGGGTGTAGGTGGGATGATATGGGAAAATGGCATTGAAACATGTAAAATATCATATGTGAAACAAATCACCAGTCCAGGTTCGATGCATGATACAGGGTGCTCGAGGCTGGTGCACTGGGATGACCCAGAGGGATGGGATGGGGTGGGAGGTCGGAGGGGGTTCAGGATGGGGAACACATGTACACTCATGGCGGATTCAAGTCAATGTATGGCAAAACCAATACAATATTGTAAAGTAAAATAAATAATTAAAAATAAATAAACTGAGACTGAGGGCATTGAAAAAAAAAATCCCAGCTGCCATCTTTGCACAAATTGATAAGCTGATTCTAAAATTCACATATAAATGTAAGGGACTCAGGATAGCCAAACTGATCTTGAAAAAGAGCAAAGTTGGAGGACTCACACTTCTCAATTTCAAAACTTCCACAAATTTCCAGTAATTAGAGGCCATTGTGGTACTTGTGTGAGAATATACATATAAATAAATGAACTGAGAGTCCAGAAATAAACCCTTGTAATTATCCTCAGTTGATTTTCTGCAAGAGTTCCAAGTCCATTTAATAGAAAAAGAATAGTTTTTTCAAGAAATGGTCCTGGGAAAACTGGATATCCACTTGCAAGAAATGTATTTAAACTCATACCTTATTCAGAAAATTACATGTACACAATACTTGTACCTTATACAAAAAATTACATCAAAATGCATGTAACAGCTAACACTATAAAAGTTTGAGAAGAAAACACAGGTGTACCTATGTGACCTTTGTGTAATCTTTGTGACCTTGAATTTGTCAGTAGTTTCTTAGATATAATAGTGAAAGCATGAGTGAGAAAATAGATATACTGGACTTCAAAATTGAGTGTTTTTCTGCTTCAGAGAACACCATCAAGAAAGTAAAAAACCCACAGAATGGGAGAAAATGTTTACAAATCATATCTGATAAGAGTGTTTAATCCAGAATATATAACAAACTCTTAAAATCCAGTAATAAAAAGACAACCCAATTTTAAAAATAGGCAGAGCGTGAATAGATATTTCTCCAGAGAAGTTATAAAAATGACCAACAAAGACATGAAGGGTGCCTCAGTAGCATTAGACATCAGGAGGATGCACATGGAAACCACAAGGTGCCACTTCACATCCAGCAAGATGGCTAGAATCTGAAAACAGAGATTAGTAATGTGTGTTTGCATGGATGTGAGGAAACTGGAACCCTCATGCTCTATTAGCAGGAATGTAAAACTCAGAAGATTCAGCGTAAAGTTACTGTATGCCCCAGCAGTTTCACTCCTAGGTATATACCCAAGAAAACAGAAATATGTGTCCATACAAACCCTGTGCAGGCATGTGGGTTTCATTCCAGACCATTACAGTAAGGCAAATATTGCAGTAAAGTGAGTCTTGAACTTCGTGGTTTCCTGCAGCTGCTGCTGCTGCTAAGTCGCTTCAGTCGTGTCCGACTCTGTGCGACCCCATAGACGGCAGCCCACCAGGCTTCCCCATCCCTGGGATTCTCCAGGCAGGAATACTGGAATGAGTTGCCATTTCCTTCTCCAATGCATGAAAGTGAAAAGTGAAAGTGAAGTCGCTCAGTCGTGTCTGACCCTCAGCGAGGGTTTCCTGGTACAGGTAAAAGTTATGTTTTAATGCCTTGAACTGTGCAGGGGTTAGATTAAGGATGCCTAACCCTGAGTACTCGAACATCCATATGGTTCAAACCCATGTTATTTAAGGGTCAACTGTGCATACTTAATTAAAAATTGTTGTAAAAAACGCTAACCATCATCTCAGCCTTGAGCAAGTTATCTTTTTTTTTTTTTTTCCTGCTGGTGGAGGATCTTCCTTTGATGTTGACAGCTGCCTGACTGATTAGTGTGGTGGTTGCTGAAGAATGGCGTGGCTGTGAAAATTCTTAAAATAAGACAGTGAAGTTTGCTGTATTAATGAACTCTTATTTCCATGAATGATTGCTCTGTAGCATGCATTGCTGTTTGATAGCATTTTGCCTGCAGTAGAATTTCTTTCTGAAGGATTTGGAGACAATGCTTTCAAACCCTGCTACTGTTTTATTAACTAAATAAATTTATTCTAAATCATTTGTTGTCATTTCAACAAACTTCACAGCATTTTCATCAGGAATAGATTCCTGATGAACAACAGGGTCAAGAAGCCACTTTATTTACTCATTCATAAGAGGCAGCTTGTCCTCTCTTCTGATTTTGTCATAAGATTGGAGCATTTCAGTCAGTCACATCTTCAGGCTCCACTTCTGATTGTGGTTTTCTTGAGATTTTCACCATATCTTCAGCTACGTCCTCCAGTAAAGGCTTAAACCCCTTCAAGTCATCCATGAGGGAATTAGCTTCTTTCAAACTCCTGTTAATGTTGGTATTTTGACCCCTTCTCATGAATCACGAATGTCCTTAATGGTGTCTAGAATGGTGAGTGTTTCCAGAAGGTTTTCCGTTTCCCCCAGATCCATCACAGAAATTAGGTCTCTGGGGGACCAGGCTTTGCCTTGAGGTTCGGCTTTCTCTGGAGCCTCATTTGAATGTTAGTGGTGGCAGCCCACTTTCTAGACGCCCTGGGCAGCTATTGGTGAGGGCCTCCCAAGCCCAGAGGCCTCCAGGCCTGTCAGGACCCCTGGGAGCCACAAAGCCCACCTAGGAAGACAAACCAAAGGTCAGGCTGGAGGAGGAAATAGATTGGACCCCAGTTGCTACTCCCATCCTTGGTGGGTGGCCTGGCAGGGAGGGAAGCTCCCTTTCTGTTTGAACTGACCAGGCCACTTAATCATCTTTTCATTGAGTCTGAACTTCAGGAAGCTTTTTCAGGAGCAAAACAGACGGACAATGCCTGGGGCAGCTCTATGCCTGTGGGTAGGGTAGGGTGGGTGTCTACCCTGCTTCTCCTCATTATGAAAGTTAGTTAATGTAGATTAGACTGAGGGTTTAGGCTAGATCTAACTTAGGCTAAAATGTAATTTAGGTGAAACATTCTCCCCTAATGCTGAACCAGTGTAGAAGAATGTGACCTGGGTGTGGAACTTGTCCCCACTGGATTTGAATCACTTCCTCCCATGCCTGTGCCTGGCCAGGGATGGGTATTATGCAACCTGAAGTAGCAACAGAAGCCCCCTTTTAAGTGCCCCTAGAAGAGGAAATGCATACAGTCTCTAATCTGTCATGAAAAGAAAGGAACCTAAGCATTTCTTCCTAGAATCCCAGATATTTGGGGATAAGAAAGACTGGAGGGCTCCCTTGATGCCCACCTGCCCCAGGCCTCACAGTGTCCATCCACAAACATTAAATAGACTCTCTTGAGCATTGCTCTTGTTCCAGGTGCTTTTTTATACATAGTCAATGTTGTGGCAGTCTGAGCGCAGGTTGGAAAAGAATTTCCATACCCAGAGTATTGCAGAAAGGAGTGAGTTTTACTGAGAACAAAGAGCAGAGATAATGTGCTTGCTGCGAGCACAGCAGGCTGACCTTCTGACAGGCCAGGGAGAGTCGATACTCTTAGAACAGCCTACTGGTTCAAGGGAGAGTGACAATTCTGGGCTAGAAGCCAATTTCTGTATCCTCAAGATAAAATTCCTGCTGGAAGGGTGGCATTAGGTGGTTTGTTAGGGTGCTAGAGGGTGAGTACCAAGGTGGTCATTGTTGCCTAATTTGGGGTCAGGAAGCTGGTTAGGATCAGGGGGCTTTTGGCAATAGTTACAATGGGGCTCAGTCAGTTCCGGAGATGATCCTGTTTCTGTGGTGAGGCCTTGCACCTGTGACCTTGGTATGGGGACCCCACAGTCTCATTCTTTTTTTTTTTCTTTTCTTATTGAGATACAATTGACACACAGCACCGTGTAAGGTATACAGCATAATGATTTGACTTAACATACAACGCAGTTTCATCCTTACAACATCCATTCAAGGAAGGTAACCTAGTCCTGTTGTCACAGTTAAGGAGACGTCCCTGTTCCCCCTCATGACCAGCTGGGCACATTGTCAGCCCCAGGATCTCTGTCTTTGTGGCAGCCGCTGGTTCAGTGGCAACTCATTCACTCCATGACTTGTGCACGCTCCAAGGTTCTAGGCACGGGACATTGTGGCAACCACAACCAGACCCGTCATTACCCAGAAACCCACACGAATGGAGTGAAATTACACTCATGGAAGGTGCTGAGGAGAAGTCTGCAGATGAGAGGTCCTCATGGAGTTAGGAGGATGTGGTGGGTTTGCTGGGAGATGGGACAGGAGTACGTGCTTGCTTGGCCAGGGGAATGGGGAAGTGGCTGAAACTCAGAGGACCAGAAAGAGGGTGGAGCAGGACAAGGCTGGTGTGGGCAGCAGGGGCTGGACCACTCGGGGCCCCTAGGCTACCTTAAAGTATTTGGCCCTTACTCCCAGGGCAAGGGGAAGACATTGAACTATTTGAAGTAGAGGATGACATCATCACAAGTGTCATTTTAGAAGCTAACTGACTGCTATATGGAGAGCAGGTGGGAGGGGACAGCAGGGTTGCAGTGTCCAGGAAGTGTGTGGCCAGCAACGTAGTGTGGAGCAGTGGCATGGAGGTGGGGGATGGGGGAGATAGCATCAAGGGATACTTAAGGAAAGAGTCAGTCTTTGAGATGGAATGGATGCTGTGAAAGGTGATGGGTGAGCTGGATTCATGGGCCATGCAGTCTCTGTGTTAATTTGGGCCCCACTCCTGATTTAACACTCTGATGTCACTTTCTTAATCAAATTTGAACAAGGGGCTCCACATTGTCACTCAACCTTGTAAAGTAGGTGCCTGGCCCTGCCCTGGGGCTGGAACTGGACTCTCAGGACCCCCTCCCCCAGCTCCAGGCAGTCCAGAAGCAGCTCTCCTGGAGCAGGGGGCCCAGGTGTAGGGCTTGGAGGGCTCACTGCCTGGAGCCATCAAGCTGCAAACAGATCAGAGCTGCAGCCAGAGGGGCCTGGCCCTGCAGGAGAGCAGCAGAAATGGGGGTCAGCCCTGACCCCAGTCTGAAGCACACTTTTACTCTCTTAAGAAGCAACGAGATGGCAAGACATGATTTCTGGAGTCCTTTGTGGCCCATCATTTAACACATTTATGGTTCTTTTGTATCTTCGTTGCAATTCCTTGTGGCCTCTCCACGCTGTGCTGGCCCTCAGGACTGTGGGACGAGTAGACACTGGCGTGCAGGGGTTCGGCAGGCCCTTGCATGTCCTCTCCGTTGTTTCTTTGTCGCTCTGGGCCTGATTACCCCCCCCCCTCCCCACCCAGCCCCGGGTAGAGAGAAATGCTCCATGAGGTAAAAAACAACAGTAACAGCAGCAAAACCACTTCTGGGAGCAGTGATATTTGTGGCTACTTTTGGCTGAAATTTCTGTGGCCTGGTCTTCTCTGGTGAAGCTGAGGGAGGTCTATTAAGAGAAGACAGACCCCAGCGACAGTCTGGCCCAGGGCTGGGCTGTGCAGGCCCCCAGAGTGGGTTGGAAGCACCTGGCTTGCCAGGCACTGTTTTGCTGGCCTGGAGGACATCTGAGCCTCTGTTTCCAGAAGCTGCGTGTGTCTCCACTGGCTCTGCAGCCTGCAGACGTTTCTGTTCTCATTTCTGAGCCATGTGCTTAGTCTGTCTTGTCTAGGGTGTGTGGTTTCTTTAGGACCAGCACCCTTGGCTTGTAATCTGGGACCTTTGGCAATAATATTGGGGTGTATTAGATGGGGGGGGGGCATGTGGGGAAACTCTCACTAATGTGGCTTTCCTGTCGTAGGCCCCTGGTTCACTCAGATTGGGGGACAGTGAAGTGAACTCTGAGCCCTGTGGCTTGGGGTTTAGAGGACAGAGTCCAGCTCATCTCTCTGGACGGGGCCACTGGTTCCTGATCTGTGGTCCCTGGACAACTGTGCATCCTTGTAGGCACTGGCCACATCCTAGTTCCTATTTCTTGGATACTCGCCATGTAGCAGGCATCATTCCAGCTCTTCTTTCATTGAAGCTTTCTGAGCAACTCACTGACACAGTGGGATTGTGTATTTTTCCCCCAAAGGTACAACAGTACCTTTAGTCACACGTGCCTCCAGCACTTCACTGTTCCCTGTGAAAGACAGACTCTGTTTCTCCTCCTCCTGCCCCTGGAGGGGCTTAGTGGCTGCCTCGTGGAGCAGAATGTGGCAGAGGGATGCTCTGTGACTTCTGAGGCTCGGTCCTTCTGCTAGTGTTTGCCGAGTACCTACTGAGTGCCCCAGGCCTCGGTGGCACTGAGATGCTTCATCTGTCTGTGTGCTCCCTGCTCCATTGTGTGTGTTTTCCTCACTAGACTTAGAGAATGATCGTGAGAACTGTGAGGGATCTCAGAGATTTTCCAATGCCCTGATTTTTAGGAGAAGAAACCAGGACCCTGGAGGAATGAAGACTTGCCCTTGGTCATACAGGACTCTGCATCCCTGGTGCAGCTGAGATCCCTGTCCTGCTTGTCTTGACTTTTGCCCATCTCAGGAGCGCTGGTGAGTGGAGTTCAACTCCAGACTCGGTGCTGTGATCCTTGGTCACTCTGTCGGGCACACAGTAGGTGCTTAGAAGATATTTACTGAGTGAATGTGCCAGAAAGAGCACAGAGTCTGCTCGGCCATAATGCATTCAGCAGCCCAGGAGGAGAGGTGAACTTCAGTAGGGGCCCCCTCTGGGAAGAAATGTCCTTTGTTTTTTAATGAAAAACAAAAGTGAGTGGGCTGTTGGAATTGGTGGAGGTTTAGGGCAAGTTTTGTTTTGGAGCTGTCAGGTCACTGGAATCCCCCTTAGGCTCTTTCATCCCACCAGAGATGGACTGATAGAAACGAGGTGAGGGGGGAGGGAGTTGAGGAGTGGAGGGCAGATGGAGAAGAGCTTTGCTTTCTTTGTGTGCCCTGAATGAATCTAGGCTGACTCTCCAGTGATCCTAGGGGACTATCTCAAGTCACCTCTCTTAGCCCCTTGCAATTTCATACCTGAGCCCCTAGCCAGCCCCTTGCCTGTCACTAGTCACATCTCTCCCTCAGGTAAGACACCCAAGTCAACCAGGCTGGGGGTCTGGTGCCTGCCACGTCTCTAGATCTGCCTCATGCTTCACTCCAAGGCCATTGCTGGCCTTCTTTCACCAGCTATGGGGCCTTGGGCAAGCCCCTCCTCCTCTCTGAACCTCAGTTTCCTCCTCAGTAGTCCCCAGGAGAACCCCATTCATTCATTCATTCATTCATTCACTTGCTGTGAAGATAACCCCCACGTTTAAATGACTTCCCTCCTCTAGGCCCTACCTCTTCAAAAAGTCACACATTCCAAAGCTCCTGATTCTCAATAAACCTTTTCTTCTGCCTAAGAATAGCTTGCTTTAAAAAAAAGAAAAGAGAAGAACAACCTGCTTTTATTCCAAGCTCTGTTCCCCCCTTGGAAGGCTTTTTCTCTCTGGTCATGCCTTAACATAGGCCAGTGGTGTCGGCAAGTGGAGAATGTGTGTGTTGATAGTAGTTCCTTAATAGGTTGTGTTGTCACAGCCACGGTCAGTGGACATGTTTGTGGAATTGGAAGCATCATGCTTTATCTCTGCCATCTCTCCCTCTCAGGAAAAATAGTGACCATATCAGAATAGCATGCTTTCTCACAAAGAGTCCTCTTTTAGCCAGATTTCCTCAGAAAGATTATTCTGGGAAGCAAAAGACTGAACCTAGTGGTTAATTTGCAGAGGGGTGTTTTTGGGTAATCCAGTGTCATTCTCTCAGCAACTTGCTATTGATAGGTATGCATGTCAGGAAACATAATGGTAATTATATAAAGGACCATGATCTCCAAGACGTATTCTAGGCACTTGCACGGCACTGGGGAGACTCGACACATTCATATTATAGGTGAAATCTGCAGTCAAGCATCAGAGCTTCAGAAAATGGGGAATTCTCAGTGGGCTGAGGCGGTCAGGCAGGGCTTCCCCGAAGAGGTAAAGATCTCAGATTCTCATCACACCAGTTCAGGTTCAGAGGGCCTAACTTAGAGGTCCTTGCCTGGTACAGTGTCTCCCTCTCTCTCTCTCTCTCTCTTTCTCATACACACACACACATGCACACACACACATGCACACATACACTCTCTGTTGATCTTAATTGAAAAGATAAATGAGTTCAATCCAGGAAGATAAGTAACATGGAGTTTGATTGGATGAGAACATGTTTTCATAGGATGGTCCTGGGGTGAGGATTGTCAGTGTGAGAAAACAGCTTCAGATGTATTTACCTGTTTGTAGAGCACTCCTCACGTGAGTGAAGTCTTACTTCCTCACAGCCCCACGAGGTCAGCCCCCAGAGAAACTGAGTCTCAGGGGCTCCGTGACTTGGCCACATAGGTCGTAGGTGGTAAAGCCCAGAATCTAGCAGCAGCAATGATCCACCCCTAGTATGTCTTGGCACAGGGCTGTAACTGTTAGCCCCCATCCTTGACTAACACTATTCTAGCCACATAATTTTAAAAGGGGTAAGTGAAATGTCAGGAAGAGATGCAGTTAACGATACTTAAAGAGCCATGTCTACTTTTGAACCCTCTTTTTTCTTTCTGCCATTTTTTTCTCAGCCAATTTAAATTAGTTTTAAAAATGATTTTAGAATAGAAAAAGAGCTGCTGCTGCTGCTAAGTCGCTTCAGCTGTGTCCGACTCTGTGCGACCCTATAGACGGCAGCCCACCAGGCCCCCACCCTTCCCTAGGATTCTCCAGGCAAGAACACTGGAGTGGGTTGCCATTTCCTTCTCCAATGCATGAAAGTGAAAAGTGAAAGTGAAGTCGCTCAGTCCTGTCCGACTCTCAGCGACCCCCTGGACTGCAGCCTTCCAGGCTCCTCTGTCCATGGGATTTTCCAGGCAAGAGTACTGGAGTGGGGTGCCATTGCCTTCTCCGAGAAAAAGAGCTAGGAGTCAGAAAAACCATCTTAGAATTTCATATTACTTTGACACTTTTTAGGATTTTAACACTGAAGCATAGCAAAGAGGCAGTAATGGCTTTGGGCCATAATCAAGCAGAGTCATTTTAAAATGAAGATAGATTTTTTTTTGCCCTTGAGATCTTCCCCTAAAACTAAGTGAAGAAAGACCTCTCCCAGTGCTGACTGGAACAGAAAGTATCTCATTCCTCATGAATGGAAATAGGAGCAAAAGAATTCCAAAGCATGAATCCACTGCTAAATCCACTACATCAAGCTCCCTGGAACAGTGGGAGGGGAAGAAGCCCCGAAATTGACCTGATGATTGGGAAATACCTGTTAAACGCTTTTGTAACTTCCTCACTGTCAACTCAACAGGGAAGCACTGCTCTCCAGGCCTCCCATTTGCCTGAGAGTCAGGAGCTTCTAAATCAAGAAAGGAAGAAACCAAGCATATTATTTACGAGCTTCTTCCCTCTTGCTGCTTTAAGTCACTGTGAAATAAACCTGTTGGTTACCGCGCTGGGGCAACGCTGGGGAAGATTACACCCATTCGCAGGAACCAGCAAGACCTGCCTTCCGCGCCTCCTAGCGGATCTCTGTGTGGGTACACCCCATGCTACACGTTGCAGAAAAGCTGGCCACCGGCAGGCAGCGCCGCCTCCTAACGCCGTCCGCGCGCATAGCCTCGACAGGGCTCTTTGATCGCCTCTAGAATGCAATGGCACCCCACTCCAGTACTCTTGGCTGGAAAATACCATGGACAGAGGAGCCTGGAAGGCTGCAGTCCATGGGGTCACTGAGAGCCGGACACCACTGAGCGACTTCACTTTCACTTTTCACTTTCATGCATGGAGAAGGAAATGGAAACCCACTCCAGTGTTCTTGCCTGGAGAATCCCAGGGACGGGGGGAGCCTGGTGGGCTGCCGTCTATGGGGTCGCACAGAGTCGGACACGACTGAAGCGACTTGGTAGCAGCAGCAGCAGTCCCTACCCCGCGACCAGTCAGGGCTTCAGGCGGGGTGATTCCACCCCAGGTAACAGCTTCCGAGCCCTTAGCATCCTATCAGACTGGGTACCGGCAGCAGCCACTTCAACCTGCGCTGGGAGCGCACGCGTCTTTGGAACCATCCGTGGTGGTGCAACTTCCCCAGGGAACCAAGTGTAGTTTTGCCCTACGACTCGATTCAGGTAGCTGGATCCAGCGCATGAATGGACAGGATGTTTGGCGCTGGTGGAGCCACTGGGACCCGAGAGAAGGTGTTGGAGTGCTTTGAGATCCTAGTACCGGAGGCGCCGCCGGTACTCTGAGAGATTGTAAAATACCTGCTCAGGATTTCGACGGAGATCCCTTGGCTCTCGGGGGCCAAGATGCCTGTTGAGTTCCCAAACCTTCGATGATGCTGGGCTGGGGAGGATCTCCCCCGAGAGGTGTCAGGGGTACTGAGAACAGAGGTTAGGTGTCCTGGATATACTCAGTCAGGAGTGCCTCCAGGATGGAGGCAAAGAATCGGTTATTGTGGAAGTTCAGGGGTGGATGGCTAAGCATTTTAGAAACGGGGTTGGAGGGGGATGGTCTTGAGTAGGGTTTCCCAGGCAAGTGGCTGTTTGGGGGCAGGGGGCTCTTCAGAGGGAGCACCCAGAGTGGGGTTTACTAGGAGAGGTGGCTGTCCTGTGGGTTCTGGGGAGTAACTAGTTGGGGGATCCCTAGGGGAGGTGGCTGGCTTAGAAATCCGGGAGGAAACTGGTTATGTTTCTCCCTCTCCTTCAGTGGAAGCGACTCTCTCAAGGAACTGCGGGTCCGGTAGATTCCCGCTCATTTCCAGTGTCTCAGAAGTATCTCAAACGGGAATTTCTAGGACGGCCGCTCAGCAACCCCAGGGCCGGCGGTGGTGGCCCTAGTCCTGGATGATTTGGGGTTCCTGGAAAGGGGACAGCTGAGGCACACATGAGTCGGGAGAGAAACGCACGGTCTTCTCACGGCCCTCGGGGTTTGTTTCAGGGTCCGACCCAGCAGATCGGTCCGCGGAGCCTCAGGGAGGGGAACCCCAGGAGCCCCCACCCCGCCCCCAGGCACGCCCGGACTGCGCGTCGGGCCCCGCCCCGCGCGCCGCACCTTAAAGGGCTCGAAGGCCGGGGGCACACCGCGGCGGCCACGGTCATGGAGGGCGCGTTTGCGGCAAACTGGAGCGCTGAGGCGGTCACCGGGAGCGCGGCGCCTCCGGGAACCGAGGGCAATCGCACTGCCGGGCCGCCACAGCGCAACGAGGCCCTGGCGCGGGTGGAGGTGGCCGTGCTGTCCCTCATCCTGTTCCTGGCGCTGAGCGGCAACGCGTGCGTGCTGCTGGCGCTGCGCACCACGCGCCACAAGCACTCGCGCCTCTTCTTCTTCATGAAGCACCTCAGCATAGCCGACCTGGTGGTGGCGGTGTTCCAGGTGCTGCCGCAGCTTCTGTGGGACATCACGTTCCGTTTCTACGGGCCCGACCTGCTGTGCCGCCTCGTCAAGTACCTGCAGGTGGTGGGCATGTTCGCGTCCACCTACCTGCTGCTGCTCATGTCGCTCGACCGCTGCCTGGCCATCTGCCAGCCGCTGCGCTCGCTGCGCCGCCGCACCGACCGCCTGGCGGTACTCGCCACATGGCTCGGCTGCCTGGTGGCCAGCGCGCCGCAGGCGCACATCTTCGCGCTGCGCGAGGTGGCCGACGGCGTCTTCGACTGCTGGGCCGTTTTCATTCAGCCCTGGGGGCCCAAGGCCTACATCACGTGGATCACGCTCGCCGTCTACATTGTGCCGGTCATCGTGCTTGCCGCCTGCTACGGCCTTATCAGCTTCAAGATCTGGCAGAACTTGCGGCTCAAGACGGCGGCGGCGGCGGCAGAGGCGGCGGCGGGGGCTGAGGGCGCGGCGGCAGACTGCGCGGGGCGCGCGGCTCTGGCCCGCGTCAGCAACGTCAAGCTCATCTCTAAGGCCAAGATCCGCACGGTCAAGATGACCTTCATCGTCGTGCTGGCCTTCATCGTGTGCTGGACGCCATTCTTTTTCGTGCAGATGTGGAGTGTCTGGGATGCCGATGCGCCCAAGGAAGGTAGCGCGGGCGGAAACACCGGGAGGAGGGAGCGCGGCGGGCGTGGCCCTGGTGCTGCTGTCCCTGTCCAGGGTTTGGCGGGCTTCGTGGATTGTTCTGAGCCTTGGCCACATCATCTGCTGGCCAAGTGATTTGGGGCATAACTTCCCTGAGCCTTGACTTCCCCTTCTGTAAAATAGCAAAGATGATAAGCCAGTTTTCCCCTGCAGTTGTTTAGTTGCTAACCAGTGTCCGACTCTTTTGCGACCCGATGGATTGTAGCCCGCCGGGCTCCTCTGCCCAGGGGATTTCCCAGCTAAGAATACTGGAGTGGGTTGCCATTTCCTTTTCTAGGGGATCTTCCCAGCTCAGGGATCCAACCGGAGTCTTCTGCATTAGCAGGTGGATTCTTTATCGCTGAGCCACCAGGGAAGCAAGCGCCCCCGTCAACAGTAGGGGAATGAAATGAGAAAATGCACGTAAAATCCCTACCACAGTCTTTAGGCCACATGGGGTATTTGATTCACTGTTATGGACCAGAAAATTGAGCTTCCAATGACTTGCCTTTTCCACCTGGGGAGCGATGCGGGGAGGTGACTTTCCGACCCAGGCCCAATCTCCTACCACGTTGAGTTCACTTCCCTTGAACTTCCACTTTAAGTTCAAGTCAGTGTGAACCCGGGAGACCTGGTTTGGATCAGAGCAGCGGGAGATGGTTGCTTGGATTCTTCCAACCGCGCCTGAGAAGGTGTGGGGCGGGGCGCCGTCAGTGGGCGGAGACTGGGAATCCCTTGCCGAGTGGAGGAGGCTAGTTGCGCCCCTCGCCCTCTCCCCAGCCGCGAGGTGGACAGGTGAGTATTGCGGAGGCGGCGCTGTCAGCGCCCAGGAACCCAGACAGTGCTTCTGCTGAGGGGCGGGGGCAAGCAGGGAAGGGAGCGAACGGGACGCAAACTTTCCCATTTGTCTCGGGAGCCCGGGTGATTCTGATAGGCGGGGAACGAGCGCTCCCCAGACTGGAGGACAGACAGGGTCAGAACTGAGGGTGGCTGGTGAAACTGGGAGGGGAAGGCAGGGTGGGATGCTGTGAGGAGGGATCCAGGGAGCAGAGCGTCTGGGGCGCTGGCTTGTGGCCGATGCTGTGCGCCTTCAGCCTTCATCCCTGACAGTTCCGGTAGCTCACGTGCAAACAGCAGGAGGGGTGATCTGTGGTGGTGAATGACTTACACCTTTTGGTTGGAAGGTAATCTCAATGCACTGGAATGCCGGCGGCTCAGTTGCTTGTAAGGAAAGACTGAGGGGCTTTCTTTCAGCTGTTCTGTCCGTGAGAAAGCAAACATCCCATTTCTGGATAAAATCCCTACTGCTTCCAGCAGTCTCCAACACGGCAGCCAACCCGTGGAAGCTGAACTCATCATTCAGCTCACTAACTTTGCTTTGCTCACAGGTCAGGGACTAACTGAGCAGCTGGAGAAATCACATGTGGCTCGTCAGCTAGCCTTGTGGGCCCCACAGAGCTCTTTCCTTAGGTCTCGCTCCCCCCTGCCGGTCCCTGGAAACCCAGCTGATCCTTTTCTCTCTCTCCCTGCCTACACCTTCACTCACACCAAGCTCTGCCTTTATTGGTTTAGAGCTCACCTTGTTCCAAAAATTACTTGAGGAGGGGGCTCAAACATTCAGGTCCCATGCATAATAAAATAGATACAGGAAAATGGGAAGAAAGGGGGGGAAAGGATAGAAGTATAATAATAGCAATAATAAAGCCTCTGTGTGTGTTGGGGGGGGGTCGCTGCAAAAGAGGCTTCCTTTTCATGAGCCAAAGCAAAGAGGAAAACTCTCAATTTCAGTATTTTTGTTGTTCAGAGCAGAAACTAGAGGAGAAAAAAGCAAGAGGAGGGTTGTGATAATTTAATGAGCCCCCCCCCTCCCTCCCCAAGTAGCCACATGCTATTGGGACCCTGCTTTGGTGAGTCTGGTTAGTCTGCAGAAGGAGGGCTGGGACCAGACAGCCCTGGCAGGTTTGGACAAGCCCTGGATGGAACCTTCAAGATCAAATTGCACAGCCAAAAGATTTGGCACCAACCTTTCCCCTTGAACTCCGTGGAACTTGCTTAGCTGCTGCTAACAGGGACTCTGACCCCGAGCTGCTTCTCTGGGGGGAGATGAAGACAGATGGATGTATCCAGTTGGTCAAGACAGCAGGCAGGCCTGTAGGTCCCCAGGTCTTGGTGCAGGGTAACAGCAGGTGTTGGAGCAGGTGTCGGCCTGTGTTTGGAGCCCATCCTTCCACTTTCTCTTGTGTGTCCTTAAGCTGATGATTTCCCCTTTCTGAGCCCAGCCTCCTCCTCTGTTATAATGAGGACAGCAGCTCTACTCATGGGGCTGTTATGAGGATGACATGGTGTGACCCATGGCACCTGGGGACCACATGATCAATGTCATTCTGCGTTGCCCCCATTCTGGTTGTTAAAAGTTTTGTTTTCATTCTTGGGATTGGCTTTGAGAATCTCAGCAGTCAGAGGAAACAGACATTTATTCCCGTCAGAGGAAATGGACATTTCTCTCTCAAGAGCCTGGGGGTGGGGGGTGTTGGCAGAGTCTGCTGGACAGTAGGTAGTGTGTCCAGGAGGGTTGGTATGTGGAGAAGCTTGTTAAAAGCCAGAGAGGTGGACTGTGAGCCTTGTCACAGGGGGAATGCCATCTCTCCTGTTCTCTGATGTGTGCCCATTGCCTAGCACAAGGCTGGCCACCCGCTGGAGTGCACCCAATGCTAGTTGAACAAATATGTGGGTTATGGGAGGAGGATGGTGCATAAGATGGGGCAGGGATGGGTGTGTAGAGTTGAACTAAAGATAAATAAGACTCTGTGCAGACCTCTGGCTATAGAATTGGCTACTCAGTGAGGAAGTGCGCCCCCTACCACTTGGGGTAATCAAATATCTGCCAGGGTATTTTGCCGGGGAAAGGTTGAAATCCACAGGTTGAATGAAAGGCCTGGTTGTAAGTGTTTCCCCATCTGTAAAAGGAGCAGCAGTCACCCTGGATGGTTGACTGATCCTGCCTGGGGCTGTTTGCTGGGGTTGAGAGTAGGCTTCAGGCTGTGGGGAGGGCAGCGGGGGCTGGTGGCATAGAGCCTGGCGTGCAGCAAGCGCACAGTCAGTGCTTTACAAAGGGGAAGCTTTCAAGACAGTCACGGAATCCGTCCGTACAGCCAGGGGAGTGTGGATTGTTGGGCTCAGGAGTGCGTTTCCACAGAGGGACTGCAGCTTTCATTGAGCGGTGGCAAGTCCAGTAATGCTGGGAACAAGAGTGTTAAGAGGTCGAGGGAAATTAAGGTTTTCCCCAGAGGAAGCAGTATGACGCAAGGTGGGGAGAGTCTAGCTCTGAGTTTTGGAAGCCTGGGTGGCAGAGTGTTGTAACCAGGTGGTCTTCCTGTGATTCTGATTCCAGGCCACTGAGGGGCAGCCTCTGCTAGCACCTCCCTCCGTGCTCTGCTGGAACGCTGGTACCTCCCCCCCTTTCCAGACGCTTCAGTACCAGGGGCCTCTGCCTTCCTCAGTCCACGCCTCACACTGTAATGGTCACACCTACTCATTCTATTTCTTTCTTTTTATCCCCACCTGACCTTAATATTTGAGTGTGAACTCATTTTTCCCAGAGGGAATTGCATTTGCGTTCAGTCATCTTGTTAGGGGCCCATCTCCCATCATCAAGCTGAGAAATTGTCTTTTTGCTTTTTCAACATACTGGTGGTGGTGACTTGTTTATCAGGACTTCCTGTCTGCTAATGTCATGCTTCACTTCAATTTAGTCCCTTATTGGACATTTCCCATTTTCCAGCCTCTGCTAGTGGCCAAGGACAGAGCCACAGAGATCATACAGTGCTCAACCACAGATTATAAGCAGAAGTAATTACAGTATGAAGGGATGATGCTGTAAGAGTTGTATTCATTTGTCAGAAGTACTGTGAGTGCCCCCAGGATTCATGGTTTCTAGCTCCCTGGAAAAAAATCAGGATCAGAGAGGAATCAACATTTGAAAAGGGTTTTGAAGGATGAGTAGGAGCTGGTTATGCAAAGAAACATATGCACATTGCCTGATGAGATCATTGGAATACTTCTCAGGCTTCATTTTGTACACAGAATCATGTGGGAGAACTTGTTAAAATGCAGATTTTGATTCAGCACATCTGGGTGGGGCCCGTGAGACTGCGTTTCCTAGGTGATGGCAGTGCAGGGCCCTTGACTGCACATTGAGTAATGAGGCTTTAAAAAGCTTTAATGTATTATCTCTGTTTCCAAAACGTGTGGCTTGCCTTTGCATGAGTGGCCCAAGTTGGTGGCTGTCATTCTCCAAAGGGTAAGGAAAGGCTCTCTGTTTGCAGGAAACCTCACCTCTTCTGATTCTAGAACATGGTTATTTCTCAGGTCCTTCCTGGTAGGCCCCACATGTCCCCAGATTTGAACAGTGGCATCACGGAAGACTATTTAAAGCTCTGTAGTCCACAAGTTTAGCTCTTTTTCTTGACCTTATACATGGTGAGATCACACACCTGTGACTTTTACAATTCCGATGTTGTAAAATGGTGGTCTTCCCAAAGACAGAGCCTTGGAAAATATACTCATATTCAATCTTTCTGTACATGTACATCCAGAAATCATTTTGTAAAAACGCCTCTGTACACCACAACTCCCAAATTCTCCTATAGCTCCTGTAGGGATAAGGGATTTAGTCCTTATGAGAGATGCCTGTGTTGGGAGCTGTGGGTTGGGGTAGGGTTGGGGAGGGGAGACCTTGAACTGAGTGAGTGGTTTCTGGAGGAGAGCCTCTTAGGAAGGTTGATGAGCTTGATCAGATTCAACTGAGCCATAGGTCTTTGAATTGTAAGTGACATGTGTTCGTTGCCTAGGAACAGCGCAGCCAGAGGGGAGAGGCCATGGCCAGCTGCCCGTCAGCTGTTCCGGGCTAATTTGGGCCCAGGGTGACAGTGATGGTGACAGGCGGGGGCAGTACCGGGAAATCCGCATAGGGGACTTCGTGAGGCTTGAGTAAAGCCAGGCTGGTGGGTGGGTGGACCACTGGGACACCCTGTCCTCGCGTGGCCCTCGGCCACCCACCTCCTCCGTGAGTCATGGTTCTGGGTGGAAGTTCAGCGTGGTGTCTGTCTCCTGGGGGTGGTAAATGCCCAGCAGGGGATGTTTGCAGTTGGCGCATGGCCCTTTCTGCTCAGTTCTCTGCTTGGCACGTAGGAGTCCCCACTTGAAGATTACCCCTAGTGCCCTGCCTTGCGCTCATTGCCCGTCCGCCAATGCTTCCACTCCCCACTGACTAGAAGGCATGTCTTGCTTCTCTCCTTCTCACCTGGATTTGTAAATCCCTTGAGGGCAGGTCCCCAGGGTTGCTTGGGTGGCTGGCACTGAGTAGACACAGCAGGGGAGGAAGCATGGACATCTGATCTCTTCCTCCGCCCCTCCCTCCCTTTCCTGAGAAATGCCCTGAGCTCAGGCCAGGCAGGTGTGAGGCCCGATCCCTGGTTCATGCCTCTCACTCAGCCCCCCTTCTCTCCAGGACCAAAGAGAGTGGTTTGCAAGCCCTCAGGGCTTGGACCTTGAGGGACGGGTGTTCCTTTTGCTGACGGGGATAGAAAACATGGATGAGAGCCAGCTCGCCTGGTGGAGACCCTGAAATCCCTTTCTCACCCATGGCTGCACCCCCCTTCCCTGTTGGGTTTCTTATGGCAGAGTAAAGTTTTCCACAGCAGACCATCTGGAGTTCCTTTGGGGTCATGTAATCCAATCTCAGGGCTCTGGGTTTTGAGTTTTTGGTTTTTTTTTAAGTCATGGAAAAAAGGGCAAAGAACAGTTTCTTGAATTGAACTCAAAAGCGATAAAAAATTCTGCAGTTGATCACATTTCATATCTGTAAATAATAATATGATAACTTGAATAAACACGTTGCCATTCACAATGCCTTTTCACACAATTTTTTTTCCCCCAATTTTCTCAAAGTCCTAGTGGGTGTCACCTCCATTTCAAGGTAAGGCTGTTAAGGTTCAGACAGTAGATGTGGCTCAGAGAATGAATAGGTAGGAAGGGGGTTCACACCCCATGGGTTTGCGTCTGGGTCCTCTGTAAGGGGCTCCCCATGGGCCTGACCCCCAAGGAGATGCTGGCTGCTGACCACTCTCTTGGATGAGTCTGTAGATTCTGATTTCCACACCCTCCTTTTGTCCAAACTGACTTCCCCATTGCTCTGCTCTAGGATAACCGGGGCCAGAAGCACAGGAACTTGGGAGCTGGGCTGACCCTTCAGAGCAGACACGGGAGCCAGCCTGGGGGCCCTGGCATGAAGCAGGCACTGGTTCTGGGCTGCCTGGGACAGGGTGGTACCCTCTGGCTGAAGGGAGTGTCCCCAGAGAAACTCCGCTGAGGGCTTGCTTGCTATTCTCTGGCAGCTCTGGGCCGAGTGCCTGGGTCCTAACACGGGACCCCGAGTGGCCACTGCAGCATCCACTGCCAGCCTGCTGGACTCCACTGGAGCAGCGCCTCTCTCAGTCACCTTTGCAGTCAGTGCTTGTTGGCAGCAACCCACTGGGTGGCTATGTTTTGAAAGGAGACGGTCAACACAGTGAGGATTTCAGCATAGAAGACCAACATCAGGAGAGTGGTGTGGCCCTGGGACTTGGAGCTAGAGTGCAGGCGAGCAGAAAGCAGGGAGGGTGATTTTACAGCGCTCTTCCCAGCTGGAGTGTCCTGGCTGTGTGTGAGCAAAGCAGAAGACTCTACCTCTGAGATCTGCATGCAAGATCAGATATTCCTGGGCTAAGAGCATCTTCGTAAGTCAGCTGGAATAAGTCTGGAGCCTTCTCCTCCCCTGCTGGGCCACTCATTCAGAACAGCATGGACTTAGACGAGCGCAGACGGCCCCCCGGTGCGCGGTCATGATTGCAGCCGCCGCGCATCGGCCACTTGTAGCATCAGGTGCTCTTCTGCCCTTGCTGTGCTCCTGTGAGATTTGGGGACTCTCGTTATCGTCATTCAGAGATGAGAAAACAGCAGTTTCTTGGGGAGTTAAAGTATTTGTGGCTGGCAGGGCTACAAGCTAGGTCTGGCAGCTTCTACCTCTGTGTGCTTGGATACTCTTTGAGTGGAGGCAGTTGATCCTTGCAAGGTCAGGAAGGAATGAGCAGGTGGCCTTGCGGATGGAAGCATGTGGTAGGGAAGCTTTGGATGGGAGAAAGGACAAGGGACGTTCCAGGGCTGGGCTGAGCATGTGCTCAGGGCACCGATGTGGGAGGAAGGCAGGCTTGGGCTCTGCGGTCCTCCGTCTTGTGGCACAGCACCTGGTCCCTCTTCTCAGGAGGTGAGGCCTCATGCCACGACAGTGATGCCTTGTTCTCCGCTCTTCCCCTCCACCTCCAGCCTCGGCTTTCACCATCGCCATGCTTCTGGCCAGCCTCAACAGCTGCTGCAACCCCTGGATCTACATGCTCTTCACGGGCCACCTCTTCCAAGAACTTGTGCAGCGCTTCCTCTGCTGCTCATTCCGCCGCCCGAAAGGCAGCCAGCCTGGGGAGACGAGCGTCAGCAAAAAGATCCATTCGTCCACCTTTGTCCTGAGCCGGTACAGCTCCAGCCAGAGAAGCTGCTCGCAGCCATCCACGGTGTGACTGATCGGGCCAGGACCGCCCTCCTTGGCTTCGATTGTGCAACAGCGACAGTCTGGTTCTTGGTGGCTGTGTACATGTGTGTATAAGGTACCTTTCAGTTTGTACCCCTCTGCGCCTTGGGCAGCTGGAGTTGGGTGGGGAGTCAACCCCCACGAGGAAAGATGGTAGGGTGACTCAACCATCAAGCCAAGCCCTGGCTCTTCCATGGGCTCCCATGGGTACTCCTGCCCTGACCCCACTGCTGCCTTCCTTTAACAGTAAGTCCCCTACATAAGAATGAGTTCTGTTTTGAGAGCACGTTTGTAAGTCTGATTTGTTAGTAAATCCAACAAAGTTAGACTGGGTACCCAGCTAACACAGTCAGCTATATAGTACTGTACTAGTATACTGTATGGTATAGTACTGTATATAGCCCTGTACTGTACTAGTATATTACTGTACTGAATAGGTTTGCAATACTTTTCACATAAGTAATACATACAAGTGCAGAAAGTAAAACATTTCAGCCTTAGAGTACCTTGAAAAGTATACCTGGAATACAGGGCTGGCATGCCTCTTTGAAAGTTTGCAACTAGAAGGTTTGTGTATAGAGGACTTACTGTATTCTGGGATCTTGAAAAAGGTAGTAAGTATAAGATTGGTGACCAGGTGGGTACAGAAGCCTAGTGTTCTGAGCTTGGAGTGAGAAATAGGACCTTGCTGGTGGTGGTGCTAATATCTTCCTGGCCTCAAAGTGCTCTTGCCTTTGAGTGGACTGGTGCTAGCATCCTTGAGCACCAGCTTGTCTGGAGGTGGCCCTAGAGCAGGAGATTCTCTTCGGAGACTGTCTGGCAGAGGCAGCCAAGTAAAACTGAGGTTAAAAATGTTATGTTAATACTTCAGAAGCATTTGGGAAAGAAAAAGGAAATAAAAGACATCCAAGTTTGTAAAAGAAGTAAAATTCCTTACAGATGATGCCATTTTGTATATAGAAAATTCTAAGGAATTCATGCACGCATGCACATACACAATCCCAGTAGAACTAATACGTGAATTCAGGGTTGTGGAATACAAAGTCAATACAAAAATCAGTTGTTTCTCTTTACCCTGGCAATGAACAATGTGAAAATAAAATTCAGAAATAATTCTGTTTATAATAGTATCAGAGAGAATAGGAATAAATTTAATGAAAGAAGTGCAAGACATATCCTGAAAACTACAAAGTATAGTTGAAAGACATTGAAGGCTTAAATAAATGGGATGACATCCTATGTTTATGGATCAGAGACATAAATATTGTTAACAATACTCTTCAACTTTATGTACAGATTCAGTGTAATCCCTATCAAAATCCTAGCTAGCTTTTTTGTACAAATTGATAAGCTGATCCTGAAATTCACATGGAAATGCCAGGACCCAGAATAGCCAGATAAACATTGAAAAAGGACAAAGTTGGTGCCTTCATACTTCTGGTTCAAAACTTATTATAAGGCTACAGTAATCAAAAGAGTGTGGTATAGACAAAAGAAGAGGCATATAAACCAGTGGAATGGAATCGCCTTATGTTTATGGCCAATAGATTTTTGACAAGTGTGGCAAGAGAATTCAATAGGAAAGGTAGTCTTTTTGGAAAATGGTGCCAGGATAGCTGGATATCCACATGCAAAAGAATGCAGTTGGATCCCTACCTCACACTACATACAAAATTAGCTGAAAGTACATCAACCTAAATGTAAGAGCTTAAACTGTATCTTAGAAGTAAGCAGGGATGAATCTTTGTGGCCTTGGACTAGGCCATGGGTTCTTAGATACAACACCCAAAACATAAGCCTAAGGAAGAATAGATAAATTGGACCTCATCAATGGGGCACAAAACTTTTATGCTTCAGAGGACACTATCAAGAAAGTGACAAAACAACTCAGAATGGAAGGAGATGCTTGGAAGCCATAATCTCGTGTCTAGAATATATCAAGAACTCTTACTTTTTATCAGTAAAATGCCAAATAACTCAGTTTAAAATAGGAGCAACGTATTTGATAAACAAATGAATAAACGTATTTTTGTATCTTCTACAAAGAAAAGATATAAGTGGCTCATAAGCACATGAAAAGACTCCCAGTATCCCTATTCATGAAGGAAATGCAAATCAAAACTACCATGAAATAGCAGTGCACACCTACTAAGATGGCTCTAATCAGAGAGATAGGCAATGACAGGTGGAGCGAAATTGGAACTCTCCTCCATCACTTGTGAGAAGGTAACATGGTGCAGCCACTTTGGAAAATAGTTTGGCAGTTCTTCAAAAAGTTAAACATAGAATTACCATATGAGCCAGAAATACTACTCCTGGTTTTTACTCAAGAGAAATGAAAGCATACATATACATGAAAACTTGTATGTCAATGTTTCTCGCACTGCAATTTATAAGAGGCAAAAATGGAAATAACCCAAATGTCTATCAGCTGACCAATGGGTAAGTAAATGTGGCATATATACAATGGCACATTATTCAACTATAAAATAAAACGAAGAACTGGCATATGCTTCAACATGGATGGACCTGGAAAACATATTAAGTGAAAGAAACCTTGAGAAAAGTCACATGCTGCATGATTCCTTATATGAAATGTCAAGAATAGGCAAATCGGTGGAGACAAATTACAGAATAGTGGTTACCAGGGGCCAGGAACTGGGGTGAGTGGGGAGTGACTGCTAAGTTACAGGCTTTTTTGAGGGGTAGTGAAGATTTTCTGGAATTAGTGATGTATACATTTTGAAAATACGCTAAAAACTACTACATTCATGCTTAAAAAATATTTACCAACTGAATTCAGAGGCAACCAGCCTGAAGGATGAATTTCTTAGAATCTCTTACTTTTCAGAGTTTTTGCTTCTGTGTGACTCATCATTTCAGAAAAATTGTTTTCTTAGTTTTCCTGTGAGAGATGGTGTTTCCAGTTTGACCAAAAGTACAAGTAGTGATAATACCTGGTAAACATGTTGTAAAATGTCTTTTCAGCCTTGAAGCACATGTGACCATGTCCAGGAAACACCTTTTGCTATTCAGTATAGGATGTTGTAGATCAGAGGTTTTCCGACTGGGACTGGCCAGCTCATTGGCACACTGGCGCTCTTTTGTTTTTGCGCACGTATTTTTGGACTCACTGTGATACAAGAGCATTTCCTAAAGCCCCAGCTCTCCTCTCTCTACTTTCCTTTTCTCACTCTGTACTGCATTGTATACACACACACACACACAAACACACTCGCACACAGTAGAATGAGCTAGCAGGATCTTGATGTTCAGGGAGAAGAGAAGCATGTACTGAAATGCCAGTGTTCAGAGCCCCACCATTTAGCACAAGATCTTCAGTACTAACTGAAGACAGGGGACAGTGTCAACTGTGAGCCCAGAGGCAGTGCAGTGTTGCCGTGATAGGTGCCTAGTGTCAACACCAGCCAGTCCTGGCTGTTTGGGGAGCTAACTGGATGCCGATCTGGGGTCTCCGTGCCCACCTCAAAGACACCAGGGCAGCGTGGGTGCAAATGCAGTGATGGCAAGGCCTGTTAGTATTTGAGCCTCTCTGCTCGCCAGCCGGAAATGCCCCAGTCTCTGCTGTCAACTAGGGAAGTTGCCATCCTAGCAGCCACCAGAGGCCACTGGGGATCAAGGAGACAGCAACTCAGTTGATTTTTCTGACCACAGGCATAACCTGGCCAAGAACCCTGGAGCTGCAAGGTTCCTGGGCATTAGAACCAGCTGGGACACTTTCCTCACTCTCTTGCGGTGAAAGCTGTGGTTGGGATCTTGGTTCTCATTATGGCTCAGGAGTTTGTTTTATAGCTGACCAGGGACGTTTGATTTCAGCAGCACCACTGGCTATGCACCTCCCCCCTCCCAATATTCCTGGAGAATATTTTCACAATTGACTGTTGTGTTCCCAACCCAAGCCTGGAAGAAGGCGATTAGGGGTCCAGAATTCTGCCTCAGACGGGGTTGTCTCTGTCTTCCTCCAGACCCAGTGCCTGAGGTCCTCCAGCCATCTTTGTCTGCCGTTTCAGGACTGTTTACAAACCTAACACGCCTAGTGGTACCTGGAGGTGCCAATAAATTGGAGCATGAAGATTTTCTTCTGGAATGTTTCATTGTTCTCAGGTTGAAAAGTGAAATGCGAATGCTTGAAGACTCTGAGCCTTATTTCTTTACGTGCTGAAAAGAAATCTGCCACACTATTTTGGTCTGCTTGGGGGATGGCTGTACAGGGTGCGACTGCTGGAGGCTGCCTTTTAAGAAGATCCTGGTTTCAAAATGCGTAACCTTTTGTGTTTAATTGCAGCGAAATGCCCCTAAGTGCAAAATGTGAATTCCTTGATTTTGTTCTACTTGGTGAATTTCTATGCTGTCTCCTGTCTGCGCTAGTTGGTGAATGATGTACCCGACAATGAGATGCCTGCTTCAGTAGTTGCTCTTTAAAAGGTACACTTAATAAATATATTTTTCCATTTATTGCTTTGCCCTCTTTCTTTTGAGAACAGTGGCCATATCTGGAGGCTTGCAGCCTTCAGTTCCCTTGCTGGGCTTCCCTTGAATCTGCATAATCTGTCTGATTGTGACACAGGTGTATCTGGGCTGTGGCAGGTGCCGGGGGGCAGGGAGAGGGTCAGCAGGAGACCTCATCCCAATCTCTTGGTTCACAGCTTCTCTCATTTATCAGAGTTCTGTTGGAAGATGCTCTAAGACCCATACACAAACCTCTTGTATGATGTAGCCACACCCACCATCTAACTCTGGACATTATGGGAGTCTAGATTGTCATCTTGAAGGAAGCTTAAGGCATATCTTTCTTCAAATGGGATATGGGAGCTACCTGCAGAATCACAAATGGGTTTGTGGTCATTCCTGGTCTCCACTACTGAATCACAACCTGTGTCTTAAACAAGAATACCTCATGAGCCAGATGTAGTGTATGAGAGTGGAATGCCACCCCCTTCTCTGGCCCATTCTCATCATACCCCTAGTGCGCTGTTCTGACTGCTACTTTTCAGGTGGGGTCACAGAAGGAACGACTTCCGTCATAGTCTGGCCCTTAGAGAGGGAGAGTGAGCTTGAAAAATTGGAGTCAGGGTCAAGTTAGGTCACAGTAAATGCCAAGATGGTCAAAAGTCTCTGCATAACCCAAGACTCCAAGTCTGAAATGGTTTGCCCAACAATGTGAGAGATGTCTGAGGGGCAGGCCCTTCGAGGGGGTATAAGGGGTACTTGCTTTAAACCTTTCAGCAGGAGGAGCCTAGGCTGTGAGTCCACTTGAGAATGTGCAGGGCCCTTGAGCAGAGAGCAGTGGGCTGGAACCACAGTGTGAATGTGACTGGCTGTGCACCTTTTGACAAGTCTGGCCTCTGGACAGTGACTTTCTTGTTTGCCAAAAGTAAGGGATGATGATGAGTGTTTAAGAACAACATATACCGATATCTGCAGCTTCTTTAAAAATGCAAAAGAAAGGGGAGATTGGCAGATGAAAGATGAGTAGGAACGTGTTGAAGGAGGAGCAGTAAAATGTGAATTCTAGAGCCTAGATGGTGGGTAGATAGTTGTTCACAGCAGACATTGTCAACAATCCTCTGTGTTTGAAATTTTCATACTAAGATACTCGAAAAAACAAAAGCAGGTAAAAAGAGCTAAAATGGACTTTAGAGATCATTTCGTGGATGATAAAGTTGAGACCAACTAGGAGGAGAGGCAAGGATAGAATGGAGGCTGCTTCTGCCCTGCCTCCTATGCAGGTGTGGCCCCTCCACCACTTCACCCGCAGGTCCCTCAGGCTCATGGCCAGGTGCCAGGGAGGTAATAACCTCTGAAAACATGAAAAGTACTTTGGAACCTGAATTTCATGAGACTTACAGGTGTTGCATGAAAAAAAACGGGGGGCGGTGGGATCAAGTAGGATTGGAGGCTATTGGCCTAAATAGCTTTCTTTCCTGCAGGACTTGTCAGAGCCTTTAACATTCTAATGTCTATTGAAAATCTCTGAGAGAAATATAATACATTTTCCAAACAAATTTAAGTGTAAAAGCTGCCCCCTGCATTTTCCGAGGACTTCGTTCTAGATAACACACTTGGGGAAAGCATCCCTAAAGAATGAAAGATTTCTGGTTTTCTGATTCTTTTTTTTTTTTTTTTTTTTGCTGCTGAGGCTAGGTAGGCAGGAGGTGGACCATGCCTTTTCCATTGCGTTTTATTTGGTCCACATGTGAACAAATTGCACCGTATGCCCTCATCACATCCCTTGGGGCTGAGGGTGTACATGCCAGGAGGCAATGCCAGGGGCTCAGCATCTGAGCCAAAAGAGAGGTTTGAACCCAGGCCCTGGTTTCAGTGGTGCCCAGGGAGTGTCACCTGCCCCTTCCAGCCCAGGGGCCGTTTCCTTCTGTGAGTAACCCCTGGCTGGCCCAGGGGCAACAGAAGTCAGTGGGGAATAATCTCCCCAGGAGCGCAGTGGGAGCAGATACCAGCGAACAAGAATCCCAAGAGAAACCAAACTCTGGTTCTTGCATTTGGCTGAGAGACGGGTTAGCCAGCTTGACCCTTCTGCTTCTCAGGGCAGTGAAATATATTTTTGGAGCTGATTGGGGCATGTTGCCCACATAGTGGACAGATGAAAAACAGCGTTCTCCAGATGCAACCGAAACCCTTTATTGGAGCCACCCTCCTAATGCCAGCAGTCACTGGTGGTTTCCTGGGGCAGGGGTAGGGTGTCCCGGGTGGGAACTGTGGGCTGGTTTATGCTGTTACAGTACAAGTGAATGCAAGGATTTGCAGTAGCTGCCTCTTAGCAAAGGATCTTCCCTGGCACCCAGTCACGGGGGCCTCGTGGTACGGCAGGGGGCAGAGGGAAGCCCACTGTGCTTCCGTGGTGGACTGTCTTTTCTTTCTGGTTTTCCTACTCTGTGTCCTCCCATCTTGGGGGGCAGCAGTGGTCCCCGAGGAGAAAGAGCCACCAGCAGCCCCACGAGCAGAAGGCTCCCCTGCCCCGCCGCCCCATTGCCCACCCGGCCTCACACTTCCTTCCGCAGCATCACCTTGATGTTGCTGCAGACCTGGCCCAGGGCGGCGAAGAGTGGGTTGCAGAAGGTGCGGATGCAGAGTGAGTAGATGTGGCTGATGCACTGGATCTCGATCAGGTAGCTCTTGATGCAGGGCACCACCGCCCAGATGTGGCAGAAGGAGATGCAGGCGAACAGGAAGCCCCAGAGCAGGGCCAGTGGGACGCCCAGCAGTGTGGACAGCAGGCGGTAGCACCAGTACTTGGAGACAGTGAAGGTGGTGTAGCTCACCTTCCACACGCCGTCAAAGCTGTAGGTGCCCACGGGCTCCGCGATCACGTCTTCAAAATCCACCTGCAGGGGCAGGACGGGGAATCCTCAAGTCACAGCATCACCGGTTTCTTAAGGGTCAGAACCCCCTGAGTGGCCTGTTAAAGCTAGTGCCTGGGCCACAACCACGGAACTTCAGACCCCTGTGAGTCCAGGTGGGGCCTGAGACTCTGCATTTCTGACCAGCTCCCAGGTGATGGCTGGTGTTGCCCTAGAGTTGTGAGGCATAAGAGCTGGTCCAGTCCTCTGATTTATGGGGGGAGAAGAGGCTCTGAGGAGTTGACTGATTTAATCTGTAAGTTACAGGCTGGCCAGGAGACTCTGAAATTTTATTATTTTATGATCTTAGGGAATTGGAATGGCAGTAATCCTGAAAAGATTTACTGGGTGCCTGCTGATAGGATGGCAAACAGGTGAAGGTTCCTGCCCTCCTGGACTTTACAGCCACAGAGAGAACAAGGCCAGTTCTCCGGTAAGGGAAGGACGGGGCCATGTGCACCCATAGGGTGACGTTTAACTCAGCCTGAGGGTAAAGCTTCCTGGAGGAGACCTTATCTAGCTAAGCTGATTCCTAGTGGTAGCCAGGTGGTGGGCAGAGGTGTGGGCTGGAAAAGTGTTTGGGGTACCAACTGCTGGGACCACTGAGATGGATAGTGTGCTCTCTCGGGGAGTTACAGGCCTTCTGGAAGGCTCAGCACAGGCCCACAATGGCAAAAGGGAGGCCGGAGAGGCCAGATGGGGCAGGCATTGTGCAAAGAGCAGCCTCTGAGTGAGGGCTTTTGCACAGGGAGTGGCTTGGCTGGATTGCAGCTTTTTTTCAGTTGAGGTATAATTGACACATTACGTTAGTTTTAGGTGTTCAACATAGTGATTTGATTTTTATATTTCAGGAAATGATCACCACACTGAGTGTAGTTAACATCTCTGTGTACCTGTGATCAGAACTTTTATGACTTACTGTCAGCAGGTTTTACATGTACAATACAATATTATTCACCATGCATTGTAGTCGCCATGCTGTACTATACATTCTTAGGACTCAACTGTCCTATAACTGGAAGTTGGTACCTTTTGACCCCCTTTACCCATTTCACCTCCTCCCTCCTGCCTCTGGAAACCACCAGTCTGCTCTCTGCATCTCTGGTCTGAGTTCTGAGTTGCTCATCCTGGCTGACATGACTTGGGTGGTTGTTGGGGTGGGAGTGAGGATGCCTCGGGGAGAGGCCAGCTGGGAGGTGTCGCTGGGTCCAGCCTTGTCCGGGGTGATGGAGGAGGCTAGAGGAGGTACACTGGTCTGAGCTGTTTCAGGATCTGGCTGGTGGTGAGGTGAGGACTGTGTTGTCCTGGCTGGTGGAGGCGTCTGGTATCTGAGTGCTGCACCTCGGGAGTGCAGCATTGTTCTCTCTGCCCTGGTCCTGAGCTGCCTCAGACTTTCCTCTCATGCTGCCTACTTGGGCCTTTCTTTTTCTTTTTTAAAATCTTTTTGGCTGTACTGCATGGCATTTGGGCTCTTACTTCCCTGATCAGGAATCAAACCTGTGCCCCCTGCATTGGAGGTGTGGAGTCTTAACCACTGACTCACCAGGGAAGTCTCCTCCCTGTCCCTCCCTTGCAGCTGGAAACAAGGTGGACACTCAAGAAAATCCTGCTCACACATCCCACTGAAATGGTGACTGAGGCCCCATTTGGTAAGGAAAAAAATAAAGATTGCTTTCAGCCAAGTCACTTCACTAACCTTTCGTGAGTCCCTACCATGCCTTAAGCATCATCATGCTGCTTTCTCATATGTGATGTCATTTAGTAGCACTGAGCGTTAGCTGTCTTGTCTATAAAATGAGAGGCAGTGTATTCCTGGGCTGCTTTAACAGCAGCTGGTTGAATAAATGCGCAAATGAATCAGACTCACTGGAGGGTGGGGAGTTGGGCCAGTGAGCTCAAGCCCCAGTCTCCCATGCAGACCCTTTTTTCCCACTTTTGAGGGGGAAGGAGATCCTCTCTGTGAACAAAGTTACTATTAAAACTACTTTTCCTTATAACATAGCCACCTTGCAGAAAGTTAAGGGAGTAGGAAAACCAAAGCCCATGCGTCTCCAGTTTGCACTTCTCTACTAGGAATACTGAAATTATCATTGCTTTGAGGCTTTTCCTTCCAGTGTGAATGTTCTGGGGGGTAGGGAGTGGACATGACCATATTGAATGTCCATTGTTGAGTCCTGTTTTTCTCACGTGGCTGGATTCTGAGCTTCTGGGCCAGGCCTCAGATCCTTGGGTCCCCCTGGAGAGAGCCGAGTATGCAGCCCGACACTTGGGGTGATTTGTTGATGGGGAGCAAAATTCACAGGAAGAGACTTCAGGCTGCAGGTGATGTGCACGAGTTGACTTGGGGAGTCCGAGGGCCTTTTAGGATCCACTTGTGAGTCTTAGCCTCCAGCCTTCTCTTCTTGGGGCTTAGTGGAGATCACTTAACCTCTCATGCAGCCAGCCCTCTGGATGGAAGGGGACGGCTGGAAGGAAGACTAAGAATATGGTCCTCATCTCCTCCAAAAGAGAACACTGATTCCTGGAGGGCTTCTAGGAGGTGGTAGCTAGTGGGAGATTTGGAGTTAGAGATGCAGGAGTCTCCAGTCTCTAGATCTAGTGCGGGATCTTTGGAAAAGAAGGCCCAAGTTGGTTGGGGAATGTCCCATGTATTTGGAGAGTGAATGGAAATAACTGGTATCTTTCCACATCTGGTTTATATGGGCAGAAATCCAGAGTTGCTGTTTCTTAGGGGAGTCGAGATCCAAGAAGCTGAGGAGTATAGGCCCCAGGGGACCATTCCAGCTTTGCCCTGGGTACACACACGAAAATTGTGGAGTTTCAGCCAAATCCCCAAGGCCTGGATCCTGCCAGCTGAGGGATTCTGAGCTCCACAGCCAGCCCCTTCCGTATCGTGGTTATGCCCACCTGTGCCTGATGCCTCCTAGGGCCTGGGCTGGGCTCTGGATCCTGCTGCAGTCCTAGGAACGTAGCATCAGAGGGAGGCCTTTGGGTGGAGGTGGTCTCCCTGCCTTCCTCCTCTGTCCTGTTCAGTGCCTGGGGCCTCTGCTTCCCTTCCTGTGACTATTCCTTGGGATTGTGGACTCTGACTCACAGATGACCCCGCCCTGCCTCCTCCCCTTCAAGCTGAGCGACAGGTGCATCTAGGCATCCTGACTCTACTCTGAGCTCTTCACACAGCCCCAGCCAGGGTCAGACCCTGAGGCAGATACTGGCTGTCAGGGAGGGAGACTGTTCCCTCTGAGATCTGGTCCTAGTCGGCCAGAGAGACCTGCCCCAGGGCAGGGCCTCCAGCCCCTTCTTTGCAGCCACCCACTCTACTCCAAGCAGTCAGCAATTCCCCTGCCCCTCGGTAGCCCAGCCTGCTTTGTTCATGTATTTCAGCATATTCCTCCATTCAACAATGATTGATTATCTGTGTCTGGCCTCTGAGGGTGGAAGGGGCCCTGACCAACTCATACTGTTGAGGTTTGCATCCAGCTGTGTCTCTTACTGGCTCTGTGACCTTCAACAAGTGTCTCAGCTTTCCTATGCCTCGTTTTCCTAGATTGATCTCATTAGGTTTAACTGAATAAGTTAAGACATGTAAATACTCAGCATATTGCCTGGTATAGGATCCTCATCACTAACTGTTAGCTGCTAGTGGCGGTTAGAGTGCTTTCTTGAACAGGAGCTAGGGTCCCAAAGGTGGATTGGCACAGTTGCTGATCTGATAAGTGACTTTGGCAATAACTTAACCTCTTTGAGCTTCATTTTCTGATCTCTAAAATGGGTTTGCTGTTTTTTACAACCTTGTTATGAAGAACAGACATAATTTCTTTTCTATCCATCTGTCTCCTACCATTTGTTCATCTACCCATTCATCTATCTTGTCTATTCTCCGTTCATCCTGCCATCCATGGATCCATCAGTCCACCCATATGCATCCATCCATTCATATCCATCTACCTGTCATCTATCTGTCCTCTCATCCATCTGTCCATCCTCATCCACCCATTCATACCTATCCATCCATTCAGCCAAACAAATACTTATTCAATACCTACTTTGTGCTAGACACAAAATGGGTCTGACCCTTGCTGGGGCTGTGTGAAGAGCTCAGAATAGAATCAGGATACCTAGATGCACCTGTTGCTCAGCTTGAAGGGGAGGAGGCAGGGCAGGGTCATCTGTGAGTTGGGGTACACAATCCTAAGGAAGAGTCACAGGATTGTGCTAGGCACATCCTCTTGGGCAATGCTTAGTATAGTACATGGCGCACGGTAGGTACCCAGTGACATAATCATTTGTTCAGCTGCTTGTAAAGTTCCTGTGAAAATTTATCTCAGAAAATTTCTTGGTACCCCAGATCATAAGTGCAATGATTCTCCAGCCTACCTGTCATAAATGAGTATGTGCACATGTCCATAAGATGGATGGATTCCTCTTTCTCCTCCTTCTCTGCTTATGGTAATAATCCTACCACCAAGAACCTCTCTATGATGTCTATTAATGATCATCCTTGTTTTTTTCTTTTTGCAGAAGGCAAAAGCTGTTGTTGCTGAAATTTGAGTTCTTTTTAGTAATCGCCTTCTGGCACTGTGCCCAGGGCACCCTCTCTGTTGCCTGTGAACCTGAAATCATGCTCCCAGAGAGATGGGCCATCCTGGGAGGAGGCAGCCATTCCCTTAACCAGAGCTGAGACTGCTCTGATCACCATACTACTTTGGGGAGATATTTATAAAGCCCAGCTCAGGCAGCTCTAGGCAGACGTGCCAGTGTATCAGAAGCACACAGTGACTTCATTTCTTAATTCGTTTCCGGAAGTGGAGGGGAGATGGCTTTTTCTGGAAAGGTGAGGTGGGGGCTAAGTCCATGGGCAGAGCTGGAGGGCTGGGTGTGCAGCTGGAGGAGGGGCTGGGACGGGGAGAAAGTGGCGGCTCATTTAGCTGGTGTCCCCTTCTCTGGCATCTTTATTTTGGAACAGCAAGAGAGCTAGTTGACTCATTGGAATTGGCGAGCAGGACTCCTGCCATCTCCAGGAGGGGAGGGAAGGTGCAGGGGAGCTGGGCTGGGCACTGCCCAAGGATGCGAGGGAGGCCAGCAGCCGTCCCTCAATCCCCCCCCACCCCATCAAGAGTGCCTCCCCTCATTCCTGTGTGACTCACTGTTTGCGCATGCAGGGCCCTGCAGGATTCAGACAGGCTCTCTGTGGGTGGGGGAAATGGCTCTAGGCAGGGGGATGGCCACTGGGTCGGGTCTCTACTTGGCCACTGAGTTACTGTGTGATTTGGGGTCTGAGGCTTTCCCTCTCTGGGCCCACCTTTTTTGTTTGATTTTTTGTTTGTGGGTTTTGACACTACAAAGAGGATTGGGCCAACAGCCTTAGTGACATGGAATTAGTTTTGAAGTCAAGATCCGAAGGAGTGCCTGTGCTTCGTGGGATCTTGGTCTTGTCACCTACTATCTAGCTGCTCAAAGGGTGGTCCACAATCAGTGTGCTCCTCCCAACAAGGTGAGTCCACAAGTTGAGAGCAGGCATTTTAGAAATAGTTATTTCAGCTAGTAATTGTATGTCTGTTGATTCTAATAATAGTAACAATTGGATTTTACATCGTCAATACCTCTTTTTCACTGCATCTCTCTAGTAGTTAATTTTGATTGACTTTTGCAAACTATTGGTGTACAACAGATTGGAATAATAACAATAAAACCGGCCCTCCACCCAGATAGCCCGAGCAGCACTGACCTCTAAAGCAGGAAGCTAAGATGCAGTGATAGCTACAGAATAGCTGGAAAATGGTAAAGCTTTGCTTCCTGTGTTATAATTGATAATAACAGCAGTAGAATTCTGTACCATCTGGGATGACCATAGTAGGGCCAAAACTTGGCCCTTGTAGGTGTCAGTTTGGGCCATTTGTCTTATATCCAGTATTCCACCTGGCCTATAAGGGACAAGCAGGGCTGGAGCCCACATCAAACCCTGGACCTCAGTTTCTCCTGCCATCTCCCTGACTAGGGTCTTTGCAGGACCTGGTTCCTTAGCCAGAGGTGAGGCAAAGATGAAGCACAGGCCGGCTCTGGGAGTAGGAGGAGAGGGCCAAGTACTAGTGGGAGTTTGGGGTCCAGATCATCCTACAGAGGGGCCTGGGGCACCTGGCCTGAAGCTAAGAACACAGACGAAGGAGCTGTGAAGAGACTCAGATCACAGAGGGCATCAGGGAAGAGAGAAGGGTCCCATCAGAGGAGTCCTCATCAGATCTTCGTGAGCCCTGCCCTTGCCCATCTCTTCCCATCCTCTCCCTGGCCCCCTTAGTTTCTGCCTTTGTGAAGGTTGGTGTGGTGGACTGCAGAGTAGTAGGAATTGCCTTGGGTTGACTTCTAGGCTTGGCTGTGCACCAGCTTCTCGAGGGATGTTAGCTAGTCCCCAGAGATGACCCCCAATTAGTGATGCCTGTCAGGGCTTCTGTCTGGGTGCAGTCTCAGGCTGGGCTCACCTTGTGACCTGCTCCACCAGCAGGATGTGGCAGAGGAGAAGCTGCCCCTGAGACCTGCAGAGCTGCCCAGTCAAGTCCAGTCAATGCATAGAACTGAGAGAGCCTCGGAGGGCTGTTGCTGTAAGCCATCGAGTTTTAGGATGGTTTGTCACACTACTGATACTGTGCATCTTTAAAGAAAACTGGTGACGACTCTGGACTCTAGGTGTGTCTTCTGTTAGACAAAGAGGACTCGCCAGCTCTTGAAAGTACAAAACAGTGACTAGTGGCAGGGCCTGGAAATCTGCATTTTAACAAGTGCCCCCAAGAAAATGGACCACATTTTAAAAAATTCTAGTTCATAACACAGGAGTCCCCATAACACGAAGTTACAAATACCTCACTGTGAGTTAGTCCAGTGCAGCCCTTCTTAGAGGTACTTGCCAGGGGGCAAGATGAAAAGTTTTCAAATGAAGGAGTTGCCAGTTTGGAGTGCCTGGCAGATTATGACCTTTCCTAATTCAGCATCATCCTGCCCCTTCTGCCTTCTCTCCCATAAATGCGGGCATTTCTAATCCTGCTGTTCTCCTGCGGACAGTGTAGCAAAGAGGTTTCACCTGTGTGCCAGCTTGGCCAAGCCTATGGTCCATGGCTTCCTGGAAACGTGCTGTGATCCATTAGTGATGTCTGCCGTGGATATAGGCTGGGGGTGGCAGTGCCCGGTCCTCACCTTTGCTGATGCTGCCCAACATCCTGCTCCATGTTGTGGGCTTTGCTCGTTTCAGTCCCTCTTCTTGGAAAGCCTGATGCCCCCTTTCCACATTTTACATTTTCCTCGTTATTTATGCAGCTTGGATACCATCTCTCCATGAAGCTGGCTCTTGATTTTCCAAGTGCCTTCCTCTCTTAACCTCCCATGACCCTTCAACTGATGGCTGAGTTATGGTGTTTACCACCTCCTCCTGAACATTCTTGTTAATGTAGCCTCGTCTTCTCTGTTGGGTTGGATTCTTCTCAAGAGGAAGCACCAGCTCAGTAACATCTTCATGCAATAGGGTGTCCAGGTGGGTCCACACTGAAAGCAGATTTTGGAGAACTAGGGGGAAGAGGGAGCTGTTGGGTTCTTTAGGTACTTATTAGCTTGAGCTCAGCAGCAGAAGGTGATGTTTGTGTGTTTTACTGGAGGAGGAAGGCATGTGTGGCAGATATGGGTTGGAGGTAGGTGGGAACTGGTATGATGGGCTGGGATCAGGTCTGTTTGAAGGGTTTTCAGAGAGCGGCTGAAAACAGAAACCAAATGACCCGCCTGACACAGGGGTCAGACGTCCTGCTCCAGGGCCCAGCTGCCTAAGTGTGAGTTGTCAATGAGACAGTCCTGAGACCCCTCTCAGATAACAGGCAGACTGTGGGGGTGGGGCTGGGGTCCTGCAGAAATGCATGGGGGAGGGGCTGGAGGCTTTGCAGTTTGGGTCTGAAGGGAACAGTGTCCAAGCTAGCCAGCTGGAGCACTGGGGACCACTGGCCCTCATTTCCTGCCCCAGATCCTGGCACAGGGCTCACAGACAGTGGGTCTGATTTGCTCATCACCATCTCAGCAACAGCCCAGTGCCTGGCACAGAGCAAGCAGTGGTTGGTGGCATTGATGTTTGTGAATGGTGGTGGTGGTAGGGGGGCAAAGGCAATGGGGCGGCCTCCCTTCTGCCCAGGCCCACCCCAGAGCACGGAGACTACAGTCAAGTCTGTTGGGCTGTGCAGGGCTCTCCCTCTGCCCTTGGCACTCATTTCCATCTTGGGTTAAGGGCAACACCAGGCCTTGTTCAGTGCAGTTCAGTGAAGTTTCGACTCTGGAAATCCAAAGGGAGCACCTTCTTCTGAGGGTCAAACCCATGGACCCAGTGAGTGCCTCTCCTGTCTCCACTGTTGGCTTTACTGTGTGAACTCAGCAGCACCAGGAAGGGAATGGGTCTCTCTTCTTTCCGCTCGGGGCTTCCCTGCTGGCTCAGACAGTAAATAATTTGCCTGTAATGCAGGAGACCCAGGTTTGATCCCTGGTTCTGGAAGTTACCCTGGAGAAGGAAATGGCAACCCACTCCAGCATTCTTGCCTGGAGAATTCCATAGGCAGATGAGCCTGTTGGGCTATATAGTCCATAGGGTCACAAAGAGCTGGACTCGACTGAGCAACTTTCACTTTTTTCCACTCGGCCTCTGTCTACACTAGGGACTGAAGCCCAGAGAGGGAAAGGGATTTGCCCAGGGTCACATAGCAAGTTAGTGTCAGGATGGGGCCAGGCTTGGGTCCCCGTAGTCCATTTTATTCTGGCGTCTTACTTGCCCTCCTTGCCCATGGGCAGCTCCAGCCTTCTTCTTGGCCTCGCCTTGTTTCTCTTTCTCTCCAAGTCTGTTCCCCTCACCCCTGTCCTTTGCCTGGTTGATGAAAGACATCCAGGTGACCCGAAGGCCAGTCTGTCCAGGTAGACCCCTCTCTTCTAGCCACATTCTCCCCTGTTTCTTCCTTTGCTTTATTGTTTCACAGCCCATTATACCAACCTGAAGTCTCCTTGTATCTTTCTGTGGTATTTAAGCTGATTCTGGTTTATAATCCCTGTTCTAAATTTCAAAACATTTTCATCTCTTACTCATTAAAAAGGAAAGAAAAAGTCAAATAAATTCTCAGACCAGCTTATCCTCAGTATACTTCCCTTGTAGCTCAGCTGGTAAAGAATCCACCCACAACGTGGGAGACCTGGGTTCGATCCCTGGGTTGGGAAGATCCCCTGGAGAAGGGAAAGGCTACCCACTCCAGTATTCTGGCCTGGAGAATTCCATGGTCTGTATAGTCCGGGTCACAAAGAGTCGGACACGACAGAGCAACTTTCATTTCACTCCCAATAGGAATGTTTGTGGGCCTTTTGCTTCACCTTGGAGGGATGGTTTTCTGTGGCTCAGTGCCTCCAGGGAGGATAGCTTCTAGTCCCCAAGAGGCAACATAAGCAGCTGCACCAGTGTGGCCACTCCCATCCCTCCCTTGAATTACAGTCTGGGCTCTTGAGCCTCTCTCCACTTGTCACCTGCTGCAGGAATCCTTCAGAAACCACCTTCTCCCTTGGGATCCTCTTCTCCATCCCAGCAGCTGGCAAGGGACCACCAGAGCAGAACCCGGGCATCCGTGCTGGCCCTGGCTTAGTTCTTTTGCCCTCCAGGCTCCTATCAGCTCACATTTGCACACGCCTGCTTTGTGCCAGGGACTCTGTTAGACACTTTCAAATCCCTTATCTCATGTAATCCTCATGGTCTATTTCAATTGCACAGTGCTGCTCTGAGACCCATTTACCCTGTAGGGATGGGGGTGGGTAAATTTTGAACATTTTACAGAGAGTCTGGTGTCATTGTTTTTAGGTAGAAGAGTCTGGATTTGAAACCAGATCTGTTAGTATCAAGTCTGGGACCATTCCCTCTAGATCACACTGCCCAAACCATGACAAATACTACTTAGTGTTTTTATAGTGCTTTTCAGTTTGGAAAACTCATTCCCTAATTTTGCTGAACTTTCCAAGCTGGGTCATGATTATACTATCTCCACCATAAATGATGCTTATAAATACAATAATAGCATAATATAAACTGTTACAGAGAAATGTCCTGAGTGAAGTGGGGTCACAGAGGAAGGAGCTCCTGATTTCCTGGGGCAGTCGGGGAAGGCTTCCTGGAGGAGGTGATGTTTAAATCAGGTCTCAGTGGCTGAGTGGGGCCTACACCATGTGGAGAAGAGGAAGCAGGCACTCTTGGCAAAGACACAGGGGTATGTTCTGGTTCCTGTGACTGGCTCCTGACATGGGGGCTGGAGGTAGAAGAGGAAGGTGGGGGCCAGATTATGCTGGGGTTCAGAAGCCATGGGAAAAAGTTTGACTCAGCCAGCGTGGGAGGTATCCCGTTGAAGGTGACAATGCAGGGTGGTGCTTAGAACAAGCCCTTAACCGTGCTGTCTAACCCACTAGCCTTGAGCTATGTTGAGCATTTGACCTATGGTGAGTGCAACTGAAGACTTCTACATCATGTTTAATTTTCCTTAAAATGTAAAAATTGATAGTCAATCCTGTGACTGGGAAACTTGTAAGAATGTTTGGAACAGTTTGGGCTTGTGAATCAATTTTCAACTCTACATTTTATGAAATCTAGACACATAGAGTTCAATGAAAAATATTGTGAAAATTAACTTCACCTGTTTGTTTTTCCTTTTTAAACTCATGACTGCTAGAAAATTTAAAGTGACATAGAGTAATTGTATACTGGGTCACATGATGTTTCTACTGGACGGGGCTGGTCTGTGTTTCTGATGTATTCAGAGGCCCCTGGAGGCCCCTTCATGTGCCCTTTTAAAGGCCTTTTCAGTGACTTTGATGCTCGTGGTTGGGCACCCTGCTCCCAGGAATTCTGCTATAGTAAGATGCCTGTGGCTATCGGGTGGAGGTTGGACTGAGGTGTGGGCCTGGAGGCAGCCAGGCTGCTGGTGGTATGTGGGCAAGGAAAGAGGCCTGACTCAGGCACAGCCATGGGGGAGACTCCCTGAAGGCAGGGTATATCTTATCTGAGATCCCCTTTCAAGGGCCCTGGTGCCCTCTGGGGGCCTCTGCCCTGCCCTGGCCACTGGACACTGGTGTCAGGCCGGGAGCAGGCATGAGTGCTGGCCACAGCCCCCCAGCCTGGGGCAGTGGGTGTTCAGTAGTGCCCTGGGGAAGCTGGGCCCCCTGTGAGGGGCCAGGAGCCCTGCCAGAATCTGCCTTCTGGGGATTAATCCCAGGCCCACTGTGGAGACCGCAGAATGCCCCTGGCACAGAAAGGGCCTGACTTGGCCCCCTTGTCTGCCCCCGGCAAAGGGCCAGGAGCAGATGGGAAGAGCACAGAATTGTAAGGAGCTTCCTCTGCAACTTGCCTCTCCCGCCCTGGTGGATGGTCCTGTATGTGTGACTGATTCTTTGCTCTTGTTTACACTAAAGGTTCTCTGGGGGGGTACAAGCTGGTTTCGGAACGGGTATTTGGAGAAGCCAGGGAGGAACAGGGAAGCCGATGGTGCTGGAGCAGAGCCCACTCCTGTCTAGCACCCAAACCCACACCCTCGGGCAGGCGGCACCAGGGCAGGCCCGCAAGCCTACCTTCACTATGTCCTCGTTGATGTTCTTAGGGTCCCGGTTCACCAGATCGATCTCCTTGAAGTGAATGTCCTTGACGATCTGGGCTTCCAGGTCTGTGCGCTCCTCGGCCATCATTGTGGAGGTGGGGGACCCGCAGGAGGAGTTGGGAGCTGTGTGGCCGGCGGGGCTGAAAAGACCTGGGGCACGGACACCAATGTCTCCAGACTTGTGCCCCTGCTGGCTAAATAGGCCCCACCCAGCGTGCCGGCTGACAGCTGTCCCGCATAACTTCAGCCTGCCGCTGGCTGAAGCCTCCAGTGGCAAGCCTCCAAGCTAAAATTAAGACTGGAGCCCTGCTGGAAGACCCAGCACTCCTTAAAGGGGGCTGCGTGGGAGCTGGGCCTCACGAGTGAGTCAAGGGCCTGGCATCCCCTAATGCCACTGTAGTCGGCGGCTGCTGGTGCAGCCCTGGTACTTGTATTTTTGCCCCCAGCTTGGCTTCTTGCTGGCTGCGTGAGCTTGGGCACAATTTGCCTCTCTGGACACCACCTCCCCACTTGTAAAATGGGGCCATAATAGTACCAATCGGGGCTCTGCTCAGCCTTGTGGGAAGGAGATGAGCTTGTTGGGGGAAGGGCTTTAGAATGAAATTGGTCTCTGGTGGGGATTCTCGTTGGAGCAGTTGGCACCTGCCCTATGTTTTGGTGGCCCAAAGCAGGGCTGAGGTTTTCCCACCTCTGGGGTTTCCCCTAGATGGGGGTTGATGGACTGCAGCATGGACTGGGGCTGGGGGAGGGTAAGATGGGAAGGAGGCCACTCATGAGGTTGTCCACCCTCCTTTGCCTTTTGTTACCATGTGGAAGGGACATGGAGCCCATATTTACCCTGCTCTTTGCCCTGTCCCCAGGGACAGCTTCCAGGATATCCATGGACCCCAAGCATAGCATGAGCATCGAGCAAGCATTGTCTGGTCAGTTTCCCTGCATCCTTCTTCAGCCCAGCCATCACACAAGGCCCCTGAAGCATGAAGGATGAAGACTCTGAGTCCTCAGGTGGCAGGGTCTGTGCATTCATTTATCACCCACCAACTCATCTCAAAATTACACGACTGAAGTGATTAGTAGTAGTAGTAGTAGTAGTAGGATAAACAGACCAGTAAGGCTCTGTCCCTGCCTTCTGGGGAGCTCTCAGCCTAAGGCAACAGACTGATCAGAAAAATAAGTCAATTGTAATAATGTGTGGCAAATACTGCAAATTTGAGTTATTTACAAAGAACTTGTCTTAGAAGCCCATGGGAGGCAATGGCTTACTCTGTGGACATTAGGGAAGACTTCCTGAAGTAAGTGGCTTTAGCCATTTAAGGTGTTTACCACACAGAACATTTCAGGTAGAGAAGTTGTATCAGAGGACTGCTGTGAGCCAGAATGCTGAGAATTGTGTAGTGGCTTGAGCACATGTCTGAAGGGTGAGGGAGGGGATAAATCTTGATTCTAGCCTGGATGTGAAGAACCTCAAATGTCATACTGAAGAGTACAAATTTGTCTAGAAGTGCTGGGAAGCCAATGACTTCATAGCAGCAGAAAGTCTTTAACAGATTCACATGTAAGGAAGATTTGATTGGAGCTGGGTGAAGTTTGAAGCAGGAAGACGAATCTAAAAGCTGGTGGTGATAAAAGACTCTTATCAGTAACTGTTCAGTTCAGTTCAGTTGCTCAGTTGTGTCCGACTCTTTGCAACCCCATGAATCGCAGCACGCCAGGCCTCCCTGTCCATCACCAACTCCCAGAGTTCACTCAGACTCACGTCCATCGAGTCGGTGATGCCATCCAGCCATCTCATCTTCTGTTGTCCCCTTCTCCTCCGGCCCCCAATCCATCCCAGCATCAGAGTCTTTTCCAATGAGTCAACTCCTCCCACGAGGTGGCCAAAGTACTGGAGTTTCAGCTTTAGCATCATTCCTTCCAAAGAAATCCTAGGGCTGATCTCCTTCAGAATGGACTGGGTGGATCTCCTTGCAGTCCAAGGGACTCTCAAGGGTCTTCTCCAACACCACAGTTCAAATGCATCAATTCTTCAGCACTGAGCCTTCTTCACAGTCCAACTCTCACATCCATACATGACCACAGGAAAAACCATAGCCTTGACTAGATGGACCTTAGTCGGCAAAGTAATATCTCTGCTTTTCAATATGCTATCTAGGTTGGTCATAACTTTCCTTTCAAGGAGTAAGCGTCTTTTAATTTCATGGCGGCAATCACCATCTGCAGTGATTTTGGAGCCCCCCAAAATAAAGTCTGACACTGTTTCCACTGTTTCCCCATCTATTTCCCATGAAGTGATGGGACTGGATGCCATGATCTTCGTTTTCTGAATGTTGATCTTTAAGCCAACTTTTTCACTCTCCTCTTTCACTTTCATCAAGTACTTGGATACAAATAGTAAAGATACAAAATAATGCATCCAAGATAGGGGCTTTTTTTTTTCTCTTTTGCTTAATACAAATGGGTACTTTAGAACTACTGTGGTGGCTCCATGATGTTATCAGGTACCAGCCTTCCATCTTTCTGTTCTATTCTTAAAGCTACCTCATATGCATAAGAAGGATGCTACCCTTCCAGCCATCATGTCTGAGTCTAGACAAGAAGAATGAGGAAAGGGCAGGGTAGGAAAATGCATCTGTCACCCAAGTCAACTTCATTTAAAACTTTCCAGGAGGTCCTGCATGACAACCGTTTATTTCTCACTAACCATCTGTCTCGGCAAATGACGCCAGGAAGTGTAGATATTTAGCTGAGTACAGTTTCGGCCTACACAGTATCACTAGCAAAAATTGTTAGCAACTAGAAAATTCTGTCCCAAAATCTCTTAGGAATTACTGTTTTTTTTTTTTATCCTCCTGCCTGGGACCAGGTCCTAGGGATATATATACGTCCTCCTACAAAGAAATTAGGACAAAAGTTATTGCTGCTTGTGTTCGTGTGGGCTGTGGCAGGAATCTGAGCCTGAGCTTGAGCTTTGTCCATTGCAGGACCAGATATATCTGGTAAAAAGCTGGGGCAGCTATATGGTTAGAAGGGATGGAGGAGCCACCTGAAGGAAACCCATCCTAAAGGAGAAGTGATGATAAAAGATAATAGTAAGGATTATAGAGATTGTATTTGTCTTTCTTTTTTTTTTTTTTTTTAAGAGATTGTAGTTTTCAAAGGTGGCCTCATCTATGGTCTTACAATGGTACTGACACTCCTTCCAGCAAGATTGACTCACAGAGTCTTGCAGCACTGATTCTCCATGACTCTGGGGCCAGGCTGTAAGAAGGATACAGCTTCCAGGGTCTCTCCTCCCCAGACTCTTGCCCTTGGAAGTTGGATGCCACACTATGAGGAAGCCCAAGATAGCTCATGGGGAAAGATCACAGGCAAAGGAACCAAGGCTCCCAGCCACCAGCCAGCATCGACTGTTAGATGTGTGAGTGAGGGCTGGATAACTCTAGTTCCTAGGTTTCAAGCCACCCTTAAACCTTCATGCCTTCCAGCTGAAGCCCAGACTGCTGCTCTCTCTGTGTGCTGAATATCTAAAGCACAGAGTCCACGAGCAGAAGACTTTCCCTGTGTCTCTAAGTCTGGGGGTAGCTTGTCTCGCAGTCACAGCAGCTGGAATGCCGAGTGATAACAGTAGGGACAGCAGTGCTGCCAGCGGAGGTTCCCTGTGTGCTGGTACCAGGCCAAGGCACCCTAGGTTTCTGGAAGTTGGCTCGTTGGTCACGGAGAGGGGTCACTGCCTTGAGCCAGTGGTCAGCGCTAAGGGCCGAGGTAGTGGGGAGCCGAAGCACATTTTGGATTTCAGAGGAAGCAGGGGCTATGGGCTGAGGCGCCCAGGAAACGCTTTCTGGCTCTTCGACAGAGGGTGATTGGAATCAGAGAGGCAGACTGGAGAGAGGCAGATGTCAGGGACAGAGATCTGTCCCTCGTTTCATGATGGCAGTCCCGTTTCCAGACACACTAGTGGAAAGGACACTTAGTCTTTTCTCAGCGCCAGCACTAACCAGCTCCTTGATCTTGGCTCAGCTCCCTGTCTCCTCTGTGCTGAGTTCTCACCTGTCACATGTGGATGGTGACATCCACTGTGTTCCTTACACTGTGACTCTGTGCCTCTCACACCAGGAGAAAAACAGGTGGGGCACCAGCGGGCACACATACCCAGGGAGAAGATGCTACTGAGAACATAGAGAAGATGAAGCTTTTGAGACAGCCCTGGGGCAGTGCTCCTAATGTGAGAACACAGGGCCGGAAGAAGAGCGGCTTTCCGAAATCCATTTTGCACCTGGGGTTTGGGGGGAGTCTGTGTTCTTGTTTTAAAGGCATTTTGGGAGAGCATCATTTGGCTTGCTAAGGGAGTGAGAAGAAAAAAAAAATTGAAAATGGGATGTGCAGTGAGACATACTTTTGTGGAGTGTGAACAGGGAAGAAATAGGAGAGATGATGTGGGCCGACTTGCCAAGAACATTGTAGTGCTGCAGCCCAAAGGCTCGGGTAACTATCAAAGTTAGAACTACCATTAACCAACAGTATTCATCACTTAGCCCCAGGTTTCCAAAGTAGGCAAGGCTAGGATGAGGAGTAGGAAAGGAAACTTTCTTGTTTCTCTTGGGAGTTCTAGATCCAGGTGCAAGGCTTCTTTGTTCTGTTCACTCTTTGGCTTTTGGACTCTGCATTTAGAAGACAAGTCAGAGCATGCCAGAGCTGGGAGAGATCCAGCTTCTGCATTTTTCAGATGAAGAAACTGAGAGACCAAAATATCTTGGTTAAACGAGGGGAGAACCATGAGTAATTGGACAGATGCTCATCAGCAGGTCACTCCCCTCCAAGCTTCAGTTTACTCCGCTGTAGCACGAGGATTAGAACGTCATCACTTTTTAGCAGCTTATGGTACCTGATTCCCACCAGAGACCTTGGAGATTTTCGGAATGGATTCCGAAAATGGCACTGTGACCTTAGGATGCATTAGAAGAGATAGATCACCCAGAACAATGGAGGTGGCTGATCTGCCTGACTCCTCACTGGTCAGACTACACTTGGAACATTGTTTACAGCCTTAGAAAACTGGATTATATCTAGAGGGGTGAGTAAGAGAGTAAGATGGGGCAAGAGCTTGAAACATGTCTTAATGAGAAAGAACAGTTTGGGGTTGGAGAAGAGGAGTCTCAGTAGGGGAAAGCAGAAGAACTTTACTCAGATCCCTGAAGGCTTAAGGATGAGATTGATTCTGGGTGGTCTCAGCGATGGATGAGTAAGTGGCCGACTCTGGCTTCATTAAGCCCAGTGCCTGGATTGTTGTAAGCCCTCTTGCTAATGATAGTTGGTGGGCTCCCTGGTAGCTCAGATGGTAAAGAGTCTGCCTGCAATGCAGGAGACCTGGGTTGGATTCCTAGGTCGGGAAGATCCCCTGGAGAAGGGAATGGCTACCTACTCCAGTATTCTTGCCTGGAGAATTTCATGGATGGAGGATCCTGGCAGGCGACAGCCCATTGGATCACAGAGTCAGACACGACTGAATGACTAACCCTTTCACTTTCAGTGTTACTCTTAAGGAAGAACTTTGCTGTAAGATCGGGTCTCAGCCTCAAAAGAATCCACTCTGGTTTAATTTTATTTATGTATGTATTTTTAGTTGTGCTGGGTCTGCATTGCGGTGTGCAGGCTTTCTCTAGCTGCAGCAAGCCGGGGCTGTTCTTTGCAGTGGGCAGGCTTCTCATGGTGGTGGCTTCTGTTGCCGTGAAGCACAGGCTCTAGGTGCATGAACTTCAGTAGTTGTTTGTGGGCTCTAGAGCGTGGGCTTAGTAATTGTGGTGCACGGGCCTAGTTGCCCCACAGCTTGTGGAATCTTCCCAGACCAGGAATCAAACCCATGTCTCCTGCGTTGGCAGGCAGATTCTTAACCACTCGACCACCAGGGAAGTCCCAGTTTAATTTTCACTTGAGCTTAGGAGGCCAGCTGCACCCCAAGAGCCCTGATCTTTCAGAGAATGCCCCCACCTCACAAACAGTATTTAATACCAGGCTCAGGACTTCCCCGGTGGTTCAGTGGTTAAGACTCTGTACTTCCAATACAGAGGGCATAGATTGGACCCCTGGTGGGGGAACTAAGGTCCCACATGCTGCATGGCATGGCCTAAACAAACAAGCCAAGAAACCGGGCAAGCTTAGTGTCTCTATATGTAGGGAAGCTTCTCTGGGACCATTTCTTCAGTCTCCACAGAGTGACTTGGTGCTGGTGTGTTTGCAGGACTCAGCGGATGGACGGGAACCACAGATGAGGAATGCATCATCTCAGCAAAGGCTTACCGGGGGTGTGGCTCAGCAACGCTGCTGAGGATGCAACGGGGAAGTTAGGAGCAGAGCTGGCCAGCTGCATGGTTCCCCTGGGAGGCGGACGAGAAAAACCAGTGGCCAGCGCAGGGCCCAGCCTCAGTTGACATGAGACAGGCAGCAGGGAGGGGCTCAAGGCTGTGGGAGGAAGGGGCCACATGGTCCTTACCTGAAGGCATTTGCTGCCTGTAGGGGATGTGGGGGGACCACAGCACCCCACGCCTCATGGACTGTGATGAACTATAGCGAGCTGTGGGTGGACGCTGTCCCCAGGCAGCTGGTCTCTGCTCCTGGGCAGTTTCAATGGGCTCAGCAGCACGGCATGTATTTAAAGGCGGCAGATTTTAGGAGTAGTATTGTGTATAGGTTGAACTCTGTGCCCCTAAGAGAGATGGAAGTCATCACCATCAGTATCTGTGAATGTGACCTTATTTAGAAATAGAGTCTTTGCAGATGACCGGGTTAAAATAAGCTCAGTAGGGTGGGCCCCCATCCTGAATGACTGTGCCCTTGTCAAAAGGAAATGTGGACCCAGGGACAGATGTGCACACAGGGACGATCTGATGTGAAGTTAGGAGTCATGCTACTACAAGGCAGGAATCTACCAGAAGCCAGGAGCGTGGCCGGGAGCAGCGTTTTCCCTGTGCTGAGGGATGTGAGCCTGCAGGTGTCTTGATCTCAGACTTGTTGCCCCCTGAACTGTAGGACGATACACTTCTGTCGTATAAGCCCATCTGTTTGTGGTGCTTTGTTACTGTAGCCATAGGCAACTTCTACGGTGGAAGGGTCCAAACCTTTAATGGTGTTAGTTCCTTTTGCTGCTGTAACAGATGAGCACAACTTATTTTAATATAACACAGAAATTTCTCTCTTACATTTCTCGAGGTCAGAAGTCCTACAATCAAGTGGTCAGCTGTCCAGTGCTCTTTTGGAGGATCTAGGGGAGAATTTCCTTTTTTGCCTTTTCTAGCTTCTAGAAGCCACATGTGTTCTTTGATTTGAAACCCTTGCTCCCATCTTCAAAGTGCATCCCTTCAACCTCAGCTCCTAATCAGAGCCTGTGTTCCAGGCTCTCGCCTCCACTCTGTCCTCTGACTGCCACCTCCAACACTATATGGCTGGTCTCTAGGGACCCATTGCTTCTTGCCTGTTGGTGAATAAGCACCTAGGTTCCTTTTGAGCCCTCAGCATTGACTCTGGACATTCTGGGGCCCCATACCCCAGGGCAGTCTCTCCAGACAGCAGAGACACTGCTGGTCCCTAGCTGAACAGGACCTACTGGTCAGCCAAAAAGCATCTGGACCACAGGCCCTCCTTCCTTCCCTTTCTTTTTATAGGAACATTATATTTGAGATGAAAGCGATTTGAGTCCCATAGAAGGAGGGATTTTCCAACAGCCAGAGCTCTCAGGGAATAGTGTAGGGTACCAACACAGCTCCTCTGGAGACTGCAGAATCCTGTAGATCTTAAGAGCCTGGGCTTCTGAGTTAAATTGACCTGAGAGGATCTAACAGTTGTATGACCTTGAGCCTTAGTTTTCTCCCCTATGACAGGAATGATGGTGCCATGAAGGATGTTTCATCCGTCATGAAATGAAGACAATGCCAGGGTCACAGCTTTAAATGCCCTCAAGAGAAGTGAGAAAACCAGACCAGGTGGAAGAAACACGGGGCTTTGCCAGTCATCTCTCTTTGGGTAGACCTGGGCACAAGAAACATACCTTTTATTTATTCATTTTTTAGCTATTGGGAAATTGACAGGGAAAACATTAGTGACTGACTGAGAGAAACTCAGCTTCAATGTGGGGTTGGATAAGGAGTGGTAGGGACTGTGGAAAACTAATCACAGGCCCTACTGCCTCACAGAGGAGAGGGAGCTCAAGCTTGAGTATGGAGCTAAACAGCTTAACCAAAGTGCAGATGGACTGAGCCAGCTTGGTCTAGGGCTGAAGTCCTCCTGGACTGTGAAGAGTCAACGTGCTGGCCACACACAGACCAGTTATGTCAGCATCTCTAGTTTAGAACCTGGCATCAGTCATTTTTAGAGCTCTACTCTTGGTGAGTCCCAGTTTTACTTTTTTTACATATTTTAATACATGTATATTTATTATTTTAATACAACTTTTAAAGGTTACTTTCCATTTACATTTATTGCAAAATGTTGGCTATACCCACAGTGTCACACAGTATATCCTTAAGCTCGATCCTATCTTACAGCCAATAGTTTGCACCTCTTAGTCCCCTACCCCCATGTCGCCCCCTCCACTGGCAACCACTAGTTTGTTCTCTGAATCTATGACTCTCTTTCTGCTCTGTTATATTCACTAGTTTGTTATGCTTTTTAGGTTCCACAAATAAGTGATACCATACAGTATTTGTCTTTGGCTTCTTTCACTTGGCATAATCCCCTCCATGTCCACCCGAGGTGTTGTGAATGGCAAAGTGTTATTCTTTTTAATGGCTGAGTAGTATTCCATTGGAGAAGGCAATGGCACCCCACTCCAGCACTCTTTCCTGGAAAATCCCATGGACGGAGGAGCCTGGTGGGCGGCTGGGGTCGCACACAGTCGGACACGACTGAGCGACTTCATTTTCACGCATTGGAGAAGGAAATGGCAACCCACTCCAGTGTTCTTGCCTGGAGAAGCCCAGGGACAGGGGAGCCTGGTGGGCTGCCATCTATGGGGTCCCACCGAGTCGGACATGACTGAAGCGACTTAGCAGCACATATATATTATCATGTTTCTTCTCCATCTCTTTGTTGTTGGACACTTAGGTTGCTTTCATAACTTGGCAATTGTAAACAGTGCTGCTGTGAACATGGGGGTCAGTGGTTCCCAGTTTCAGAACCAGTAGTCTGGCAGTAGGGGGAGAAGGCACAGCCATGGGGGCCAGGGAGAGAGACTCAGGGGGAAAAGGAGTCCATGATAGGGGTTTGAGGGTGATTGCTATCAGCTGGGTCTTTGCCCTGTGACCCCTCACTGTCTTCATAAAGCTTCACACATCCTAGCGTGCCTATCATCATGAGCTTTGGAGGAAAGGGCCAAGTTCAGCATTAAACTGATGTGGGCTACGATGGTTCTTGTGAGTAAGAAGGGCACTGAAAGCCCAGAGTCCTTGTGAAATTGTTTAGCTGTGGCTGGTCTTTTATGGGAAACACTATACATCTCTTTAGAACTCAGACAAAAAGAGTGACAAAATGTACATTTACAATGAGAAAGGATATTTTTAAAAACATCTATTTATTTAGCTGTGCTGGGTCTTAGTCACGGCACATGGGATCTTTGGTTTTCATTGAGGCATGCGAGATCTTTAGTTGTAGCATACCAATGCTTAGTTATGGCATATGGGATCTAATTCCCCAACCAGGGATCAAAGCTGGGCCCCTTGCTTTGGGAGCATGGACCAAAGTCCAGTGGTCTCAGCCACTGGACCACCAGGGAAGTCCCGAGAAGATCTTGACAGATTGGAAAATAGGAAGATGTCCTTTGGGAGTTGCAGAGCAAGTGGCTGGTGAGGCTCCGACAGGAAATTAAAATGTCCCAACCAGCCTCCTTGAACTTGGTAAACTCCAGTTTAAAATTTAACCTAAATTGGCTCAAGGGAGACAAGGATAATAGGCTGTGTGAGAAATGACTGTCAGAAGTTAAATGGAGTGTTTAAAGAAAAAGAGTCCTTGATCACCCCTGGTGGGGGCGGTGGGGAACCATTTGGGAACATTTAATAAGATCATTAAACTGAGGCAGCCAAGCAGACGGATTCATTAGGTTGCATTTATCTGATGAACTTGGCACTTCTGCCAGGTAAATAAAAGTCATTCTTACTGGAATAGAACTTTTGTAGTTGGGGACTGGCCTTATTTTGTTCAGATTCAGATAGACAAGGGCTTTGTTTTGCTCAGTCGTGTGAGGATTGCCCTATAGCATTTCATTTTCATGTGCTGTAATGCTGGCCTGGGCTTGTAAAGAGAAATTTTAGCCAACGTGCATATTTCCATCCATATTTTGTGTACCATAGTGTAGGAGGAATTAGTTTTATTGGGTGAAATGAGATGTCCTATTGGCAGACTTTAGTTTTATCCCCGTTTAGTGGACAAAGCAAAGAGTGGTCCATTTGGTTGGTTCCCAGGAGCCAAGGAAGTTGAGGCAGCAGGCAGTGGCTAGAATGAGGGAAAGGGGCAATGTGATTTAAAACAATATGTGTTTGGTCTTTGTCCCCATTCCTGTCACAGTCCCACACCCCTGACCTCCCAAGAGGGGAGGGGGCTGGATATCAGACTGTCATCCATGCCCAGTGATGATCAGTCCTGCCTATGGCATGAAGCCTCTGCAGAAATTCTTAGAAAGGACGCATTTGGGAGATCATCCGGGTTAGTGAACAAGTGGAGGTCCCGGGAGAGAGGTGTGCCCGGGGAGGGCCTGGAGGCACTGTGGCCCTCCCCTATACCCTCACCCTGTGCATGCCTTCCATCTGGCTGTCCCTGAGTTATATCTCTTTATAGTAAACAAACAGCAAAAAAAGTGGTCATCTCATCAGTCAGTGGTTCTCTGAGTTCTGTGAACCACTCTAGCAAGTTAACTGAACCCAAGGTGGGTATCATGGGGACCTCTGAACTATAGCCAGTTGCCCAGGTGGCAGTCTGGATTTGTGATTTGCATCTGAAATGTGTGTTTTTGGAGGAGTGCAGGGGGAGAGTGCACAGCCTTGTGGAACTGAGATCTCCAGGGAGGGTCAGAATTGAATTGAATTGTCCAACACTCAGCTGTTGTCAGAGAATTGCTGTGGTGGTGGTAGGGGCAAAAGGCACACTGGAGCAGGGACTGGGCCCCTCACCCTCGAAAGGTGCTGAGGGGAAAGCGCCTTCAGATTTGTGGCAAGATGACCCAGGGAGTTGGAGGGAAGCTTGCTAACTGAGAGAGGAGGGTGGAAACAGGATGAGAAAGCATGGAGGAGAAGCAGAGACCTTGTAGGCACGCCACCCCAGGCTGGCCTGGTTGAGGGGAGTGGATTTATTTAACGGGGTTGGAACAGGACACTCTTTCTTTGAATTAACTCAGGTTACCTGATTTTATTAATCAGTTTTCAATCAGTTATGGAGCCTGCAGGACTTACAAGGTGTCTGAACTCAATTCTGAGGAATTAACTAAGCAGTTGGTTCATGGAAAATGAGTAGCAACTGGGAATAAGTAGTTCTTTTGAATTTAACTTTTTGGAGCATAGTGCCAGGCCCCCAGCAGGAGATGTATAGATATTTGTTGAGCGAGTAAATGAAAATCATACCACCTGGATTCTCTCTGAGAACACAAAAAGAGCAGAAATGCTCAGCTGGCAAATTCTGTAAATGAATTTTCACAGGTAATAGAGAAAAACTTTGGTTTTCTGTATAAAATGCTTTTTCTGAGCTATAGAGAGGTAGGATTAAAGGCGTCTCTGGGCTGGCTTCGCACTGACAGACCCTTGAGGATTGTGAATGAGCGTCCAGCTCCAGTCACGTTGAATGCCGGCTCCACTAGGCGGGAAGCAGCTGACTGCACATCAAGGCTGTGCACGGATCCGGAAGCTGCTAGGAGTGGCTCTTGTTATATGCACAGAATGACTCATGTCACAGCTGAGTCAAGAAATCCGAGCAGCTTTCGGCTGAATTCCGCATACTTTTGAATTGACAGTTAATATTAAACACAGAAAATCTTTAGATGTGTGTTTTGAGAAGATGAGATATAAATTGGCTGTATAAATTCAGATTCACCCTGATTCTAGAGCTACATACCCAATGTGACTTCAGGCAAGTTACCTAATGGAGGGAGGGGTAACGTGTGCTAGTTCTCATGGGATCGCCCTTGAAACTCAGAAGGTGGGAGCTACTGAGGTTCAGAGAGGCACAGAAATGTGCCTAAGCTCACACAGCTGCTAAGTGCTGGTACTGAGATTTGAACTCCGTGATGCCCAAAGCTCTCCCTCAGGTTACAGGGTGCTTCAGAAAGGGAACAAGAGGACCCGTGGCTGGCAATTGAAGATGACCTTTTGGTGGAGAGTGTGGGTCAGCCTGTGCAGAAATGCTGCACATGGATTCTGGAACAGTTTTTGAAAGGGGGTTAGAGGGTCCTGACTGGGTGTATCAGGCAGGAGATCCTGGGTCTGACTGTGTAAGTTGTTTCTAGACCTTCAGTCTTAATGAATCTGGGGTTCCCTTGGAGTACAGCCAGGAGGAGATGTGCTGGGGAGAGGTCCTGGTGGGTAGAGCTGATATCAACAGGGTTAGCAGCAGGGGAAGGTACACATGATGTCTGAGCCTCATGTGCCTCCAGCCCTGGGCAGGGAACTCTGGTGGGTGAGCCTGGGGCCAGGGAAGCGTGGGGTGGAGCAGCAGCGGCAGCCAGTGGGTGTCTGGAGTTGAACTCGAAACAAGAGCCAGCCCTATAGAGCCCAGGAATTGGTTAATGGTAACAATTTTTTGGACACAGGTCAGATTTCCCCTGGGGAGTCCCAGAAATTTGGGATTGGAGGTACATGGTACGGCAAGACCAGGCAATAGCAGAGACAGAGGTGTGAGTGTCTCCTTTCAAGAGGGAAGCTGCAGGTGGTGCCCTTGTCCCTTCCAGTGCTGTCTGTGGCTATCCCTCGGGGTGCACAAGTGGCTGATCCCTAGCCTGCTCTCCCTGCAGAATGCCTGGCGGGGGGGGGGCCTCTGTCCTGGCCTCACCAGCTGCGCTCCTGGCTTGATCTTTGGTTCTGCCCCTGTGCACACCGTGGGGGCTCCTGCACTTTGGAGGTAGTCACAGGACTCCAGAGTCCTGTGGGTGCCTGGGCACTTGCAGGCATCCTGGGTGCCTTCACTTGGGCTGCCATAACACAGTGCCAGAGATAGGTGGTTTAATACAGACATTTATTTCTCAGAGTTATGGAGCCTGGAACTAAGTTCCCAGGTCAAGGTGCAGGCTGTTTGGGTTTCAGATGGGGGTGCTCTTCATGGCTTGCAGACAGCTGCCTTCTCACTGCGTCCTTACATGGGGAAAAGAGACAGTGAGCTCTCTGGTGTCCACTCTTGAAAGGACACTGGTCCTCTTAGAGCAGGGCCCCACTCTTATGGCCTCATTTAACCTTTATTGCCCCCTTACTCCAGATAATCCCACTGGGGATTAGGACTTCCTAATATGAATTTATGAGTGGGGGACAAAACTCAGGTCAGAGCACTGGGCCCACCAAGCATGCAGGCTGTTCTTGCTTTTCTGTTGCAGGCTGCCTCTGCCTCCTTAGGCTTCTCTGAGGGGCCAGTACTAGGCCTGTCCTTGCATCAACCCCAGCCTCCTAGGACCTCCTGTCTGGTGCCACCAGAACTCTTTAATGCTCAGGGTGGCCTCTGAGGTTCTGCAGCTCCGCAGAGATCAGTCAGGAGGGGATGCCTGTGTTGCCTGTGCTCATCCTGCCAGCACCCCCTAGCCTACCCACATGGTTCTCTGGGGGTCCCCCCACTTGGCTTGGAAAGGACCCCCTGGTCCCTGCACCTGCAGCGAATTCCCTTCAGAAATCACCCATCCATAGGTTGTGGCAGGTGATGGGTTTCGCAATTCAATATCCTGTTCAGTCATTTTTGAAATAAACACTTATATAGCATTTTCTAGATGCCAAAAGTTGTTGTAGATGCTTTATGCATATTATCTTCTTTAGTTCTTACAAGGAATCTTGTTAGAAATGATAATTAGCCTCATTTTACAAATGTATTGGTGGAGGCACAGAGGAGTTAGATAACTGGCCCAGAGTCACGCGGCTTGTGCGTCGCAGCGGCAGAGCTCTGGAGTCAGGGCCTCTAACCACTGTTCTTGTGGCCTCTCAGAGGCTAGGATGTAGGTGTTAGCACCTCTCTCATGAGTGAGGAAATTGAGGCTCAAAAGAGGAAGTGACTGAACCGAGTTTTCCCAGCCTATAGATGGCACAGCCCGGAGTCTTAAGTTGAGGCTCATGACCCCAAGTCTAGTGTTCTTCCCTCGGTTCCCTTGGCTTTTGAATACTTTCAAGCACAATGAAACTTACAGGACGCCTCTCACACAGATGGCAAACATGCTTTCCTCCACAGTGGAGGCCTCTGGGGTATCGTGGGTGGGTTTCCAGGAGAATCAACCCCAATTCCCCACCACTCCCCTGGAGTTCATCCTACACGCATGTCTTTGGAGCTCTTGTCAAACTGAGGTCGGGAGCACCCAGCCACCCATGTCTCCATCTTTCCTGAGCCCCCTGCTGCCTGCCCTCCCCACTCCCTACCCTCCACTGTATTCACACCACTGGTACTCACGCTCCTCCATCATCAGGCTTGACACTTGGCATGAATCAGGAGCTCTGGGCCACGCTGGCCACTCGACAGGAGCCACCATCAGAATAACGGCACCAGCCTGCTGACTCCTAGAACGTAAATTCCAAGTCACAGATTGCTCCTCAGCCCTCTACTTCACTCTACTGACCATTTTTTTACATGAAGATGAGATGGCCTGATTTCCGATTAACACCCACTAAAGCATTAGCTCATGGCTGTCTAAAGGTTTTATATTGCCTAGCATCTGCCTGATACTTCGTAAGTATTTGTTGAGCTAATGGGTGAGTCAGTCTCCCAGGGACATTTTAACAGAGGATCCTGAAAGATGCCAGAGCCTTCCCTGAAAGCATTAATCTCTGGCGGTGGGATCTTGGACGTCACACCAGCCACTGTGATTCAGGGTGTTCAGCTGGATTCAGCATCCTCACCTCCCCATGCCCAGATTCCTCCCTGACCCTAGAGGGGGTGCAGCCACTGAATGAGATCGGTTCATTCATGCTGCATTCATAAATGCGTGACAGTGATCTCACGCCAGCACGTGGTAGAGACCACCGAAGGCCACCCTCATCTTTGGTTCGTCTGATTTGCATGTCAGCGGACTGCCCACAGGCACTTTGTCCCCCGATACCACGGCCTTGGATGTTGATAGCCCTTCCCTAATCTCCAGGTGGCTGGAATCCAGACAGCCAGCCTGTCCATCTGGCCATCACTGGCCATGTGTCTCACCCCTATTCCCACACAACACTTAACCACTTATGCCCTCAATTTCCACACCCTCCAACCCACTACACCACTAACACCAAGCCTGCATAGTTCCAGTTGCTTTAATGGGAGAATGCATTTTTCTTCTTGGTTTTCCTGAGATCGGTTCTCCCCTGCTGCCCCAAGTGCCCCTCTAAGCGGAAGCCCTTATCAAGACTTCCACACCAGCGGTTCTCAAGGTGTGGTCTGTGGACAAGCAGCAGAGCATCGCTGGGAAGCTTGTCAGACACGCAGATTATGGGGCTTCCCCAGACCAGGGTAGGTCCTGGTGATCCACATTTAGATCACCTCCACATGATTCTGATACAAGCTCAAGTTCAGAAACCTCTGGACAATCAGTGTTCTTTCCTTTGGGAGCTTTTTGGTGAATCCAAATTTCTTCTTGTTATGAAGATTTCAAGGGCAGTTAAGCCTCTGCCAGTAACCTCCCTGTTTAGCCAACAGAACATGGGCTTTGGAGTCAGCAGGCCTGGGTTCTGCCATCTATGCTGCTTATGTGCTAGGTGGCTCTGGAGAGGGTGGTTCACCTCTCTGAGCCTCAGTTTCTAACTCAAACAGTATTCTCTAATTATACCTCCTCCTGTGATTCTTGTGAGTCTTGAGGGAGATCACATCTTTGGAGCTGCGTTATAAAATGGGAACCCAGGGAGTATGGGTCACCTTGTGACTTCCAGGATTCTTCCCTGAAGGGGGCTCAGGTGGTTTCTCTTCTCTCTTCTGAACAGACCTCTGGGTGCTGAAAGCCTGAGTCCCTGATTGACCAGTGTGGGGAGAGGGATGCGGGCATGTTGGAAAACTGGGCTTGGAGACAGAAGCATGTGGGGTGTGAGCAGTGCTGGCCAGAAGCACCCTCTGTATTTAACTTCCCATAAGGCAGTTTTCAGGTTTCCCTGGTGGCTCAGATGGTAAAGAATCTGCCTGCAATGTGGGACACTCAGGTTCAGTCCCTGTGTTGGGAAGTTCCCCTGGAGAAGGGTATGGCTACCCACTCCAGTATTCTTGCCTGAAAATCCCATGGACAGAGGAACCTGATGGGCAAAGTCCATGGGGTCACAAAGAGTTGGACACAGCTGTGCAACTAACACTTAAGACAGTTTTCACTCTGAACAATCAACTAACCTCTACCACCCTACTGAGTTAACAGCACTTTTCATTATTCTGAACCTTTATTTTTGTGCCCCTAGAAACAGAAATTTTCCATAATGGTAACCCTACCTCTATACAGTTGACCCTTGAAAAACACAGGAGTCAGGGCACTGATCCTCCACACAGTTAAAAATCTGACTATAATTTATAGTTGACCCTCAGTATATGCAAATTTCTCTGTGTTAGATTCAACCAACCTGACTGTAGAACTATTCAAACTGTTCATGTTTCAGGGTCAACTGTACATTTTCTTTTTGCACACTAGGTATATTCAAAATATTTTCTAAGTTGTTACATAATTCTCACAATTGTCACCTTAAATGGCTCTAGAATATTCCATTAGGTGCACATGGTATAACTTACTGAACTGTTTCCATACCATGTATGTTTCAGTTCAGTTCAGTTCAGCCGTTCAGTTGTGTCGACTCTTTGCAACCCCATGAATCGCAGCACGCCAGGCCTCCCTGTCCATCACCAACCCCCGGAGTTCACTCAGACTCATGTCCATCGAGTCAGTGATGCCATCCAGCCATCTCATCCTCTGTCGTCCCCTTCTCCTCTTGCCCCCAATCCCTCCCAGCATCAATCTTTTAGATTGTTTTTAAATTTTTCTTTGTTGTTCTAGCATCTTTGGACATTGCACTTTTGGATTCTTTTAGAAAAAATTCCATGTAGTGTGACCGTTAGGCCATAAGGTACCAATAATTTTATGGCTCAAGAAATGTTTCCAAATTACTTTCCAAAATACTCTGCCACTAGTAATATTTGAATTTACCAGTTTTCTTACAGCCTTGCCATCATCGGGCATCATTGTTATTTTCTCTTTTTGGTTATTTAATCGATGTCGTGTGACACACCATAGTTTCTACTTACATGTCTTTGGTAACTGGTGATGCCAAACAGTTTTTTCGATGGAATTTTATTGTTTCTATTCTCTCTTGGGGAAATTTCCTTCCCATCCCCTGTTCACATTCATCTTCACATTTTAATGATTTGTGCCAGCTGTTAATGTTGATACTAACTCTCTGATAAGTCTGTCTGCTTATTGATGATTAATGTTTCTCCCCAGCTCAACCTGTAATCATACAACTCTGTGTACCTCTAACTTAGGATGCTTGGTAAATTCACCATGTTGCCTGAGACTGAGCTTTTGGAATACTGCATGTGTAATTTGCAGTTAAATGAGTTGGCTTACTTCAGTCTGCAGTCTAGGCAGGAGTAGGTTTCTTAGCACCTGACGTCACAGGGCTGGTGCCAGCTCTGTGGCTGGACCTTCTCTCTCCCTTGCCCTGCTTTCCCCTTTGCCTCTCAGTTCTTCTAACTCTTTAGCCGAGGAGGAGCCAAACAAGCATATCCTCAAGTTGACTTGAGCTTTGCTGCCACCATCAGTCAGAGTAAAAGAAATGAGCGAGGGGACTGGATCCCCTTCCCGACCTATTGGGACACTCCTGTCCCTCCCCAAAGTGTCCTTCCTGGTTCCCTGGGCCCCAAGCAGGGCTAGTTGTGTCTACTCACCACTGCCTGTTAGGTCATGAAACACCGAGAATCAGGCGGAAGTTCTGACTCCCAGGTCACGGGGGTGTCTGGTTGGAGTGTCATCTCTCTGTCCCACATGCTTTTCCGTCTGGGGCTGCCCCAGGCCCTCTGCTCCTCCCATCGTATCCTGAGTGTGGGAGAAGGGTCAGGGTGCTACAGTCAGTGGTCAGGGACTTAGGGATCTGCCCTGGCTTTCCATCTGTCCTGCTTGTTGTGTGTCCGTTCTCAGGCCGTGAGCAGCCTGAGATCCCGCTCAGTCTTGTGCTCAGTGAAGCCGTGCTCTGCGTTGGTGGCCTTCACACCTTTCCACATTCCTTTCTGCCCTGCCCTCCTTGACGTGATGCTTCTAATATTACTGGACCCTGGATTGCTGTGGTGTTTGAAGCTTTCGGCTGCATTTCACGACTTCTCCATTTCTTTCCTCACTTTCCACTGCCACTCCTTGTTATTGTCGGCTGCCTCTGATTTCTGCCCTCTCTGAAGTCACTGTTTCTAATCCTCTGTATTCTGGGCTATCGGATAACTAACCTGGTTACAATTCTGTCTCAACTATGAGTCATGGCTGCGAGCATGCTTTGGTGCACACACTTGGTGCTGCCAGTAGCTTTGACTTTGCCAAAGGACCTTTTGGTTCTCTCTTCTGAGTCATGTTCTGAAAGCTGAAATTCCCAGATTAAGTGACACTTCACCATAGGGGAATAAGTGTAAAAGTGTGGCTCCAAGGTGGAAAGGAGTGGCAGCTGAGATAGGCCCTGGCAGCGTTGCCTATGTCTGCGAAGCGTGGTGAGTGCGGGCGGGTGGCCTGGGAGGCCCGCGTTGGCTCCCTGCAGCACTGGGCCTGGGTGAGTCCTCCTTTCACATCCACAGACAAGCAAGTACCCTGACTCCATGAACAATCACTTCAGGCCCTAAACTCGAGTCCCAGCACTTGGTGGTGGGTTATCAAGGAACAGTAGCCAGTCACCAAGGTTGTAGGTCATGAATGGCATTGAAAGGGGACCAGCATGGTTAATCCCCAGATTGCTGCAGGTGTGCCCGGGAGCAGCCTAGCCTCACCTGCCATTTTCTGTAGCCACTGCTTAGCATCTGTGAAGCTTCGAGATGCAGTACAGTGTCTGCTTGTTTTTCTAGTAAAATTGGATTGGTAAGCACTTTCACATACATGAGCTTGTCAGATCACCAAAATATCTCTAAATGCCAAATATATATGTGTACATCTATTTATCTATCCATCCATCCACCCATTTAATTTCAATAAGTAGTTTGTGTTATCCTTTTAAGATGGAGGCTTTTTAGAGACCTCTAGTGTAGGTACTTTACCTACATTAGCTCTTTAACCCTCACAGCAACCATGTTACGTGGATAATAGTATTATCTTTTTACATATGAGGGCAGTAGGCTCTACAGAGAGGGGAAGTAATTGTCCCAGGATCACACAGCAAGTAAGTAGAAAGACTGAGATTCAGTGCCAAGACAGGCTGGTGTCAAATAAAGATAAAATTTTTTTTTTCTGACAGTTGGTATAATAGAATATCAAAATCAATTATTTTAATGACATCCTCTCAGGAGTTAGAATCTCCCCTATTTCTTCCCCAAAGAAATCAGAATAAGGATGCATGGATCTGCCTTTAAATTCCATTCAATAGTGAGATGGGATCAAAGTCTGCTGCAGCTCTCTATGTGTAGGGAGAGGGACGGAAATGCGGCCAAAGAGAGCTGGATTCCTGGGGCCGCTCTGCCCCTCACAGGCCATTGCTGACACCACTCGTCACCCAAGTGCAGCCAGCCCTCTCTCCTCACTGTTACCTCCCTCCCTTCTTCTCTGGGGGTGCTGCCTGCTGACTACAGCAACAAACACCCCTTGCCCCTGCACTTCTAAGGCTTGTATCAAGTGTGGATCCATGTTTATTGTAAAGGATAGAATATAACTTCTTCAGGATGGATTATACCTAAGAATCCTGGGTAATGCCACCATATAGCCCACTTGACTTGAAAAGCGTTTCAGTCAAACATTGCGTGGTGGGAGCCAAGATACTGATAAAGTCACAACTTCCCTGCCATCTCAAAGGATCCTTTGCTGCTTGCTTTGGACTCTGGTGATGGAGCTTGTGCTACCGAGTCAACTGGGACATCTGCAGGAGCCAGGAAGGTTACCTTGCTTCCTTTTAAAGGGGAAGCAGCCATGGAAGAGGGGCATAAACAGAGAAGAATTATTACTGGGCCGAGCTGGTGGGTTGAGGTGAGTAGACCAGGAAGGAAATCACTGTAGTTCAGAAACTTGGATATAAGGGTACAGTGAAGAGAGAGACAGAAGGTTTGTTTTTGGTTTTGATTTTTAAATTTTATTGAAGTATAGTTGACTTACAATGTGTTAATTTCTGCTGTAAAGTGATTCAGTTATATATGAGTGTGTGTGTGTGTATTCTTCCCCATTTTGGTTTATCACAGGGTGTTGAATATAGTTCCCTGTGCTATACAGTAGAATCTTGTTTATTATTCTGTATAACAGTTTGCATCTGGGGATCCCCAATTCCCACTCCCCACCATCCCGGCCACCTTTCCTCTCCTTTGGCAACCACAGGTCTGTTTTCTATGTTTGTGAGTCTGTTCCTGTTTCATAGATATGTTCATTTGTGTCGTACTTTCCATTCCACGGTGTAAGTGATATCGTATGGTATTTGTTTTTCTCTTTTTTACTTACTTCACTTAGTATGATCATTCCTAGACCCATACAAGTTGATGCAAATGGCATTACTGTGTTCTTTTTCTGCCTGAGTAGTATTTCATCTCCTCTATCCATCCATCCGTCTATGGATATTTAGGGTGCTTCTGTGTCTTGGCTGTTATAAACAGTGCTGCTGTAACCATAGGAGTCCATGCATCTTTTCAAATTATTAGTTTGTCTGGGTAAGAGGGAAGGTTTCTGAACAGGAACTGTAAGAGCTTCAGAAATAAATCAGGGTGAAGAAGGGTTCCCCCATGTTTTGATGGGCACCATACAACAGAATGTCCTTCTGGAGGTTTTTAAAGAGATTTCTGTAAAGGTTAAATCAGTAAATATACACCTTTTCACAACAATCCATTATTTTAACACAATCAAATAAAAAGCAAAGGGAAAACCTTAATAAATTTATATCTATATCTATATCTATTTATGCATCTATATATTTTTAATGAGTAAAAGGAACCATAAAGTCAGTACCAAACAGGTTACTTCAAGGGGTGAACTGGGTTTAGGGGGTAGGTGAAGTTTTTCTTTTAACCTCCTATTTGGTTTGACTTTTTATAATACCATGTTCTACTTTTTTCTTCTTTTTAATTTTTTTTTAAACTGGTGAAATAGCTGTAGACTTACAGGAGAGTTACAAAGAGAGTTCTCATACACCCACCACTCAGCCTCCTATGATGTCAACATGGTACATTTATCAAAACTAAGCATTAATCCTGCAGCGAGTCTGCTAAGGAGAACACAGGGACTCAGATTTCCCCCATTTTCCTGCTAACATGCTTATTCTGATGCAGGACCCCGTCTGGGATCATGCACTGCCTCTGGTCCTCAGCCTCTACCAGTCTCCTGTGACCTTGACCACGTTGGAAAGCACTGGTCAGGCATTTCGTAGAGTGTCCCTCAGTTTAGGCTTGCTGTCTCCTCGTGTTAGATGGATGGTGGTGATGGGTTTGGGGAGAGAAGGCCACAGAGCTGAGTGCCCTTCCGGTGCCTCCTGCTGGGGTGCATGATGCGGGCGTGTCTGTTCCCGCTGAAGCTCGCCTTGGCACGTGGTGTCCACCACTTCTCCACTGCACGCTTGCTGTTTCTCCCTTAGTGAATAGCAGATAGTTGGGGGAGGGGGGTGGTTCTCCGAGGTTCTCGAATGCCCTGTCTCTCCTTCATCTTTCCCTTGCTAGCCTTCGTATCCCTTGTGGGCCTTGCAGCCACTATGGCTGTTGTAGTGCTCTGATGGGGGCCTTCTGTTTCCCCCATTCCTTCTCCATTTGTGAGCTGGAGTTCTTCTGAAAGGACGAGTCATCACTTCTCTCCCATTTATTTATTTGTTCAGTCTTTTTAAATATGAGTTTGGGCTCATGGACATTGCATTTATTTGTTGGGTTATAGTAAAATATCACAGCTACTTCTTTTATTGTCCCAGTTGTTCCAGGTTTGGCTGGTGGGAGCTGTTTCAGGTTAGCTCTTGTGTCCTCTTGACATAATATACTATTTTTATAAATTAAACAGTACAGCAAAGTACAGGTAATTAAAATAGCTTTTCAACTGCTTTCTATTATGTTGAACCAGTGTTCTATTCGAGTAGGAGAGGCTGCTGAGACCAGCCATTAGCAGCTCAGCTTTATTTGAGTTCCTGAAACAAACCTTTAACAGGTCTGGATGGAATTTTCTCTTCCTTTTTTTAATAGGGTACAGTCCTCTTCTGCTATTGTGCTAGAATATAGAATCAGGAATTTACCTAGCTTATAAACAACTGAGATAGTTTTTTAAAAGTCTAAACAGAGAATGACAGGAACTTAATGTTGTTGAAGAGAATCATGAAAACCATGAATCCTGAGTGTTGCCAGAGTGTTTCTTAATTTGGAGAAAAAAATTACAAATAAATTCCAGGGCATTGTTTTGTCTGACTTTAATGCTCAAAGGCTGAAAATAGGACTTCACAGAGGAAATAACATTTCAGGTTAATTCATCACCAGTAAAGGGAAACTGTTCATGTTGCTTGTTTATGCATGCTGTGCTGTGGTCCTTAGCACGGGAGACACCCCTTACATTGAGAATCTCTCTGAAGCATTGCCAGAAATCTTTGACGTAATGAGCTTAGCTAGGAAAAATAAATAAGATTTGGAGTCTTTTGACATCATTTTAGCAGTGCTAGGTTCAAGATCAGCATCTGGGACAAAAATCCAAGGGAAGATTGTATTTTAGGATGTCTAAACACTGCCCAGTATGTGAGTGGAAAATTCTGTGAGGGCAGCTTCAGACTGGCTGTTCAGGTAGCCAGTTGGTGAAAAAGAGTTTGTTAAAACATCAGGTTATCTCTTACCTTTTTGTGTGAAGATTTGAGCCCTAATCGCAGGACATCAAGATTCATTTTTTTGCCAAAGGGATTAACCTCGATGAAATTAATGAAAGTCACAGTCACCCTATTTTTGGAATACCCAGGGAAAGACTTTTTCAAACTTGAATTTCAGTTTATACAGTTGTGCCTTGAGACCTCCAGGGTGTTTGTTCCAGGATCCCTGACTGATATCAAAATGCACAGGTGCTCAAGTCCCTTATAGAAAATGGCATAATATTGGCATATAACCTACGCACATCCTCCCGTAAGTCACCTTTTAAATCATCTCTAGACTAGCTACAGTATCTGACACAATGTAAAAGCTATGAGGAGAGTTGCTAGTGTGTGACAGATTCAAGTTTTGCTTTTTGGAAATTTCTAGAATTCAAAATTTTCTTTCAGTCTTGGGTGGGTTGAATCTGTGGATGCAAAACTTGCGGATATGAAGGGTCAACTGAACACATTTTTTCTGATATTGTGGCTGAAGAGCACATTTGAAACTCTATAAGGAACCTGTTTCCCAGCAGTATTCATTCTTTGCCAGATCTCCCAGAGGTATTACTGGAACTCAAGCTTGACTTAGTGGCAAAGACAACATATACCCACCTCAAACTGACTTTGGGTGGTGAGGTGAATGTTCTCTCTCACTTTCTGAAAACAAGTCAGCATTTGTTGTACATTATTTCCCCTTTTTTTGTCAACATAAAAAAGTGGCATGCAACAGCCTTGATGTTGGAATGAATCTTGGTGATGTTTTAGCTGCCACTATTGACCTAAGAGAGGAAAGCTGGGGCAGGCAAGCAGATTGGGAGCATGTGAATAAAATCAAGGTTCAATTTACCTTTTAAAGAAAAATAAGTTTGATCTAAACTTTCCATAGCCTTGGTTTGTTTTTAGTAATGATATATAATCTGTTTAGAGATTTTAAGTGACATTAGAGAAAGCAGGTGTTTTGGGGTTTTTGGGGGGAGGTATTTAATGGAAAGGTGTGCATGGGTTGGAAGCTGAGATTCCCATAGAGATCTCTGTGGTCTTGCCCTGCTTCTGACATTTGATTAGAGTTAAGCTTCTTCTTCTTTTTTTTTTTTTTTTGCTTCTTAGCTAAGATTTGTCTCTAAGTCAGAATGGCTTTCCTTTTAATTGGGGGATGTTGTAGAAGTTGCATTAAACTTCAGTTTCCACTGCCTCTCCCTTCTCTTGCTCCTCCTCCAGTCTTCTCCCCCTTCCTTCCCCTCTTCCTTTCCTTCATCTTCATCATCTTCCCTCCTCTCCAGTGCCTTTTCCCCATTCGTCTTTCTTCCTCTTCTTTTTCTCCTCTTCCTGTTGTAGCGACTGAAAGGCACCCACACGGAAGTGCTTGCAGTTAGCATCTCGCCCTCCTGACCATAAATGGTCCAGGGCATTGACACAGAAGGGTTTTCTCGGTTGAATGTGGAGCGGAAAATCTATCAGAGTAGGAGTGGGGAGAGGAGACGTGTAGGTGGCGGGGATCCGCACGTGTGGGGCCCTTCTTAGGGGAGGCATTTGTAAAGGTGGGTCAGCAGGCGCCAGATGCCAGGGAGAATCCAAATTCGGTGCTTTTATGGTTCACATCCAGAAAAGACTTCTCGGAACTGGAAGATGTCTTTCTTTTTTTTTTTTTAATTAATTTATTTTTTATTTTACTTTACAATTCTGTATTGGTTTTGCCATACATTGACATGAATCCATCTACGGCCATACCACCTTGAACGCGCCCGATCTCGTCTGGAAGATGTCTTTCTTGAGAAATGTTTCAGAGTTGGATGGATGTTGATCTTGATAACCTGTCCAGGTTGTCTTCTGGGTGCCTTAATTTGCTTTTCTGCGAAATGGGAGCATTGATCTTGGCTTTTTCCAGCAGGTGCCTGACCCACTGTGGGTCAGGGGAGGGCAGCGTGGGTCAGAGGCCACAGCATGGGGAGGAACCAGGGTGCTTGGGCTATAACCAGGCTCTGCTGTTTTCTGGGTGTATCATTGTCAGTGTGCAGATCGCTTCTGAAGGTCAGTTTCCTCATCTGTGAAATGGGAAAGGTTGGTTTCTCAAAATGGGATGCATTAACTCAATGCAAAATTGTGTTCCCTCTTTCCCCCATGCTCTCACCCCTGACACTTAGCACTTTTGGCTCTATGTTTTTTAAGAGCAGAGCCAACCATAGCATCTGACAAAAAGCAGTTTCTCAGAAATACTGTTTAATGAATGAATGTATGGATGAATGAATGCTTATAATCAGGGCCGCCAAGTATGGCTGGGCTTTACACAACTCCAGGGTAAAGGGACACCTCAGTTCATGAAGACTGCGATGGGAAATCGTGACCCAGGAGTTGTGTGACATGGTGGCCTGCTCCCAAGGGACAAGCATTTCACGACCTGAAACTGCCAGGGAAAATGTGAGGCTCTTGGAAGATGTGTTTTCCTTTATGCCTCTCTGCCTAGTTTCATATTCTAGAAGCTGCAGAGCAACCATGTGGGTTCTGCATCTCTCTCGCCTTACAGAGTCACTGGTCTTGAGTGTATTCTGGTTAGCGGCAGCCATGGGGCTACATGACCTGCTAAGGACCTGCTGCTGGACATCCCGATCAGCAGACACTTAGCCGTAACAGAACCAGAACTTATGACATAATCTGATTCTTCACTTTCTTCTTTTAGAAGCTGTATTTTGGAAGCTAAAGAACCTCTCACTTTCTAATCCAAGAAAATATTGATGCTTCAGGCAGAGAGCAAATTCTTCCTTTGTCAAGTGTATTTAAAAGAGAACAAAACTTTCTTAGAAGATGCATACTTATTATATATTTTTTACGAGTTCATCTGTGTGCCTTTTGTAGTTATCTCATGTGTCCCAGCGGTACTCACGGGGGCCCCATCCTTGGAAAACACTTGTGAAGTTGTGGACATCCCTGTGACTTTGGATGGAGGCTCTTAACACTTAACAGATTCATACCGCCCCCTGGTGGACATCCCTGCTCAGCTCGACCGTGAAATTCTTGGACTTGACTGAATTGGAAATCGCCTTTCCAGCCACACTGCTGTGCTCCACCCGACCTTCTTAATTTCCCCTGTGTTTTATGTTGTTTTCTGTTTTTTTTCTCACAATTTAACCGATGAAGGTATCAGAGGACAAAGAATGAAGGGAGGGTAGTAGACAGAAGTCTGGACCCAGAGTTAAGAGTTTTGGTTGCAGGCATTTCTCCAACTCAGCAGGTGGCATTGCCAATCTGCCTGATATCTGCTGTTCTGTAGGTCAGAGGCGCGGGGAGAGGTGCTAGCAGCATAATGCAGTGTGGTGGTGTCTGGTCATCCTGGGTTCACCTCTGAGCTTAGAACTTGAGTTCAAGTTACTTCCGCTCCATGAGCTTCAGCTTTCTGATCTGTCACCTGGGGATAATGATGATATGGCTGTCCTGGGCATTATGGTGAGCATCAGATGGGAAATGCATGCAAAGCCCCAGCTCTGGGCCTGGTTAGCTTGTTAGGATGCTCAGGTTGTGGCAATGGCTGTTTTCCTTCATGCCATTATGATCTTCCAATGATTTGGTCCTGAAAGGTTGGCTGCTGAAGAGAGCAAGTCACTTTCTAAAGGAGAATAGGAATAGTAGCACAGTGCTTATTTAGCATTTGGAAAGATTCTAACAGGATTTATTCATTTCTGTTTCCAGTGGGTAGTAATTTGTTTCAAGAAATGGAGTCAGAGCCACCCATGGTCAACCACATGGATGTCGTCACATCCCACCTGTGAATGAAGATGCAGTCAGAGACCAGGGTCAGTGATGTAAGAAGTTACAGTCACCTGAGCCCTGATCAGGGGAAGAGGATTGCTGGATAATGGTGTTCTCTACCTTTCACATCACAGCTAAGACTCTGCTCCCCGTTCCAGAGCAGAGCGAGGGGGTCTGGCCCCCATGCCCAGCCTCCTCCTCCTTCAGCATTTCTGTTGCCTCTTCTGTTTTGCTAACACATAGAGTACTTACTGTTTATGTGCTGGCCTAAGTACTTCACAGGAATAAAGTCATTTCATCCTTCTGAACACCATGTAAACTAGTTCTGGTTATACCCCTTTTACAGATGGGGAAAATGAGGCTCAGAAGAGAATTCTGTGCCTTGCCATAGCCACCAGCGAGTAACAGGCAGGACTGGACCCAGCCTGCTCTCTTCCTTATCCTTGATCCTGCCTCCCTTTCTCACGCCCATACATGGCTAAGGGTCCCATGGGCTTGGGGGAACCAGTAAGTTTCTTTATTACCCATCAGCTCCTTCACAGTTTCTCTCAGTAATATCACTGTGGGTCCTGGTATCCAATGGGAGGCACCCCTCAAGGAGGGACCAAGCCAGGGCTCTGAGGACGCTCAGTCCTGATGTTTGCCATCAGGAAGGCAGAGTGACACCAAGGTGGCCATGCCACAGTCAGCGCATGCCTCCTAGGTGCTGCGGGGAGATGGTTCTCCTTGGGCCTCTGGTGTTTCCCTGTGGCTGGTGCTTCTCCATCTGTCCTCTTCTCTGGACTGTCTTTACCAGGATGTTTGTAGAGCAGACATCCTCGCTAGAAGAGAGAGTCTTCCTCTGGAACAGAGAGCTTACTGCCCACTGTAAAGTATTTGGCTTTCCTTAGCTCAGTGTTGTTCTCTGTAATGCAACCCACTGTGTGTACAGGCGTTAACATGGTTCTCTTTATGTGGTCCCATGGGGACTGAGCTTCCCTGGTGGCTCAGATGGTAAAGAATCTGCTTTCAATGTGGGAGACTCAGGTTGAATTCCTGCATCAGGAAGGTCCCCTGGAGGAAGAAATGGCAACCCACTCTAGTATTCTTGCCTGGAGAATCCCCATGGACAGAGGAGCCTGAAGAACTAAAGTCCATGGGGTCGCAAAGAGTCAGACACGACTGAAGTGACTTGGCATGGCATGACATGGGGACTGGCGCTTAGGAGACTGGGGCAGAAATGCTACACTGTTGTTGTGAGTGATGAAGTTCTGTGTCTCTGATCCAGGAGTCTCTTGTCTTCTGGCAGCATCCATGAGAGTGTCAGGCTAACCAGTGAGCTGGTAAGCAGGCACGTCTCAGACCTTTCCCGGGTTTTGAGGTATTCTAGGCTATGACTTAGAGGAGGCAAAGGTTCGGAGTTTTAAAGACAAAATCAGCCTCAGCTTCTGCCCTTAAAAGGGGTGGAGGGAAAAAGACCCCTGAGAGTATAACACAAGCATTAAAAAGGTGGATGCTTTCTGAGTAGGAAAAGCAAAGACTTTCAGAGGATATAGCCTGTGGATGTGGCTTAAAGGAGGCAGAGGATTTTGATGGGCTCAGAAGCTGCGCAAGGGCATTCTGGGCAGAGGGAGCAGAACAAGCAAAGGAAGCGGGGATGAAAGCCCTGGTGAGTTCAGGGGACCCAGTGCGGCCCTCAGGAGTGCTTGGACGGCTGCACTCAGCTTCCTCTGCCTTCTGGAGTCACCCTTCTGCACCCTGCTGTCTGCCTGGGAGGCGGCCAGCTCCTTTACTCTGGCAGAGTTGGCTGGTGGGAGGTACCAGTGGGAGGTCAGGCAGTGAAAGGAGACTGCGGTTTAGGGTATGGATCTTTCTGTCACAAAGTCACTGCTCCTCTCCTGAGGCTTCTACCCAACTCTGTGCCTGTGGCTTCCTCTAGACCCTGTCTGTCCTCGCCCTTTCAAACCTCGTGGGTGGTATCAGCTCCACAACAACTAGCCAGACCACACTGACCCTGTGGTTCCCCCGCCGGCCCCCTGTGAAGAGTCATCCCCATGGGAACACACACTTCTTCCTAACCTGATTTGAGTGTGCCAGTCTTCCTCTTGGGACGTGACTGATAGAGCGGCCGAGGGGAACAAGGATGTTAGGTCCCGTCACGGAGGGAGTGTCATGAGACCTGACAGAGAATGGTCTCCTAGTTTCACCTAATCAACCTCCATTCTTCCTGTAAAGTCCACTCAGGTGACCCCATCCGTGGAAAGACTCCCAGGGCCCCTGCGCTCCCCCGGTCCCTGGCCTTGATCGGCTGCATTTCATCCGCCACCTCCCCTGCCACCCCCACAGTAGGTGTTTAGTTGATTTCCATTTCTCTCAAGGTGCACCCAGTGGATGTCTGCTGAGTGAGTGAAGAAATGTATGGATGGATGATGTGTGGACAGGGGGATGAATATGATCCTATGTCATTGAAGGTTTGGGGACAGGGGAGTGATAGGAACAGAGGCACAAATGCAGCCTCTGCCTTCTCCCTGGGAAGAGAGCATATGGGCATGTGCTATCTCTAACTGTCAAAGACCACCTCTGCAGAGGTGCCTGGCACACACACAGTGGCTGTGACAGGTGGTCAGACAGGAAGCTGCTCGCCCTGCTCTGGGCAGGGAGAAATCAAGGAGGGCTGCCTGGAGGAGGTGGAGCTGGAGCTGGGCAGTGTAGGGTGGTGTCTAAACTCAGGCTGCTAGGACAGAATACCGGAGACCGTGTGGCTTAAGCAACCAAAGTTTATTTCTCACAGTTCTGGAAGCTGGGAAGTCTAAGATCAAGGCACCGGTCCATCTGGTGCCTAGTGAGGCCCTCTTCCTGGCTGTGTCCTCACTAGGAAGAAGAGGCTCTTTGGTGGTTCTTATTAGGGGACTGATCCCATCAGGGGGCTCCATCTTTATGACCTAATTGCTTTGCAATCACTCTCACGTTGGGGGTTCAGATTTCAACATATTAATTTGGGGGAAACATGGAGACTGCAAGGTAGGAGGAGTCAGACTTCCTAGGGCCTTGAACTAAGGAATTTGGAATTTATCTCAGAGGCACCAGAAAGCCATTGAAAATGTCCCCGTGCAGTTTCTTACTTAAAGAAAACCCATGAAAATCAGGCTGGAGGAAGGAGTGTCAATTTCAGTCAGGCAGACCTGAATCCAGCCTTGCCGATATTCACTGCGTGACCTTGTGACAAGTTCCTTCACCTCTCCAAGCCTCAGTTTCCTTTTCTAGGAAATGGGACTTGTAATAGTTACGCCCTAAGGCTGCTGTGAAAGAATGATAGAATGAAAGCAACATGCCCATCAGGGTGCTTTGTGGGTGGAAAGTGCTGGAAGATGATGAAGATGGTGATTCCTACTGCAGCCGTTTTGTGTTTTGTTTGGGGAACTAGCTTTGACAATCATACGCATTGTCTGCAGGGGTTTTGGCTGTTATGATTGTGGATGACAGAAGGAGGAATCATGCAGTCATAGAACTCTTTTTTTTCTTTTTTCTGGCCTGAAATAATTAGCTAGTGGCCTATTATTACCACTATCTGGGGGCTTGACCCTGGGGCCTGGCAGGGGCTTGTTTTTACAGCCTGAAATAGTCTGGCATTTGCCTTTCCAGCAGGCAGGCTGCCAGGCCAAAGAGTGTGTAACCACCCAGCCTAACAAAACAAAACTATTTTTACCTTGGGGGCCCCAAGAATGCATCATGCAGTTCGCAGGCCAGCCCCACCCGGCCCGGCGGCGCGAGCCAGTCGCCAGCACAGGCCGGCTGGTCTCCGGCAGGCGTCAGTGGGCCCCGTGGGGACCAGTTTCCTGGCAGGGAGGCAGGTGTCCTAGAAAGTCCCAGAGTAGCCCACCCACCTTCTCTCAGCCGGGAACTAGGAGACCAGGATTCTCACTCGGAGAGATTCTGGAGACATCAGGCAAAAGACAACAGAAATAGATTAGATATCACCTAATCTAATATGAATCAAAGCAGCACTACTGCAGATATAGTAATGCCTACCATTTACTGACGTTCTGCTGGGTCTCAGGCTTTCCAAGCATCATCTCTTATCTTATAATATCATAGGGGTATACTGTAATATCTCTATGGGGTATGGCCCCCGTTTTTCTGATGTGGAAACCAAAACTCAGGGAGGTTAAATATCACTTGCCCAGGGTTAACCAGATAGGAGGTGGTTTGACCCCAGGCTGCTGGCTGGGCTGCATGGTGAGTGCCCCTCTCTCCTCCCTTGTTACCGGCCCTCGCTGCCGGGGGATGAGAACGGGGAGGAGCTGGGGAGCTAGTCCTCATCCTGGTCTTCCCCTGACCCAGACCTCACATCAGTGGCTCCTTCGTGCCTTGAAGTTTTTATGGAGAGACTAATGCTTGTGCTCCTGGCTGTGTAGGACCGTGAGAACAGGGGGAGGATAGAAAGGCTTAGCAAGTGACAGCAACATGTTGATGTCAGACCAGAATGCCCCCACACTGAGGGTGTGCGAGTCACCGTGGCTGAATCTCCAATGAACTGGGGTTGGGGGGCCCGGGTCAGAAACCTGCAGAGCTGAACCTCCAGGCTATCCCAGAGAAGTCCAGAGAAGGCTCGTCTTTCTCCCTCCCTCTTCTCTTTTTTACTTCCTCATACCCTTCTCTCTCTTCCTCTTTCTTTCCTCATTTTCCTTTCTTTCCTCCCACCCTTCCCTTCTTTCTGTATCCTGGTAGGATTTTTAGCGGAATGGCCTGCCAGCAGACAGACCCCTGGAGTCGATGTGGCAGCATGGTCTCTGGAGTCTGCCTTTGTTCCCCCTTCCCAGCCATCTACTTCGCATCCTTTGGTATACAGCTCCAACCTCCCCTCTGCCAGGCAGCCTTTTCTGACTTCTTTCACGTGGGTTCCCTTCCATCCAACGCTCTGTCAATATGGGGCACCTCAGTAGAAGTGACTTCTTAGCGATAAGAGACAATTCAGGTGTCCATGCCGAGTCTCTCCAACTGGATTGAAGTCTCCTTGAAGGTAGAGGCTGAATCTTACATTTCTTTATGTCACTTTACATTACTCCTCTGCCCTCAAACCTTCAATGATTTCTTACTGTATCAGGGTCAATTATTCATCTATTTATCCATCCATCTGTCCATCCATCCTTCTATCTACCCACTCATTGTTCACCCATTCACTCATCTGTCTATATAACCACCCATCTATCCATTCATCCATCCATCTATATACATGTCCATCCCTCCATCTACCCATCCATTCCTCCATCTGCCCACCCATCTGTCTCTCTGCTCACCCATCTGTCCACCCACTCACCCATCTGTCCATCTACTCAACTACCCATCTGTCCACCCATCCATCTGTTCATCTCTCCATCCATCTACCCACCCAACCATCCATCTACCCATCCATCCACCCACCAATCCATGTACCCATTCATCCATCTACCCACCCATCCAGTCATTGACCCATCTGTCCATCCACTCATCCATTTATCTACTCATCTGTCCATCAACCCATTCACCTATCATTCACCCACTCACCCACCCATCTATCCATGCACCCATTCAATGAATACTTACTGAGTCCAGGGTTAGAGATGTGGAGATATATTAGCCTGTACCAAGGAGTCTTGATAAGGAGGGAAGCAATTACAATGTTAATTGTATTGGATGTAAGGATGATAAATTTTATGAATAAGAAGGTTATGAGAGTCACAGAAACCCATACTCTGCCACTTCTCACCTGTAGGACTTGGTCAAGTCAGTTCCTTCCCTGGGCCTCAGTTTCCTCATCTCTACAATGGGGATAGTGGTGGTTCCCCTCTCACTAGGTTGACGTGAGGACTCACTGTGCTGATGCATGTGAGTTGCCTGGCCCTCACTTTTTTGCCACATTAGTTCCTCACAGGCAGGGGCATGTGGGGGTGTGATCACTGTGGAGAAGCACTGGCTGCCTGTTGCTGGTCCATGGGAGAGTTTGGGAATTCAAATGATCCGTCATCAAGCAGGTTTTGTGCACTGTGCTCCCAGAAATGCTCTGAATCAGACTTCAACTTGATCAGTCTTTTTTTATTTCTCTCCTGCCTCTGATCTGTAAAATACATTTTTAGAGAGAGAGAGGGAAGTTTCCCCTTTCCCTGGATGAGCCCCAAGCTCACCTCACAAGCAGAGAAACTAAAGTCCATAGCAGGATAGCAGAACCTGCTGGGGTCACGTTTAAGGTTCAGATCCAGATTTTGGTTCATCTTTTAAACTTGCTTTTGCTCTTGAGAGGAGGCAGAGGATGGCAAAATCACCAGGGGCCAGCTCTTTGCATCCTCCAATTCCCCCCATTTTCCGAAGGACACTCCTTGCCACCTTGGTCTGCACGCACCATTCCACAGCTCCCGGAACCACTTCAATTTCCTTGGAGGCTTTGGAATTGTGTCTTCCCAGTGAATGGGGGGAAAATGCCTTCTCTCTTGAGCAGCAGCCCAGCTACCTGAACAGAGGAACCCTGGATTCTGGACAGGAATGGTGGCAGTGTGTTCCAAGAGGTTTCCCAGGTGCTATTGAAATAAACGTTAACACTTGTCCTCGGCCAGGCCTTTTGTTCCCTTTCCTGTTAGACTTGTTGATGGGAAATGAGCCTTTGGAGATGAGAAAGGGGGAGGGTGTGTATTGCCAGAGCTGTGAGTTTCTCAGTTCTGAGCCTGAATATAAAGCCTGAATATGAAGCAAGGTTTGAGATATGTACTTATCCAAGCTTTCTCTCTCTTAAAATTTTATTCTTTTTACCATTGCTGAAATGGGACACAAATTATTATTAAACAAAAGAAACAAAACCAACAACCCTGTTTTTTTTTTTTTTATAATGGCACAGGTTTATGTTTAGTTAGAAAAACAGCCTTTGAAAATGCAATTTCCCCTGCTCCATGATAGTACCAGGGGAAGGAAAAAAGTGGAGAAATCTGAACAATCCCCCAATGTCCTGAACTTGAAAAAAACCAGAGTGTACTTTCAGAACCTCTGTCTGTGTCTGTTTGCCTCTCCCACCTCCACCGTTAATCAGGGATCCAAGACTTGTGCTTTAGACACTCTCAAGTGTTAAGTTGAACAAATGCTGGATTGTTATGAGGCTGTATCATCAGGCTGCCCAATTTTCTCTGAACAGCGGAACAGCAGTGTTTTCTCTCTGCACCATCAGCTCCAAATGTCAATCAGAAAACTGGCCTGAGGCATGATTTGGGATTCCACGAAGTTTGTGTGCACAACTAGGTCCAAGTGAATATTTTCAGGGAAATGAAGTAAAGATAGTGCGGACTCTTGGGGCAGGTATGGGAGGTCAGGGAGGCGTACTTTTGGCACTGCCTCTGCCATGCCCTCCCTGCAACCTTGGGGAAACCACTCACTGTAATCTTGGATATTCTGCTCACTCACTGTGACCTTGGAGAGGTCACCCACTGAAACACTGAGGTGTTCACGTTTTCCCTCGAGCCCCAGCACCTCATTTCCCTGTCTGAGAAATGGAATAGTTACAGCAATTCTGTTTCTAATCAGTTTACCCTGTGGAAATATGTCAATCATACAAGGAGTTTTAAAAAATTACATTTTTTTTGTAATTGCAAAAAATAGGAAATAATTTTAGAGTCCATGAAGAGGAGAATGGTTGAATACATCACAGTACATTCCTACAGTGGAATGCCAGGAAGTGTTAAAGATGGATGAAGTTGAGATGCCAGGGATAATTCTTACAAATGTAACATTAAATAAAAGAAGCCAGACACAAATGAGGTCCAAATCATGAAAACCCCAGCCATGCTAATGTGATGATATTTGGAGGTGGGACCTTGAGGAGGTGATTAGTATTCAGTGAGGTCATGAGGCTAGAGCTCCTGATGGGGTTAGTGCCCTGGCCAGATGAGACCAGAGAGCTTGCGCTCTCTCTCTACCATGTGAACATCTCTCTACCATGTGAACATACAGCAGAAAAGGTGGCCGTCTGCATGTCATGGAAAGAGTCCTCGCCAAAGCCCACCATGCTGGCACCTGCACCTTAGGCTCCCAGGCTCCAGAAATGTGGGAGGTAGATTTCTGTTGTGTGAGCCTCCAGGCTAGTTTTACGGCAGCCTGAGATGACTAATGTACGTCCCTGTTGTATGAATTCAAGTGCATGAAGTTCAGTAACAGGCACACTGAGCTTTGGTATTACAAGTCAGGGGAGTGGTTACCCAAAAGAGGCGCAAGAGGGCTTTGGGATCTGGTCCTGTTCTGTCCTTCATCTGACTGGTGGTCACATGGGTGCCTTTACTTTGTGAAAATTCACTGAGCCTTGTGTTTTAAATTTGTACATTATTATGGTGCGTGTTATATTTAAATGAAATTCACATAAAGAAAAAAAAACCCGCCCAATTAAAAATGATTATCAATAAGAGCAAAAGGCTCATAAACAATATTTCAGTCATTTCTCTGTTACTGGTATTGAGCCCAGTGTCTGGACTTAACCAGGGGGTATGGGAGGCTCAGGGGAAAGTGAGAGGGGTGCAGCTAGAAAAGCTTTGGGTAGTTAGATTGAAAATTTAGACTCTGTTCCATGGGTGACAGGAAGCCACAGAAGATTTGAAATAAGCTTGTGAAGTGTGGCAGAAAGGAGCTTTCAATACTTCTCCGTTTTTCTCTTTCTTCCATCTTGCCTTCCAGGAAGAGGGACTCTGATCAGTATGAGTAAAAGGCAGAGCCTTGATAGACCTTACAAGCAGGAGGTTTTGTTGTGGGGTGCGGCCGCTATTAGTGACACAGAGGTTTGCTGACCTTGTGGTTGTTTTATTTGGAGGAATCCAGGGTCTTGTGGCTGTTTTATTTGGAGAAGTCTAGAGCCAGTGAAGCCCTTTCCATTCCAGATCCAGAAGGTCGCCGAGCCCTTCCCAGAGCACCTGAGACCATGGGGTGTCAGGGAGGCAGCAGTGCAGAGGCCAGGCATCAGGGAGAAGAGCCCAAGGTGGGTGGGGTGGGTGACTCAGCTGGAGAAGGGAAGAGTATTTTGCAGCTTTGTCTGGGACCTGAGCTACTCAGGATCGTCTTCTCACGTGGTTTCCCTTCTGGGATCTGGTGGTGGTCACCTCACCCCCGGGGTCACTGAGGAGCATGCGGGTGGTGTAGACCCACGGCTGCTGGCTGGTGCTGCAGAGCAGGTGAGGGGGGCCCAGGTCCCAGGATGAAGGGGTAGTGGGGGCCGGGATGAGGAAGGTGTCTGGAGATGGGGGAGGAGAGATGGGCAGTGGGTGTTGTGGGCTAGGAGAGGAAAGTTGAGGATAACTAGAGGTTTCCAGTTTGTGTGGCTGGGGGGTGAGTGTGGGGATGGTGAAGGCATTGGGCCAGAAGAAGCTGAGGAGGGAAGGGCTGGCCTGGGGAGGAAGGTGATCAGATTGGGGTCGTGGCCGCAAGTCCGTCCTTGCTCAGAGTAGTGTCTCCAGCTGACAAGGTCGGAAGCCCAATATCAAGGGTAGGAGAAATCATTTCTGCCACTTTTGGCTTTGAGGGAGGCACCTTGGTGTATCTTATGGCTCTGGCACCTGCAGAGGTCTCTGCCAGGGTCAGAGCTTATCATTAATGATGAGTGAAAAGTACCCGGTTCCTGTGCCCCACTCTGCTCCCAACTCCCCCAATTCCTGTGCTCCATACTGCTCGCAGCTCCCCGCATGGCCCGAAGAAGCCACTTCATGTCTGGGGACCTCAGGGTAAAATGTGAGGGCCTCTCTGTGGGTGCCGGCTTGCTTCTTCCCACCATGTGACCCTGGGCAAGACCCTTCCCTACCGTGGCCTCAGTTTCCCCATGTGCATGGTGGGGAGAAGACCAGAGGATTTCTGAGATGCCAGCAGGTGTTCACCCACAGCAATGATGACCCCTCCCAGCTGCACCCCTCATGGGGGCTGTGGAAGGAGGGACAGGCCGGACCCTGGAGCCTTGATGATGGAAGCCCCCTCTGTGGTCACAGGGGCTAGGGTAGGGCTGTCCTTAGGCCTCACAGAGCAAATTGAATTTGTGTTTGAAAATGTAAGTGATCGAATAGAATTTAAAAATTCCAAATTGGTTGTGGAGACAAATGGATGGCATAGGTGGAAGGGAAGAGGAAGGGAGGAAGTTGCTGGTGGCAGCCTTAAGCGTTAGGAGACTAGCCTCTAGGACTTCTGCTGGGAGCAGATCGCTCTGTCCTCCTTGTATCCCAGGACCTGAGGAGGCAAACCCCGCCAGGTTTTGCCCGGAGGGGCTGGCAGCCAGGCCACAGAAACTGGTTCTAGCTGCTGGGATGTGAAGCGCCCAGGCAGCATATCTGCTTGGACCCACCAAAGATCCCCAGGAGAAATGTGCTTTGCAGCCATGGGATGGATCTTGAGCTGTCACCTGTCAGTGTTAGGACGCTGTGGGGACAGGGCTTTCCGTATTCCCAGCTACTGGGGAAGCGTCCTTAGCTGAGCAATTACCCTTTAGGGTCACGGTGAATTTCCTCCTGCTGTCCTTGTAACAGGACATTCTGAGACTGGGTTCCTGGTTTTCAAAGTGTCAAAGTCTACAAACTGATACTTAAAAAATTACTAGTAGTCTCATCTCTTTCTTTTCTTTCTTTTTCTCTTCTCTTTTCTTTCTTTTGTTCCATAGATGAACAAAAACTCATCTGAATAATCTCAGAAGTCCAGAACGATGGGATGATGAAGTCATGGCATGATAATGTTGACTGCAGTAATTCGCTCATCACATATTTATGGAGCATCTGCTACTTGCCAGGCCCTGTTCAGGGTGCTCAGCATGCAGCAGGGAACAAAACAGACAAAAGTATGTCCTCAGGAGTCATCTGTCCTGATTATAGGGTGGTGAGATATTAAAACAGTAAGATAGTTAAAGTGTTGGGTTGTAATAAGTGCTGTGAAGAAAGACAAGAGCAGGAAGTAGGACTGTGTAGCTGGAGGGGTGGTGGAGTTGGTGTGGGGGTGTCCAGTTTTAGGTAGTGGGGTCAGGGATGGCCTCATTGGGAAGGTGACATGTGAGCAAAGGCCTAAAAGAGGTGAGGGAATGAGTTGTGGGGTCTGGAATTCCAGGCAGAGGGCACAGCCAGAGCAAAGGTCCTGAGGTAGGAGTGTGCTTGGTGTGGCTTTGGAGTCGTGAGGACACTGGAATCGGGGATAGCGGGGACCAGGGCGGGAGGACAGGAGGAGTGCGGGGCGCTCCTCACAGGCTGTGGCAGGGGCTTCACTTTCGGGACCTGTGGGAGGGCCGCCAGGGGGTTGTTGAACAGAGGAGGGCCGCTGTGGGACAGGCATGTGTAGAAGGATCAGTCTGAGGGTTCTGCGGAACGCAGCTCTTGGGGAGTGAGGGAGCAGCAGGGAGACCAGGGAGACGCTCCGGCGATGGCCCAGGGGAAAAGGGTGGGGCTCAGACGCAGAGGGAGCAAGGGGTCAGACTGCGGCGTGGCCCAGACAGGGGGTGTGATGTGCTGACCTGCACGCGCGTGTGGGCAGAAGAGGCTCGGAGGTCAGGGGGTCAGTTTGAGAGTCTGGAGAGGGGCCTGGAGCTCAGAGGAAGGGAGCACATTTGGGAATGGTTAGTGGTCAGGAAGCGGTGTGAAGTCCCCCGGGAGTGAGCACGGCGGACACAAGGTGAGTCCAGGCCTCTAGATTTAGAGTCGAGGGTGAGGAGGCCCCACCCCAACCTCGGCGCCCCCAGGAAGTGAGCGTGAGGAGAGGTGTGCGGCCTCCGTCTTCAGGGACCGCAGGGGCTGGGGGGCCTGATGGGCTGGATGTGGTGTGGAGCCTGCGTTGGGCCGACTTCCCGGGAGGAAGCCTGAGGAGGAATCTACAGGCGGGAAGGCAGTGGGGCAGGGGGTGTCTTGGACCCCGTCCCGTGAGGGAGCAGAGGTGCAGGCCCGCAGGGAGGGAACTTGACCTGCGGGGCAGGCACAGCAGAGGCCTCAGCGGATTCCGTGGGGCCAGGTTCAGGCAAGGAGATCTTGCGTGGACCGGTCCCTGGGCGTGGGCCCCTCTGGAGGGTGAGGCATGCCCTGGGGCCGGGCAGCTCCCTTCTGCCCAGGGCCTTTCTGTAAGGGACTCCCTCTGGGCCTTGAGCAGGGCTGCTCCCGGGCCAGGTAGTGAGTGCTGAGGGAGCTGAGGGTGCAGCCCAGGGCCTGCCCGCTGAAGCCCCGGCTGGGGGATGTGGGCAGGCCCTGGTGAGACAGTGGCAGGCCAGGGTCTGTTACAGGAGTTGGTGAGTTTGGGGTTCCCTGGAGAGTCAGGACTGAGGGAACCCAGCAGCTGTGATGTGACCAGTTTCCAGGTTAAGTGTTCCGTTGTGTTCCATAGTTTTTGCAGCTGAATTTTGTAAAGTGAGATAGCCTGGTTCTAAAGACCTAAAGGAGGGACCTCACTGAAGTCAAGGGGACAGTGAGCGATGGGGAGCAGAGACCCAGAGGAGATTAAAGGGAGGAGCCAAGGGCGTCCAGGCAGAGTGTCAAGGGGCTGCACACCCTGCGTGGACTAGTGCAATGAGGGTGATCCTTGGGAACTTCCAGGAAGGCCTGGGAAGGACATCTGCTGAAGGGGGCTTTTCTGTTGTCAAGGAGACAGAGGTTCAGATTGTCATCACTCTGGGAGAATAGGGAAGGTTGAAGAGTGACCTTCCGAAGGCCAGGGAATTGCCAGCATCAGTTTCACACCTTTCTTCATGATTTTCCTATTTGGTTGATTGGGTAGCCAGGTTTATGAGGATGGAGCCGTTTTGTAGCCAGGTCAGAAAATCACATCAGTCTCTTCCCCCAGGTTCTTGCAATGACACATAGTAACATACAGGATTGTTGGTGGCCTACATTAGGACTTTGGTGCCAACAGATCTTGTTAGAATCCTGCCTCTGCTATACTTGAGCTTGTGTGATTTTGGGTGTCACTCACCCCCTCTGAGCCCCTGCTTGTTTACCTGTAAAGACAGCAATATCTACCTTACGGGGTTGCTGTGAGGATTTAGGTGGGAAAGCATCTGTGAAACATCTCTCTTCATCCTTGGCATTTAGGAGGCTTTGGAAGACCTCAGTCCCCTTTCTGTCACTGCAGTTAGGAGCCCCTGATTTGGCCCTGAAGGGATGTGCCGATTTCTCTAGCTCCCAGGGAGAGGAAGGTGCTTGGGTGCAGTGTTCCAGGAGCCTCCCACTTGGGCCAGTTTCTTATTTGTGTCAAGACCATTCTCTTCCACTCCATCCTCGATTCCTGTTGTGGGCACCACTGATCTCCATCTACCAGCCTGCTGATAAGCCGGGAACAATGTTATCGCAGCTGCCAGGCCCCGTGGGGTAGGATTCCTTTGTTGGGCAGTCTTGGCTCTTGAGGGGGTTTTGTGGGTGGATCCAGGTTTATTTATATGGGCTGTTGAGGGGGCCTGGGGCAGGGCCGGGCTCCCAGTATATGCTCAGTGAATGTTCACTGGATGGACGAATGAGCTGAGTGGTGAGAGCTCTGTAGATGGTGGGGGTCCGAACCTCCATCTGGAAGGAGTAAGGTTGAGTCTGGAACCAGTGCTTAGGTGTTTCCATGTGGCAAGGGGACAGTATGGCACCAGGAGTTAGGAGGCTCCGGCCTGGCTTCTTACTGTGTGATCCTGGGCGAGTTATTTCACTTCTCTGAGCCTCTAGAAAACATCTGTCAGGCGGAGCTAGTAACAATTTGTAAGCTGAAAGGACTGTGTAAACAGAAAACAAGTGCTGGCAAGAATGTGGAGAAATTGGAACCCCGTGCCCGGTTGGTGGGAATGCACAGTTGCTGTGGAAAAATCATAAGGCAGTTCCTTAAAGCATCAAGCACAGAATTACTGCATGACTCAGCAAGTCTACTGCTGGGTATATGCCCCAAAGAATTGAAAGTGGGATCTCGAAGAGATATTTGTCCACCCGTGTTCACAAGAGCATGACCAGCCAGGGGGCGGAGGCAGCCTGAGTGTCCATGATGTAAATATACAAAGGAATACTGTTCAGCCTTAAAAAGGAAGGTAATTCTAACAGATGCTATAATACGGGTGAACCGTGAAATCCCTGCAATATAAGTGAAATAAGCCAGTCACAAAATGACAGATACTGTACGATTCTGCTTATATGAGATCTCTAGAGGAGTCGAAATCATGGAGACCAAAAGCTGAATGGGGGTTGCCAGGTACTGTGGGGACAGGATTGGGAAGTTATTGCTTAAGAGGTACAAAGTTTCTGCTGAGGATGAAGAAGCAGCCCACTGTCACCTGTGGATGACAGTCATGGCTATGCAGTGTGAATGCAGTTAATGCCGCTCAGCTGTGCACGTAAAAACGGTTGAGATGGTAAAGTTTCTGTGCGCAATTGAACTTTCTTAGGTGCTCCATGACCACCACCGCTTTCATGAGAACAGTTCGCTTTGACCGGAATTGAGCCTTTCTATTTGGCTTTGTGTAGCAGTGGCTGAATCCTGAATCATTAACATTCTGGGTGAATTCTTTATTTTTTGTTTAAAAAAATTAAAATTTTATTTGAAAAGTTTCTTTGTCTACTTTTGGTGGCGCTGGGTCTTTGCTGCCGCTCGTGGGCTTTCTGCAGTTGTGGGGAGCAGGGCTGCTCTTCCTTGCAGGGTGCAGGCTTCTCATTGCAGTGGCTTCTCTTGTGAAACACAGGCCCCAGGCAGGCGGGCTTCAGTAGCTGTGGCACCTGGGTTTAGTTACTCGGCAGCATGTGGAACCTCCCCAGAGCAGGGACTGAACCTGGGTCCCCTGCACTGGCAGGCGGATTCTTATCAACTGTGCCACCAGGGAAATCCTCTAGGTGAATTCTTGATGCCATCTGCTCATCAGCTGGTTTTAGTGGCTCTTTGGGATCCGAAGGGGAGAGGAGACATGAAAGAGATGACGTCTGTATTTGAATGTCCTAGGATGGCTCAAGCTGGAGCTGCCACCAAATGAGATGACATCTCAGAAAATGCTCTATGACTCTAAAAAGCTTCCTCAGTCCTTATTGTGGTGATTTGCTGTTACCCCTGTAAGATCTGTGCCCTTGAGGGAGGAAAATGAAAATCTGTGGGTCGATAGAATGATCTTACTAAGGAACTTAATCCAGTATTAATCTTCATCTTGACCCCACAAAAATCCTCTCCATAAAAAGGAAAAAAAAAAAAAAACACCTCGGGTAGGGGATAACCTTATTTTCTGCTGTGGATTGTACCCTGAAATGACTCTTAAAAGAAAGAAGTTAGAATGCTGGATTGCCTTAAGTCAGTGTTGTTGTTGTTGTTGTTTTCAAGTGTAGAACGCCTGAATTGGAATCTCCCAGTTCTTTTGTAAAAAGAGACATGACCCATGATTCCACCAAAGATATAATTAACCAGGATTTTGGGAGGTGGAAACTGAGAATTTGTAATATTGGGAAGCCCCTTGGTAAGTTGGTTGAGAAACAAGAGCCTGCAACCAGACACATTGGCCTTGTTGAGTAGCCACCATTCTGATGGGAGAAAAACCAGCCACAGCCTCCAGGGGTCTGAGGTGTGGTCACAGGGAGGAGGCAAGCGGCGGTGGACGCTTGTCTGGAGCTGCCTTATAAGAACTGAGTAGAAGCTGCCTCCTCTGATACAAAGAGATCATCAGCCTGGACTGGCTGAGAGGCCTCCCACAAGGAAGTCTGATGTCTCAGTAACCAGGGAGATCCCCAGTACTCATTCAACAGTTCCGGAGTCACCAGCCGAGTGAGCGGTGCGTTTTCTGCCATGAGAACACCAGTGTGTGTATCCCCGTAGTGCCTGATCCCCGACATTCCAGAACATCTTGTCTGCTCCTCCGCTGCAGCCTCTAGGCCTCTGGTTTTCAAGTATTGGGTTATGAACTTGTCTCCCACTTAAGACCGGGAGTTCCTCCCGTGCAGGCAACGCCTGGTTTTCTTCTCAGGGCTGGGCACATGGTGGGCACTTCTGAACTGTTGAAGGAGCATCTGGTGACCTTTGTGGTGGCTTAAACATGAGGCCCTCTTGCCAGGAGTCTCTGCCTCTTGTCCAGCCTGGTCTGATGATTTCTTCCATCTTGGAGGAGGCAGCCTCTGTCCCTTCTTTGCTAGAGCCTGGGAAAGGTGCAAGTATTGTGAGTAGTGTTTCAGAAGCACAGAGCGCTGCCTCTTCCATGATGGAAGCTGTTCACGGTGCTCATCCTGCCACCAGGGGGCTTCTTGGTCACCACACTGGGACTCCTTGTTGGCCTCTGCTCCTGGCAGACTGGGCTCTCGGCAGTAGCCAGACCAGCCATGGTGAGCCATTTTCCTGAGCCCATGCACACCCTCCGTCCCTACCACTGTGACCCACTTGGTAGGGGCAGAGTAACTGCAGAAAGGGCCTGAGCCCCAGGATGGATCACACCTCAGCTTTAAAGGATGCTTGAAATCTGCTTAAGTCGCCTCTGCTGAAGTCACCCTTTGATGAACATTAACACGAGATGCAGACGGCTTCGTATTCTTTGCCCATTCAGAGAGATCTATCAATATTCCTCATTTCCAGACCTCCTTGTCACCAGTATTCCAGTGACGTTCCTTCTAAAGTTCTGACCATCTAGCAGAAGCATTTTGCCCATGAATTGGTAGACTCTTGTTAGTCGTTCGGTCGTGTCCGACTCTTTGTGACCCCATGGACTATAGATGCCAGGCTTCTCTGTCCAAGGAATTCTCCAGGCAAGAATACTGGAGAGTGTATCCAGTTCCTTTTCCAGGAGATCTTCCTGACCAGGGACTGAACTCAGGTCTCCTGCATTGCAGGCAGATTCTTTACCATCTGAGCCACCAGGGAAGCCTGGTGGAGACTCTTACTGGTGGCCGTTTCTTCTTTCTGGCCAAATGCACAGCCAGGCGCACTGTTCAGGATTCTCTGCACCAGGAGGATTTCCTTTCACTGTCTTCCAGGTATGCACTCAAAGAGGCCATAGTGTTGCAGCACCCACTTTTGCATTTTGAACCCAGTTCACACTGCCTCTGAAGCCATAAACTGTTAGTTTCTACTACTGTCCACTTTGTCTAGTCATCAAGCTTCTGCTTTAATATTCTTTGGAGAGGCCCAACTCAGTGGAAAGATCTGTCACTAGACAGATCTCTCTCTGATAAGTTGAAATGGTCCCCCCATTCTGGATCTGCTCTCAGTGAGTCTGCCTGTAGCAAGAATGTCCTGAGACTCAGTTCCTCATGACAACCCTTTAAATACCTGCGGTTATTGGCTGAGCCCTCCCTTTGGGCATTTTGCTCAGCATCGTGTTCAGCTGCAGCCATATACCATGACTTCTGGATTCTCTTCTGAAACTCTGGACTGCCTAACACAATTCCCACAGCCACGACTACTCTGAGTAGTCCCACAGCCATAGTGCTCTCACGACTCAAGAGAGCAAGCTATGAGATCATATAGACTTTATTTCCAAGAACAAACAAGATTCTCAGCAGTAAATAGAGTTAACTCTTAAATACTTACGGTCATTCAACAAATGTTTCATGAGTACTTAATGTGCACGATGTGAAGAGTGTGATGCTGGATCATATCCATGGACCACTGTGGACAGGTTCAGGAAGAAGAGCTATAAGCAATCCTTTTCTTGATATCAGCAGCAGTGATACAGGATGAATGTTAAATGTTGGGAACATAGTTGATGCCTCTCTTCGCCCACCCGAAGCCCCTCTCTGATACCAGTAAGAGTTGGGAACCAGGATTAACTTCATACTGGCCTGGATCCTAGAATTAACAATGCTTGTTTCTCCTGACACCTGAATTCTACGTGGTGATGGATATTGTTTGGCCTCAGTCACTCGGGCATGCCATTGTAGTTGCAGACAGCATTCCTGTCTTGATGCCTAAGCAAGATTAGAAAGGTCTATCAGTTGATTTGTTCATTCTCCATGTATTTTAAGAGAGATTTATTAACCCACTACTGTGTGATCTAACCTAGTGTTCCGCAAGGGACTTTCACCGCCTTTGATCACTGCTCCCTGGTTCCTAAGGTACAGGTAATGGTTGTCTGCATTTTTGCAGCCTTGAGATTTCTGGACCCCTTAGTACTCAGCTGTATTTAAAATTCTGCTCTTCTGTTTGCCATTTAATAATTTCCTATGATTGTTTCAAATGCTGAGAAGGGTTTTTGGCAAGCATACATTGTTGCCTGAAAAGTACTGAACAACAACAACGAAATACTCAACATGGGATAGTGGTCTGTGGTTTTAGTTAAGCCACAAATTGTCTCTCTCTGTCTATCATCTGTCATGTTTAGGTTCAAATACATACACACACATACAGACGAAGACATAGACACACGTGCATATTATATTTAGAGTAAGATGCACACGCCAGGCACATATGTCTATGGTAATCCTGTTACCACGGGACAGCTCTACAAGGGCTTAAAACCATTGTTCAATGCACAAAGCTATCGAAAAGCTAAATGAATTCTTGAGGGTCTTGGTCTTGCTCATGAATAGGCAGTAATGGAATTAACTCTCAGGTTTAAAGAAAGCAGTGCTCCAGTCAGCCATAAAAATCCTATTCGTGAGCCTTGAGTCATCTGAGCATATTCAAGAAGCGTTTGTCAAATTATCGCCCCTTCGTTCATGACTGTCACCAGCATTCTGTTGAGGGTGGACAGTGGATGGTGAGGGTGAGTATGGGAGAGAGAGGCTGAGGGCGCTCTGGAAACATCTCCCTGGTGTGGCTGTCGAGGCCAGGCCCGTACGCCTCAGTCACAGTGCTCCCAGGCGAGCGTGACAGTCTGCTGTGGGCATCGCAACACATCCTATGGGCACTGCTGGGCTGGGCAGGCAGGGCACAGGGAATGTACTTTGCCCTACCAAGCCAGGCTGTCCTGGCTAGAGAACTCCAGGCCCAGATGTGAGGGGTCATTGCCAAGGATCCAGGGCAGGTGGTGCCAGCTCATGAGCTCTCTGCTTCCAGCAGCAGCTGACCAGGTCCAGGTGCACATTGCTCAGACTCCTCTAGAGGAGAGGGGTATCCTTACAAAGGTTGGGGTTTCAGGCATTTCCAGTCCTGATGCAGAAGGCTTAGGAAGAGACCTTTAAAAACCCACAGATGTTTCACAGAGAGCTGGGCCCATGCAGCCTGGGTTGGGAGCTGGCTCTGCCCACAATGTTCCGTGTGGTTTTGGAGCATCACCTCATAATCAATTCCCCTGTGAGCCCAGGAGGTTGACACTTAAGTCTTGAGAGATCCCACGTGCTTCTCCTCTGCTCCTTGGGGAGGTAACCTCCTCATGGTTGTTATAGTTTACATTTTTCGGTGTCTCCTCCTCCCCAATCCTGCCCACACAGCACTCAGGAACCTGCCTCCTTCAGATGAGCCATGTGGCACAGGGGTCAAGAGCTCTGACTTGAGTCTAGACAGATGAAGATTTGAATTCTTGCTCAGAAAAGTGAGCTCCATAGAAGTGCCTGTCTCATAGGCCTGTGTGGGGATGCAGGAGATGGGTAGCACAAGCCTGGCAAGTAGAGGGTCTTGTGAGGAGGAGCCCCAAGAGCAGCACTTAGACCCAAGCAGTGCTCTGATGGGCTCAGTGCTTCCCCGCAGATGTTTCCCTCTGTTGTATTTAAATCGGGCAACAATGGGCCCGCTGTTATGGGAGGGGCTGAGGGTGGTCCCTCAGATCCCAGCGTCCTGGGCCCACTGGGAGGGCAGACACTTCCTTGACTGGACATCTGGACCATGGACAGGGATCTGAGTGACGATGACAGTGAGTACAGCCGGGCAGGGCAAAGGGAGCCGCTTCCAGGGGACACTGAGTTGGAATCTCTCTGCTGCCCTCAGCACTGTCTTGGTTCTGCGTCTGTGCTGCTAGAGCGTCCCTTCCTTCCTTCCTTCCTTCCTTCTTCTTGCCTGAAAAGCCCAGTTGCACCCTGCGGGCTGTTTTTCCATTAGGTACCCCTGGGCAGTGGGAAGGGAAGGCAGAAACCAAGGTGAGAACTTTCCTCCCTAATCCTGTAATACTATCTGAATCTTAAGATTCTTTATCCTTCCTTTTTCTGATTGATAGTTGGTCCCCACCCCCATTCTCCAGAGCCAAATGTGAGCCTGAATATCAGGGTTCCCATTTCAGTCACAGTTGCATCAGTTCTTAGATGAAGTTAATTTTAAAGAAATGTCAGTGAAAGGTTTTTATGTGTGATCTCCCTCTAACAAGAAGGTGGCTTGCTCATTGCCACTCATCAAACACAGCCCAGGTAACCCCATCTTATCCTTAGGCATGGTGCCAGTCACTCGGTCATATCTGACTCTTTGCGACCCCATGGATTATAGCCCTCCAGGCTGCTTGGTCCATGGAATTCTCCAGGCAGGAACACTGGAGTGGGTAGCCATTCCTTTCTCCAGGGGATCTTCCTGACCCAGGGATTGAACCTGGGTCCTCCGGCATTGCAGGCAGATTCTTTATCATCTAAACCACCAGGGAAGTCCATCTTGTCCTTCCTGGGATAGAAATTCAAAGGAATCTGATAACTATTTAAAGAAATAAAAAAGGAAGTGGTATTTTCAGAAGAGATGTGCTGTATTTTAAAACAGAAATGTTTGATCCTAAATTTGGAACAGGCAACATGGTGGAGCATCAGATTTAAAACTGGGAGGCTAGGGTTCAAGTACTAGCCCTGCTGCCAGTTGGCTGTGTGATCTTGGCCAAGTCATTTAACCTCTCTGAGCCTCAGTTTCCCAACTGTAAAAGGAGATTGGTCAGGAGTTCTTGATTTGAGGAGCGTGAAGTCGAGGGCAAAATATGATATATATGTGCTCTGTGTGTGCTGGGTTGGGGTAGGGTATCCACGGGTCTCATGTGAATCTCAGAGGCCTGTGACAGTGCATATTTTCAGAGCTACTGAACTTGGTGACTTTGAAGGTCCTGTGCAAGCCCAACACTTTTCACTGCCTTTAATGTTGGTTTCTCAGAGCTTCAAGCCTCAGCACTTCAGTGGGGTATAAAGTGAATGCGTGCTAATCTTAGAGAGCTCAGTTTACGTTTTCTTGGAGTCCTTTTTCATATTGAAGTGAGAGAATGTACATAGATAATTTAGCGTGTATTTGAGGAGGACCTACTCTCACCTCTGATATGTTGAAATTGTGTATCCAGAGCCTGGTGGGCTGCCGTCCTAGGGGTCGCACAGAGTCGGACACTACTGAAGCGACTCAGCAGCAGCAGCAGCAGCAGCAGCATTATTGTAATAAGTTTCTGCTAATAGTTGATTGAAATCTTTCATCTTAGAAACACTGCTCATTAGCTTTCTATTTATATTTGGATTTTGTTGTAGTAGATATGGGCTATGTCAGAGTTGAATTCAAATCCAAGTGCTGCCTAATTGCTGGGTGACTTTACCTAAGTCACTAAACCTCTCTGAGCATTATTTCCCCCAAGAAAAAAAATAGACATTGTGTCATCTTGTATAATTTGTAAAATATTAATTTTAAAGTAAAGTGCCCAGTATATCACTTAGCCCAGAGTAGGCATGGAGTAAATGATCAGAAAATGATCGGATTATGTCCCCTAGAACTTTAAACTGCTCTCAATGGAAAATGCTATTATTGTGCTCTTTCTCTTTTGGCATCAGGCTTTTTGGTAAGCAAGGTAAGAGGAAGGTGAACTCTTTTTGGTTTCCTTAAAATTCTAAAACCCTTTATTCTGCTGTAGGGTCACTCATATGCTGGTTTACAACACAATCGAACTTTAAGCCGGCACTTTGGGTCTACTGCAAAGTGTGAGATGGTTCAGAAATTTTTTAGAAACTAAGTTGATCAAATCTGAAACTAGGTAAAAAAATTTTTTTCTGGTTTCAGAAAGGAAGGCTGCTGTGGGGCTTCTATAATTTAAATGTCCCTTCTTAGGTGAAAGATGGTATCCCCTTTAGCCAATTGAGTTACCCTTCCCGGTCACTAAAGTCTTTTCTCCTTAGTTTTTGTGTCTATAATGTGGAGCAGCTTCAGAGAAAATACATTGCTCCAGTGATACACTTTGGTACCAAAGGAGGCATGGATAGGGGCATTCTGGGATGTGGCATCCACATGGAAGTCACGTTTAACATCACCTCCATCTCATTTCAGGGCTTTTACAATGATTAATCAGGAGCGGGAGACATGGGTTCCTTTGATCCTCTGACCTAAAAGGAGTGACATTTTAAAAACAGAAACTTGAGGGGTTATCCATGAATTGTGCCTGTCTCCACAAGAAAAATTCCTTTCCATACAAAAGAAAAACGGCTGGTGTCTGGTGAATAGAAACACGACCTGGGTAGCCCTGTGTGAAGCTCTCTTGGCAACCACTTGACCTGTGTGCCTGGAGCAGTGGGATGTCCACCTGAGTGGAAAGGCCATGGGGCTTGGAGTCAGGCTCTGAGTTCTAAGTAGTGTTTTTGTCTCTGCTGTGAGCTCATTGTCTCAAATCACATCTCTGAACCCCATCTTGTCCTTCTACAAAAGTGGTTGTCATGAGGTGCAAGAGAGACCATGGGGCATCCCCAAACCAGGCCCAGCATTGTTAGAGGGCAGTGGTTCAGCTGGACAACCGCCTTGGAACGGAGCCCAGCATCGTGGAAGTGGTGACATGGCTGGTGGCCCCCGTCGGAGCTCCCCATACTGGGCGCCACACAATGTCCCATGACGTCTGCATTCCTGTTGTGCCTGATGTGATCTGCCCAGGAAATGATGCGTCAGACCGTGCTTCAGCCTGGAGGTTTTTATTCCTGTCTATAACATAATGGGGAGGTTAATTTAGCTCTGTCACGTTGCCAGAGGTCAGGGTGACTCCCAGTTGATGGATGGAGCTCTGAGTTTCCCACCTCTTATTCTTCCCCTCTTCCTGCCTCTTTGTCTGGTTTCTAGCAGGACAGAGCGGCCACGTGGCATTTCCTTGTCTCCTTTGTCCAGGACAGTGTTGATGCCGCATCAGAGTCAAGGCTTCCGGGTGGGTGGTGGCCCTCCAAGGGAATGGGGCTGTGATAACCTTGCCTTTCTTTTCATGACTGACATTTTCACTCTGGTCCCCTGGCTTAAAGGAGCACCAAGAAAGAAGACCTGCTTTCCTCAGGTCCAAGGCATTGACCAAGCATGTTTTACATGCCAGGCTTGGGGCCAAGAGCTGCATACACATTGTCTCTTTCAGTTCAGTCCAGTCGCTCAGTCATGTCCGACTCTGCGACCCCATGAATCGCAGCACGCCAGGCCTCCCTGTCCATCACCAACTCCCGGAGTTCACTCAGACTCGTGTCCATCGAGTCGGTGATGCCATCCAGCCATCTCATCCTCTGTCGTCCCCTTCTCCTCCTGCCCCCAATCCCTCCCAGCATCACAGCCTTTTCCAATGAGTCAGCTCTTCGCATGAGGTGGCCAAAGTACTGGAGTTTCAGCTTTAGCATCATTCCTTCCAATGAACACCCAGGACTGATCTCCTTCAGAATGGACTGGTTGGATCTCCTTGCAGTCCAAGGGACTCTCAAGAGTCTTCTCCAACACCACAGTTCAAAAGCATCAATTCTTCTGCGCTCAGCTTTCTTCACAGTCCAACTCTCACATCCATACATGACCACTGGAAAAACCATAGCCCTGACTAGATGGACCTTTGCTGGCAAAGTAATGTCTCTGCTTTTGAATATGCTATCTAGGTTGGTCATAACTTTCCTTCCAAGGAGAAAGTGTCTTTTTAATTTCATGGCTGCAGTCACCATTGCAGTGATTTTGGAGCCCCCCAAAATAAAGTCTGACACTGTTTCCACTGTTTCCCCATCTATTTGCCATGAAGTGATGGGACCAGATTGCCTCTTGAGATGAGCCCGAATATCACCTGCTCTCTTTCACAGCTGGGGAGGTTGAGTGCTGGGAAGATGTGTGTCTGACAGTGTCGTGTATTACCTGGCTCAGATGGTGGCAGATCAGAGCCCAGGTTCCTAACCACTGTGCCCACGGAGTCTGAGTCTAATCACCTCAGGCTGCAGTCCAACCCCGCCCCTCATCTTTAATTCCTTTGACTGGATTCATAGATACTGCAATGAATGAGCATGGACCCCACCCCAGAAAGTTTCAAATTCCAGCTTGCACCTTCCTGATCCCCTTCAAACCCAGCCACACAAGTGTGTGGCAGGCCAGGGAGGGCATAATATGGCTCATGAATCAAAGCTCACCCACTGCCAGTTTTCTAAAGTTTAATCGAAACCAAACCACACTGATTCAATTGTCTGTTGTCTGTAGCTACTTTCAGGGCACAATGGCTGAGGCAGACTGTACAGCCCATAGTCTGAAATTACCACCTGGTTATTTGTAGGACACAGCGACAGGTGTTCAAAGCTTTGGGACGGTGTTTTTCCAGTAGTCATGTATGGATGTGAGAGTTGGACCATCAAAGAATTGATGCTTTTGAACTGAGGTGTTGGAGAAGACTCTTGAGAGTTCCTTGGACTGCAAGGAGATCAAACCAGTCAATCCTAAAGGAAATCAGTCCTGAATATTCATTGGAAGGACTGATGCTAAAGTTAAAGCTCCAATACTTTGGCCACCTGATGCGAAGAACTGACTCATTGAAAAACATCCTGATGCTGGGAAAGACTGAAGGCAGGAGGAGAAAAGGACGACAGAGTGTCAGATGGTTGGATGGCATCACCAACTCTATGGACATGAGTCTGAGCAAGCTCCAGGAGTTGGTGATGGACAGGGAAGCCTGGTGTGCAGCAGTCCATGGGGTTGCAAAGAGTTGGACACGTGTGAGTGGCTGAACTGAACTGAACTGAACTGATTGGTAGAAAATGTTTGCTGATCCCTGGGTGCCTGGTGGCTAGAGTCATTGAGAATGCTAATAAACTCATTAGAAGCAGAATAATATTGAGAACCAAGGTTCAACAAGTAATTCCAGGTGAATTCTCATCCTGAGATTTCAGGACACAGTGTTCTGAGGTTCAAAGGTGTTCAAAGGTTTGGGATGATGTCACTTTATGTCATACCCACATCTGTCCCAGGGCTTTCCCCAGGGTCTCAACAGATATAGTTTTCCAGCTAAGAAAGGTACTCTACATCTACAAATGTCCTTCTGTTTCTGCTTCCTTTGAAAGTTTCCGCCCAGGAGGCAGAACTTTAAGAGATCCATAAGTATTTCTTACTGTCAGACGACAAGTACATCCCTAACGGGGGAGGTGGTTGAGCCAGGGTTTTTTATTTGCTTTAATTACATCCCTCTTTCCCTCACTGTTCTTGACCTGAACTCCAAAATTTCAGGCTTCCTCACTACCTGCCGTCTATTTCTACTTCCAGGTAACCTAGACTGTTCTACTTTTGAACAAGATCTTATTCCTCTTGCCTTTGTTTTTATTAATCTCTAAAGGGCAGAACATATTATTTTTATTTTTGTAGTGATAAAGAGCAACAGGCTTTAAAGAACTGCAAAAGAAAAAAGAGAGAAGGATCCAGGAGATGAGGTGGATCCACTGAAAGCTTGAATCAAGTGGGCTTCAGTGACTTAATGCAGAAAATCCCTGTCCACTAACTGCTTCTCAGCTCACCCTTGAAAGTCAACTTCCTGTGGTCAGTTGACCACTAGAAAGACAGAACTGAGGGATCCTTGTCCCCCAGCATGGGGGTTTGGGGACCAGGTTTGATGGATGGCCCGGTGGGCTAGAGCTGGAGCAAGGAGCCTCTGTCCTTCTCTAACCCTAGCGATGTGTATCCTCAGGACACTGGAATAACTACTCTGAGCCTCACACTGCTCATGTCAAGCAGAGTTAGAAGTCCTGCCTTCTACGCCTGCAAGGAGGGATGGTGAGGTTGAGGCATCACGTGTGGGAGGTGCTTCATGAGTTGTCCTGAGTTTCCAGTTCGCAGACCCAGCGTCTGGCTGGTAGATAGCTGCCTTCTCACTAGTTGCTCACACAGCAGAGAGCAACCTTCTTAGGACTTTGATCCCATCACAGAACTCCTTCCTTAAGACCTTATGTCAACCTTATCTCCTCCAAAAGGCCCCAGCTCCGTTAAGGGTGTGGGTTTCGATATATGAATTTTGGGGGGGATGCAGACATGCAGTCCATTAAAGGGTTAGTGATCTTGCAGGCAGTGATCTGGACTACAGGGCCCCTAATGGCTCTGCTCATATTCCTGGTGGCTTGGCAGGGTTCGTGGAGAAGGCAGGATATCACTGGGCCCCTGTCCACGTAATCTGTGGGCATTTCCACTTGGCTTCTCCAATGGAATGGTCCGCTTTCTTACCTGGCAGCTCAGGCATCAAGAGGGCTGGCTTCAGGAGGCCAGCAGTAGGAGCTGAAGTTCTCTTCTCTGCTCCCTGTGTTCCCTTGGTGAAGCAGTTACAAGCCTGCCCGGGTTCGAAGGGAGCAAACGCTCATCCGTCTTGTGATGAGCGGAGCATTGTAGAAGTGTGCCCATCTGTTACTCAGTGTCTGTCCCCTGGGGCCGGGGGATATGCTGCTGCTTATGAAGCATCTGTCCTGATGCTTGGCTCAGAGCAGGTGCTAACAAGCAGGAGCTGTCCTGCCTCGTGTTCTTCTTGTTATTACTGCTGCTACACTCATCACCCCACCCCATCACTGCCTGCCCTGCAGATGTGTGTGTCCCAGGGGGCCCGAGGGGACCACAGTGAGACTGGCCTAAGCCTCGGGGCTCTGCCCCACGTACTGGCCCTCACTTGTCAACTGCCGGTTGAGCTGCCGCAGCCCCTTCCTCCCCGAGGCTCAGCACTGCCTGTTTTCCCTCAGATGTGGTCGACCTCAGTTTCGAGGCTGACAGTCCTCTGGCACCCCCGGCAGAACTCCTAGAGACGCTGCCCAGCTGTGACTGGGTCCTTCAAGGGGACAGTAAGTGTGTGGTCTTCCAGCCTCTTCCAGGGGTGATGCTATCAAGGGGGTGTGTGTGGAATAGGCTGGCCTGGGAGAACTCCCCTGTCCCCTGGGGACCCTGGGAAGCCCCTTGTCACTGTTTGGAGGGAACTGGAGGACAGGGTCATAGGCCCTGTGTTATGGACATTCCATGACCACGTCCATCTCCATTTAAGCCCAGGATGATGCTGGTCTTGGAACCCTCCTTCTTCATCTGTTCTTTCTCACATTCGGCCTATTTTTCCTTCTTTCATCCCATAAATACCTGTGCCTTGAAGCCAGACTGTTGAACCCTGACTCCTCCCCTCTCCTCCAGGACACCAGATATTTTTCCCACCTTCAGAGACCACAGGGAGACCCCAGGAACAAAGATGCTGGTCCTCATTTCTGGAACACAGGTGAGCTCTGGTGACCCCCGGGGAGCCATCACACAGGCTCATGCATGATGATCCCTCGGTCACCTTTGTCCCCTGAGAGCCCTTCTCGGAGATCTCAGGGGCCACAGATTTCAACCTAGACTGTGCCTCAGAGTTCAGTCCCACTCAATTAGATTCTCCAGGGATGGAACTTGGGAATGTGTACTTGTCCAAGCTTTCCAAGCTGTCTGGCTGGCACGCCAGGGTTGAAAACTCTAGATGAGGAGGTGCGAATGACGGCCCCTGGGTCAGATCCAGTCCACTGCCTATTGGCACATGGCCATGCATTTTTTTCCCTTTAGTGTCTGTGGCTGCCTTTACACTGTGACAGAGGAGCTGAGTGGTGACACAGAGGCCATATGACCCACAAAGCCTAAAACATTTGCTCTCTAAGCCTTTAGCAAAAGTCTGCCGCCCTTGCTCGGCTCCCTGGAGCAGGCCCTCCTTGTGAGGACTCAGGGCAGAGCTCCAGCTGTCCAACCAGGTGTGGGTGGACACAATGAGGAGCTATGCCTGTTGTAAGTCTAGAGCGGCTGTGTCCTGCCTTCCAGGGTGTCCTCCTGGTTCCTCGCCCCACTGCTGCCTGGACCACTTCCCTTCTGCTTGTTGGCCACCCGCCCTGTGTGCCCACGGACCCACTTCCTCCGTGGACCCGTCTTAGCCGTCCCAGCCCCCACATTCTCCATCTGCTTTGCACCATCTGTGGGTGCACAGACCTCTCTGTGCCCTGGGCAGGGGTGCTGGGGACACAGTGTGTGTGAATGCAGGGCTTACCTTTGGAGTTGGGCTGCCATGGAGAAGAATATGAAGATGAAGGGGAAGAAGGAGGAAGGGGCCCCTGCCTATGGCGGTGGTAGGGCAGGAAGGCTTTTGCTGAGGAGGAACAGGGCAGCTGGGCCTCAGGGGAGTCTCCAGAGAGGAGGCCAAGGAAGGGCCACTTGTTGTCTGCCTTCCACCCAGTGCTGCTCTCCTGCTGCTGGCTCACAGGAAGTCTCCCTGGACGCCACTGTCAGAAGGTTCTCGACTGGGGTCTCCTCCTGAGCGCTGCTTACAGCTCCCGAGAGCAGGAACCTTGTCTGCCTAACTCTGCCTCTGACTAGCTGTGTGACATCTTCTCTGGACCTCAGTTTTCCATACCTACAAAATGACATCATTCATCTTTTTATTTTGTTTGTTTTTATTTTATTCAAGTTCAAAGATTCTATCAGCCCTTCTCCCCAGCTCCACGCTCCAGCTAAAGTACATTTCTGTCCTCTAGACGGTGCCGCTTTCCCCCCAGCAATCTGTTCACAGAGTTCCTGATGCCGGAGACACCCTGCCCAGGAGGACGCCCGAGGGCTCTATCCCTGCTGGGGACCGTGGCACCCCCCAATTCCCTGCCCCCCCAGTCTCCAGCCCTCAGTTAACATCTGCACAGGGAGGGGGCTGTCCCCACACCTACTGCCCTCTGCTCGGTCCCCGGCAGGGTCCCTGTGGTGACCGAAGAGGTGGCCCGGGAAGCCCTCCTCAGCTTCGTGAACGCCAAGTGCTGTTACGGCAGCGCAGCCGCTGGCGACCTCGTCATCCTGGAGCTGAAGCAGCAGAACCTGTGCCGGGTGAGGGGCGGCCGGCGGGGTCTGGGGAGGCCGGGGAAAGGAATCGTGGGGGGCCGTGTGTGTGTGACCGGTGGTGATGCTGGTTCTGTTACTTCCCGGGTTTGCAGTGAGGGAGAATACGAGGAATCACGAGTATCAGTCACCGTGAAGCAGCTTGAATGCTCTGCGCATTCTGGAAAGCACATTCTATATGTCTTATCAAATCCTCACAGCCTCCTTGCACTGCAGATCACCATCGTCACCAGTTAAGAGGAGGAATTGGGTGTTTAGAGAAGTGGAGTTACTTGCCCCCAAACCCGAAGCTAGAAGTGACCAAGCTGGGATTCAAGCCAGATCTGCAGGTTCCAAAGCCTTGTTTCTTAAGACACAGCTAATCTGTTAGCCAGAGGGATGAAAGGACCACCTCCGGCCCTGATCCCAGCTCCCTCTGCCTCCCCCGTTTCATCTGTGCCAATGATCATTTCATTCATCATCCCCGGGCCTGAGGCTCCAGGGTGGGCCTGTGTCTGGTGCCGAGGCCTCAACGCACCTCTGCTGCCTTCTGCCTCAACACGATCAGCTGTCAGTTCACATGTCCTGTGTCGCTGGCGTAGCTTTCCCCCAGAGGGCACACAGTCACATAGAAATCGGCCTCGCAGGGAGTGGCCAGAGCAGATCTGGGGTAAAGGTCTCTGTGTGGCTGTGTGACCTCAGGCAAGCCAGTGGACCTCTCTGATGAGCATCCCTTTCCTCACATGGGAAAGGAGGAGCTGGGAAATGTCCAAGATCCCTCCCATTTTGTATTCCTGCAGATGAGGCTTAAGAAGGAAGGAAGGTCTGGACATCAGGCAGATAAATTCCTCCAAGGGGACGCTCGGAGTGGCTGATTCCAGCAGCCTCCATCTGTCAAAAGGAGGTTTTTGCTCCAAAACTTACGTGGTAGACCATTTCTATGTGTAAAGAAACGGGGAGCTGAAGTTGCCCAGTTGTGCGCCGGTCAGGGGACACTTCCTCGGACTGAGTGACCCCTGCAGGAGTGTCCCAGGCCACCTGGGAGAAGTCACTGCTGCCAGCCTGTTTGGAGCAGCCCTTGGGTGCTGTGCATGGCATGATGAGCCCAGGGGTGGGAAGCCTCATTTTCTGCATAAGGCTTTGTCTTCCTAAGGGCATGAGTGTGAACACGTTGTTTTTCCTTTGCAGTATCGACTGGAGACCTTCAGTGAATCCAGGATAAGTGAATGGACTTTTCAGCCCTTTACCAGTGAGTGAGTTGTCTGATATCAGTGTAACTGGGAGCAGATACAGACGGGGCTGGTGGTGAATGTCAGGACTTGTCTTAGCTACTAACCCTAAGGAAGATGCTCGGCTGCCCTGAGCCTGATTTCCCATAAAATGACAGCATAGCCTTTCTTCCTGGAGCCTCCACAGAGCTGAGCTTAGCAAACACTTCCTTGTCCAAGAAGTGGTACGCAGGAGATCCTGAAAAAGTCTAGTGTTTATCTTTGGCCACAGGCTGGTGCTGCCACCTGGGGCCAGATGGCAAAGGGAGCAAGTGTGCTCGGGCGTCTGCCGGCCTCCCAGGCCACCCCAGCACCTCCCCGAGTCTCTAGACCCCCTCCTTGTTCAGTGCACCACCCCGCCCTCTGCTGGAGCACCCAAAGGCTTAAGGCTGTCTGTCTGGGAAGCTCTGTGCTCAACCTGCTTTCCATGCTGACCACTATGGCCTGTCCTTCAAGGCTCAGCTCACGGGTCCCCTCTTCTAGGAAGCCTTTGAAGATTTCCCCTCCTGATACCTCCTGCCCAGCAGAGGGAGTCCATCTTCTGAGTTTTCAGAACCCTTCACTCACTCAGCTCTGGTCCAAAGCACTTAGCATGTCATAGTCCACTGTACCGTGGTTGTTGCTGAATCTGTCTCCTTGAATGGAGGAGGAGGATGAGAAAGAAGGAGATGGTGGGAGTGGTGAGGGTAGCGGTTCCAGTCCTTGTCTGTTGTTCTCTCAGCGTGCACTAGCCCTGGGCTAAGAGAGGAGAGAATTGCAGGGCAGAGAGGTAGAGAAGCTGGGGTGGACTTCTGCAGCCGGGAAGTACAAAGAAACAGGAGTCAGCCAGGTCTGTTCAACTTCAGAGCTTAGGTTCTTAACCACGGACTCTAAGGGACCTGTGCCTACCAGGCCCTTGGCCCAGGGTTGAGCCTAATACCTGGTACCAGGTGAAGGTCCAGACTCTTTGATGAGTAAATGAAAGCTGGTACTCCCAGCTGTCTGCTGGTCTTAAAATGACCCCTTTCTCTGTCAGATCACTCCGTGGATGGGCCACAAAGAGGAACCTCCCCCAGGCTCTGGGACATCAAGGTCCAGCTTCCCCCAATGTTTCAGGAAGACACTAGGAGGTTCCAAGTCCCTCACTCGTCATTGGTCAAGGTAACTTGTTTACTGGAGACTTTACTCCTCTCTGAGCTGGTTTTTCTGGCACCGTGGTTTCATCAAACTGTATCCCTTTAAAAAGGAAACTGAGAGTCTAGGCTGGTGGTTCATTCCTTGCCCATCAAATGCACAGAATTCTAAGGAAACCCAGTCTATGGGATATAGTCTCACACAAAATTCCACGCAGAGTAGGGAGCATTCACATAGCAACAGGATGGTATGAAATTGTCACCAGCTTTGAATAGTGAGCATTCATATTCTGAGGACATCTGAGTGTTTTTATCCTTTTTATTTTTATTTTTTGCCCATCGGTAAATAGCTGAATGAAACAAAGATAAAATTAAAACATCATGGGATTTTTAAAAATGGAAGTCATTAGGGGAGCAGAATTCGACATCCGTGCTGTTTACCGGCAGCGAGGGTAGCCTAGTGTGTTGTAAAGACACAGCCGAGATGTTTTATGTTATGTTCTCATCTGATTACGTACCTTGTTTTCACTTTAGAACTTGATTCAAGCGTGCCATTTTACCCTCTGAGCTTTCACAGCGTCATAAGACAAAAACAACTTTGAGAGATCAAGAAAGTGTTTCATTCTGTTCTCCAGGGCGCAAAAGCTATTTTGATTCAGTTATTGAATTCCACTAGCTAGCTCACTGCCTTTTGCAAAAATACTGTTTTTGTCTTTTTTTAATGGCTTCTGTTCCCAAAGACTCCTTTAGCCACCTGTTAGGCAAAGGATACTGGCTTTTGTGGTTTAGCCTGGGAGTATGAGTTGAGACATGGGAGTCAGAGACCAGGTCTCCCCGTCTTAGCATCTAGGACAGATCATTTGGAGCTCCAAGGAGATGGTAATGTGACCTCCTTGGCTTGGCATTCAAAGCTCTTTGGAATCCTTGTCATGAGCGAATGGCCATCTTCCCACTGTGGCCTGAACTGCTGTACATTTATTTGGGATACTGACATCCTGGGGGTGGGGGTGGTGAAATCAGGAACTGCTGGTTCCTGGGAAACTGGACCAAGGACAGCATTTACTCTCAGGAATGCCACAAATGCCACGGGCGTGGACGCTACAAGTGCAGTGGCTGCCACGGGGCTGGCACGGTGAGTCACACGTCACTGTTGGTGAGTTGGTGGTGTGTGGGAGCAGGGCCCTGTGGGGGTGGAGTGCTGGGCTGGGGCCTGGGGCTCCCTGCACTAACAGTGGGATCTCAGTCAAGTCATCCTCCCTTTCCCGGCCTCTACTTTCCTGCCTGTAAAATGGGAACGTTGGATTGGCTGGTATCTACTGACTTTATTTCACTTTGATGCTTCATGATTTTTATTCTCCTCTTTTTTCCTCCTCCACCTACAAACATTTATTGAGTACCTCTCAGTACAGCTGCAGGAGGACAGAGACCTGGGGTGCTCCTTGCAGGGACCCTCTGTCTGTGGGACAGAGTGACAGACCAGCATTTACAGTGCAGACCAAGTGCCGAGAAGGGACACTAGGGGCCTTGGAGGGGCAAGACTTGGGCCTTGGATTAGTTTCCTGGGGCAGCTGTAATAAAGGACCACAAACTGGGTGGCTTAAAGCAGCAAATTTATACTCTCAGAGTTCTGGAGGCCGGAAATCCAAAATCAAGGTGTTGGCAGGGTTAGTTCTGGGAGGCCCTGGGGGAGGCGCCATCTTATCCTTCCTCTAGACTTCTGGCGGCAGCTGGCAGTCCTCAGCTTGTAGCTACCTCGCCCCACCTCTGCCTCCATCGCTTCTCTGTGTGTGGGTCTTTGCCGTCCCACAAGGACGCGGGTCATTGGACACAGGGCCCACCCTCTGCAGTGTGGCCTCACCGTTACTAATTACATCTGCAAAGATGATTGCCACATGCTGAGGTTCTGCTCGACGTGAATCTGGGAGTGAGGGGATAATGTATACTATTCAGCCCGTCGTGGGCCCTTCAGCACCATCCAGGCCCCTGTGGCATCAGTGTTCTCGGCAGAACCCTGTAGGCACTGGCTGTCCCAGCAGGAAGTCCACGCCCCTTGTGTGTTCTCAGATTTCCCCACCTCGCCATTTGTGCCCCAGGCTTTTGGATACACACTGACCACTTGCTGCTCTAAGCTGAGCCTTTTCCTTCCTTTACCTGCCTACCTCCCTTCCGCCCACCTCCCACCTGCTGCAGGCTCATCACTCTGCCAGCTCAGTGCCCTGCGGGGTCCAGCTGTGGCTGCGCCAGCCCTGTGTCTCCTGTGGCCTCAGTCCTGCCCTGGCCCCCTCCCCAGGGCTGCCTCCCCGTGGCCTTTGCTGTTCCCTCCCCTCTCCCCGCCTCCCGCATTGTCCCTCAGGCTTTCCCTGGAATGGCTGCCGAGCCCTCCTCGAGCCTACTATAGGGGTGCACCCTGGCCCATCTCTGGGGGCTTTTCTAAGACTGAACTGTTACCCCCAGTACCCGAGGGGCCAGCCTGCCCGTCTCCCCGCCTCTTCTGGCCATGCCTGCTTGGTCTGGGATGGTCCCTGGGGGTCGTGGGGATCAGAGAAGAGCAGCAGAGGCGAATGTCTCAGAAAAAACAGGGACGAGAGGATGCAGGGTCTTTTACAGACAAGGGGCAGAGGCCCAGGGAGAGGGAGTGGGGAAGTGGCTTGGGGAGGGTCACAGTCCGGCCTGCAGCAAGGACGCCCTCTGCCTGCTCCCGGGAGGTGGGTGGGGGCTGAGGCTGTGTGTGTCTGCAGGCTCGGTGCTCCTCCTGCAGTGGCGCCAAGCGCAAAGCCAGGTCTGCCCGGCGGTGTCAGATGTGTTCGGGGTCTGGCAGGCGGAGGTAAGACCGGGCTCCCCAGCCAGGGCTGAGGAGCTGAGTGTGCTCTCACGGGTGTTCTTGCTTGCCTGCCCTCAGGAAGGCAAGTGGGTGCGCGATCCGTCTTGTCACCCATGTCCCCAGAGCTCTGGGCATTGTAGGTGCCTGTCACCTCGGAGAGTGTTTCTCCAGACCAGATGGAGCCCGTCAGGCAATCTGTGGGTGGGTGGGTGGTGGGAGGGACGAGGCACTTCCGGGAGGAAGGGAGGCAGTAGGTGAAGAGAGGAGACCTCTTCCTGCTCATGTGGAGGGGAAGTGAATATAGAAAGCACCCAAGGTGAGACTCTTAACTCGGAGGATCCAGGCCTGGGCACACCGTGTTTATAACCCACTACAGGGACTAAATGGAGGAGGAATCAAGGAAGGGCAGCTGATTGGCTAGATCAACAAAGTGCCTGTTCACAGGACTTTACAGTCAAGGGGCTGTTGCCCATTTTGGAAATGATGGCCTTTCGTGTATTTATAAAATTTTAAAAGGGAACGAGAAACCCCGAGGAGTGAAACTCTCAGTGGGTGCACTGGTTAACGACACTTTGAGCTCACCAAGGCCCAGGCCATCCTTCTAACAAGCCAGATGGTGAGCTTTGGAGGATCTGCCACCTGTGATTGGTAAAGAAGTTCTTAGATTTGGAAGGAAACTCAAGTTTCTTTCACTTAAAAAGTAAGACAACTCCAATTCAAACTGGCTTTAGCAAAACAGTAAACTTGTAGGCCGGTGCAGTGGAAAAGACTAGGAATAGATTTCCGGAATGACTTCAGGTATAGCTGGATCCAGGTGCTACAGTGCTATCACCAGGAATCTGTCTCTGTCCCTCTCTCTGCTTGCCTTTGTTTTGGCCTCATTCTCAGGCACCTTATCTCCTGTGGTGGCAGAGGTGGCCACCAGCAGCTCCAGGCTTGGCAACCTCAGTAGAAAAGGATGACCCTTTCCTGATAGTTCCAACAAAAGTTCTCGGGTAGATCTCAATATACCCACCTGGCCCATGTGTCAGTCTTTGTGTCAGCCCTGTGGCAAGAGAGATGGAGTGAACTGGTTGGCCAGGCTGAGGTCTCAGGCTGTTCACAGGAGGGATGGGGCACAAGCCCTTGAACCGTGTAGGCTCTGGGGAGCGGGGGGAAGGGTGGTCTCGAGTAGGAGGTTGGAGCACTGCTATGAGAAGCAGGAGGTCTAGATGGTGGGCACATGGAAGCAAGCCTTGCCCACCACAGCCCACCTTTCTGGGGAAGGAAGTGGGGCAAGGGCCCTGGAGCCACTGGGATGCCATGAATGTCTGTTACCATCGGGGCCTCTCTCAGATGCAGCACGTGCTCTGGGAGGGGGAACAAGACCTGTGCCACCTGTAAGGGCGAGAAGAAGCTGCTGCACTTCATCCAGCTGGTCATCACGTGGTACGTGGGCCTCTCTGTGCCGTGGCCCGGTGGGGTGGTGGCTGGGGTGGGGCAGGGCCTGCAGTGGCGTCTGCAGAGGAGGTCCGCTTGGTTGGGGCTCTCACAGTGCAGGCGCCTGCCGGGAGACAGGAGTCCCAGGCCCTGAGTTCCCACGTCAGGAAAGCTCCCACACATTCAGGGTTTTTCCCGTCAGGCACCTTGCTGGATCAGCACCTGACTAGTTTCCCTCCTTACAGGTGAGGCTGCTGAGGCCCAGAGAGGCTAAAGCGTGTTCCCACGGTCCCAAGGGTAGCATGGCAAGCCCTCCTGCCCTGGGCTGCCTGATGCCAAGGCCATGTTCTTAACCCAACCCCCCAGCTCCGTCTCTCATCCTCTTCACTTCCAGGAAGAACAGCCTATTTGAGTTTGTGTCTGAGCACCAGCTGGACTGCCCTGGGGAGCTGCTTGCTAAAGCCAGAGGAGAGACCCTCTTTAAGGACGAAAACACAACGGTGAGGAGGGCTTTGCGACTGCCCCAAAGGGAGCTGGGTCCCTCCTCCCCTGTGAGCCTGGGTCTTCCGGTTCTGCAGGCATTGCCTTCATCCAGAGACTGGGCAGGAGCAGAGCTTCCCAGGCAGGACCCAAGCTGCTGGGACCCTTCAGGGCTACTTCTGTTTTGAGTTTTACATCGTCAGCCTTTCATCCTTCCCTTGTGCCTTTTCTCTCCCTCTTTTCCTCCCTTCTTCCCCTGCACAAATCTCGAGACCTTCCTCCTGTACCAGGCACTATGCTAGACCCTGGGGATCCTGGAAAACAGAATCTCTGCCCTTAGGTCTCACAGTTTTTGAGGGAGAAGGTGATAATGGCATTTTCTTCACAGTCTTGTATGGTGGAAAGACAGGAAGGGGCAGAGGTGTTGGGGTGGGGAGTGGTGTTGGGAACAAGTGGACGGTGTGACAACAGGGGTCAAGGTGTCCAGCAGAGGAAGCAGCAGGACAGAGGCCATAAAGAGCAGCAGAGAGCAGGGGGGCTGGGGACAGTGAACCGGCCAGAGCAAGGGGCTGAGACACAACAGGTGCCAGCAGCCAGATTAGGGAGCATCTGTACACTGCGGGTTGCAAACTCTGGCCCTCACCCTGCTTTTTATAAATAAAGTTTTATTGGAGCACAGCTCATTTGTGTGCTGTCTGTGCCTGCCTTTATACTTCAAGGGCAGAGCTGAGCAGTTGAGACAGAGACCCTATGGCCTTCAAAGCCTGAGTGTTTACTCTGATTCTTTACAGAAAAGATTTGCTGCCCCCTGCTGTCCACCAGGGTTTATTGGGAGGGTCAGTTTTTCCTTATTTCTCTTTTCTTTTCTTCCTTCCTTTCTCTTTTTACAGTATGTGTTGTTTCATATTGGCTGGTAAATATATCTAGTTTGACATCCATCACCATACAGTTAAAAAAATTTTTTTTTCTTGTGATGAGAACTTTTATGAGCTACTCTCAGCAGCTTTCAAATATACAATCCAGTATTATCTGTAGTCATGGCTCTGTAATTTACATCCCTAAGACTTATTTATAGCTGGAAGTTTGTACTAACTGACCCCCTTCACCCACTTCCCCTGACTCCCATTACCATCTCTGGTAACCATCAGTATATTCTCCACATCTAGAAGTTTGGTTTTTTGTTTTTGTTTTAATTCTACATATAAGTGAGATCATAGGATATTTATCTTTCGCTAACCTACCTCACTTAACATAATGCCCTTTGCCATCCATGTTGTTGACAATGGCAGGGTTTCCTTCTTTATGACTGCGCTATAGTCCTTAGCCTTCTTTCTTTGCCCCAGTCACTCTGTTTCCTAAAGGCTCACTTCAGGCATCACCACTCTAGGAAGTCCTGCAGCCACCCTCAACCTGAGTTAGGCAGCAGCAAAGGTCTGCTGGGTGGGGGAGTACTCTGTCCACAGTGCTCCTCTTTGGTTGGATCCGGGGTCTGTGGAGGTTTAAAAAGCCCCACACGTCCCACTCGCCCCTGGCCTGGGCCCTCCGCTCTCTGGGCTCACGCTCCCCTCGGCCCTCTGAGGCTGCAGGTGCTGAGGCTCCGGGTCAGGCGGTCTGCGTCTCCCCCAGGTGTATCCCATTGTGGACTTCCCCCTGCGGGAGATCTCTCTGGCCTCCAGGCGCGGCATCTCAGAACACAGCGCCGCCCTGGCCTCCCGGGCCCGCGTCCTGCAGCAGGTGAGCTGAGGGGGTCCGGGCTGGTGGGAGGTGAGGTGCCGGCTGGGCTGGGGCTCCAGTGCACTGCCCTGTGGACATGAAGGAGGCAGTGGGCCCTTCCCTCTGCAGGAAGGCTCCTTGCCCCGCGTGGCAGGGCGGACGGATGGAGCCCCAGTGGGAGGAGCACGGAGGTACTGGGGACTGACTTGGGGGCACAGTGGCTGCAGGGCAGAGAGGGCGGGCTAGCAGAGCGCTACAGGGAGAGGCTTGGGTTAATTTATCCAGACAGCAACAGGAAGCTTGCAGGGTTTCACGCAGGAATGTGGCTCAGTGTGATGCTGATTCTCACCCCCTGGTATTCAGAGAGGGGACGGAAAGCTCGAGATCTAGGGTGGAAGGCAGGGCTGGAACCCAGCGTGCGGCCCGACAGGGCTCTTGCCAAATCTCCGGCCCCTTAAATGTTGGACCGGCGGCCTGGGCCGGGGCAGTTGCGCGGCTGTATCCTCCTGGCCACTAGGTGGCGGTGCTGCCCATCGCGCCTCCAGAAGCAGGGTGGTGTGTGGGAAGGGACGGGTGTGTGTGTAAAAGAAATGGGGCTGGAAGATGAGGGGTCGAGCCGTGAAGCCCAGCGCCTGAACTTGGCGAGGAGTCTCTCTGGGGTCCGAGTCTTACAGTTTGGGTGCAGATCCTGGTTCTCCCGTATCCCAAAGTGGTCCCACACCAGCTGCGAACTCCTTGCAGTTCAGTTTCTTACCTGTGAAAAAGAGATGCTACCATCGCCTCAGAGGGTTTTGAAGGAATGAGATCATTTGCTTTAACCACCCGGAACCTAATACTTAAAATGTCAATATTCCTTCCTTTCCATTTAAAAAAGAATTAAAATTAATTTTATTTGGCTGTGTCGGATCTTAGTTGCATCATGCGGGACCTTTTGTTGTGGCCTATGGAGAAGGAAACGGCAACCCACTCCAGTATTCTTGCCTGGAGAATTCCATGGACAGGGGAGCCTGGTGGGCTACAGTCCATGGGATCGCAAAGAGCTGGATACGACTGAGCGTACAGCACACACATGGACTGTCTAGTTGGGGCAAGGGGCTTAGTTGCTCTGCTTCATGTGGGATCTTAGTTCCTCAAACAGGGCTCAAACAGGCAACCCCCCCCCCGCCCCCCCCCACACACCCCGCATTGCAAGGTGGATTCTTAACCAGTGGACAACCAGGGAAGTGTCCTTCTATTCCCTTTGCAATGAGTATTCCCCTTCTCTCTGGACATCTACCCTATTTGCAGGAGAGAAAAGGATGCGTTTAACTTAATAGTGACCCTCTTCTTGGAGCTGGAATGAACCTCAACGTGATATGAGGGCACTGCAAACTCGAAGGCTGGCAGGGTGGGTGGTACTGTGGGTGGGTGGTACTGTGGGTGGGAGGGCCCCTTATCCAGAAGGCTGGGCCTCCCCTCAACTCTGTGGGGCAGAGATTTCAGACCTTCTGAACTCCACATTTTTATATGAAACCTTCTAGGTTTTCAATATTGAGAACAAATTTTTAAAAAATGCTAAGAACACTGTATGGGCTGCCAGGCTAATTTTAGCCTGTGGGCATTCTCAGCTACCTCTGGTCTACTTCAAACCATGACTTTTCCAATAAATCAGAGGGGGCCCAGAGAATGGAAGTAATTTAGGTAATGACACACAGCTTCTTAGTGAAAGAGCCCAGGAGTAGAACTCAAATTTTTCAACTCTACTGCTACTGCTAAGTCACTTCAGTCATGTCTGGGTCTATGTGACCCCATAGACGGCAGCCCACCAGGCTCCCTCGTCCCTGGGATTCTCCAGGCAAGAACGCTGGAGTGGGTTGCCATTTCCTTCTCCAATGCATGAAAGTGAAAAGTGAAAGTGAAGTTGCTCAGTCGTGTCCTACCCTTAGCGACCCCATGGACTGCAGCCTACCAGGCCCCTCTGTCCATGGGATTCTCCAGGCAAGAGTACTGGAGTGGGGTGCCATTGCCCTCTCCTTTCAACTCTAAGGAATATGTTATTATCCACCACATTCAAGGCACACAAGTGACTCTCTGAAAGCCAGGGAAGGTTTGCAGGGCTATCTGCTGAGGGATTCAGGGTGCTTTTCACCTGGCAATCGCTGCAGGAACAGTTCGCTTACCAGGTCAGGCTCTGTTTCCTGGTTCTGGCACGTGGTCACGGCTTTTGAACCCTCTCTTCTGTCCATGGGCCTCCATGTCCTCATCTGTAAGTGGGTGTGCCTGGACCTTGCATTAGGCTGGGCTCTGCAAAAGCAGCTCTGAGACAAGGATCTGTGTGCTCGTCACTTGTTAAGCAAGGGCTCCCAGGGAAAATGGGTGAAGGGGTTGGGGAGCCAGAGCAGGATGGTCAGGCAAGGGGGCGATGCAGTGTAAGCAGTACTCTGAGTGTCAGCCATACCTCAGTGGCTGTTCACCTGGAGGTGATACCTGGTCTGCAGCTCCATCCAGAGAGGACCGCAGATTGGTACCTAAGGACCCTTGCTCCTGCAGCCCTGGTGTATTCTGGGGATACTACAATGAACACCCCCAAATATTGAGGTGTCTGTTTTGGGACTGAGCAAGAGGATCAGGATGTGATTTTAGCAGTTTGTGGATACAGCTGGTTCTCCTGGGACGTTTTTACTACTGAGGCTGGCAATTGGAGTCCTTTTGAACCCTTGATTTGGCAAAGGGGCACTGACTACCCAAGATCACACAGTATGTTGGCAGCAGGCCTCCGTCTACACCCTGGGTCTCCTGGGCTTTATCTCAGGTGACACAGGCCATTTGTGTGGTGGTCCTGGGGCAGGGAGGGGTGAACTAGGGGCAGACATGCATTTTTTTTTAAAGAGATATACTGGGGGAACACTTCTATGCATCTTCGCCCCAGAATGTCTTTTGGGTCGGTATCTATAGACCAAGATTCGTGGTGATATTTTGCTCAGGGTTAAGACATTAGCAAGTAGAATCCAGTTAGGAGGCAGCTGTCATACGTGGGGCCCTAATGTCCCCTTTCCTAATATCTCCATGATTGTTTTAATATAAAAGTGTTTACAATGACTTTACCCTCCAATTTTCTCTGCCTCACTCTCTCCCCACTGCATTCTAAAAATTATTGTCCTGTTAGATGCCCTGTTTGGGGCTGGGGACTTTCCCTACATCCTGAAACTCCCCTGGGGTTGCCTGTGCCCTCACTTGATGAAACTTAGAATCAGGTGATGGTTAAAGGTGAGAAGTCAGTTTGGGGCAGAGCTTCGGGTGAGTGAAGGGGCCTAGGAGGAGATACATCTAGAAGGCAAGTCTGGGCCGAAATGACAACTCCAGAGCATGAGCTTCCTCCTGCAGGCAGTAGGCAGCTACTGAGAGTTCTCGAGGAGGTGAGTGACTTGAACAGAACACTGAGGCATTCTTTTTGGCCAATTGTTCCCTCAGCGCCAGACCCTGGAGCTGATCCCCCTCACAGAAGTTCGTTACTGGTACCGAGGAAAGACTGACGTCTACTACATCTACGGGAGCGACCACCAAGTGTATGTGGAAGATTACCCCGAGAGATACTGCTGTGGCTGCACCATCATCTGACGCCGCACAGCTGCCCCCAGAGCCCGCCACTCACAGGTGCCAAGGAGGACGGCCGAGGCCTCCGCGTTCACTCACTGTTGGCCCCTCTCGACAGTCACAACCCCCTGCGTATCCTTCCAGGGAATTCATCTCCTCTGTCTAGCCACAAGTCCCTCTGGAGCCCCTTTGGCAGAATCCATCTTGTATTTAACCCTCAAGAATTCATCTATGCACGTTCCTTTAGGAGAAGAACTTAAACCAGGGGCTTTGCCTCTGGCCCCTGAACTAAAGTGCTGATCGAGGGTGGGGTTGAGTTTGCTTTTCGCTGGGTCAGTCTCAGTTCTGGTGTGTGTCTGCTAGCACGGGCCTTTTGTGGAGCTGAGTGATCTTGAATTGTTGAAAGATACACTAAATTTGCTGCCATTTAATGCCACTTAGGCAAATGCATACAAAATTTTACTCCTCATTCTGTGGGTCAGAAATTCAGATGCAGCTATTGCGTGATGACCTATCTCTGTCCCATGATGTCTGGCACCTCACCTGGAAGATTCAAAGGCTGGGGTGGCTCAAGGGCAAGGGTGCTGACATCATCTGAAGGCTGGCTCACCCAGATATCCAGTGGTTGATGGCGACTGTCAGCTGGAACACCTACACATGGCCTCCCCAAGCAGCGTGAGCTTCCTCACAGTGTGGCAGCTCTCAGGGTAAGCACCCCTCATGTGCACCCCAATTAAAGACACAGAGGTCTGCTCCAAGACTGGAGAATAAGTCTGCTTGTTGGGTAGACTAAGGGTCTGTATGCTCATTTCTACTCTGGTGCCTGTGCATGGGTACATTTTAGAGAGTTTTAGAGGATACATGCAGGTTGCTATATCACATGCTGAATTTACAACCCACCCACTGAGAATAAGGTGAATTGCATGTGTTGTGTACCTTGTCCTGTGCAGGGACGCTGGGAGGGGGGAGGGCACATCCTGCCCACCGAATGCCCGGTGGGTCGCCTTCGGAGTGCTGGTTCAGGGGCTGCGTGAGGCACTGTGTGCCTGGCTATGAGTCATCAGATGCCCCTGTCAATCTTCCAATGCCTGCCTCCACCTGGAAGAGGACTGCTCCCCACAGGCTTGACGTGGAGTGGGGAGTCTGGAGCCATTCCCCTGGGGCATTGTACAAATGGAGGGATAGTTTTTGGTTGTTGCTCTCATTGGTGGATGGAGTCCAGGAGAGCGGGGTGTCCCGCAGTGCTCAGGGATGTTCACACAGTGGAGCGTCGTGCCACATGTTACAAGGCTGGCAGACACCCCGATGGAGTCCAGGAGAGCGGGGTGTCCCGCAGTGCTCAGGGATGTTCACACAGTGGAGCGTCGTGCCACATGTTACAAGGCTGGCAGACACCCCGCCGACACTCACAGAGGACTTCGACAAGGTCTCATCAATTATTAGCGCAATGCTGATTTTTATTTGGTGTTCACCTCTGTTGTTTGATTTTTATGGTATGTCTTGTTTGAAATGGCTTCTGGTCCTCTCCCTTAAGTCCGTACTTGTAACTCTGTTGCCTTCAGTGGAGTTCCTCGGACCACGTGCTTGAGCACCACAGATCAAAATACATGCATTAAACCACTGTTTTCTTCTCATTTCTCCTTTATATTTCAGTTTGGGCATTAAATTGCTTTAAAAGTGGGATTGTGTAAGTGGGTTGTGTATAAGTGTCACTGTAGGGTGAAAAGGAAACCTTGAATATGTTAGAGTTGAGGCCATGTAGTCATACGTGCTGTTGGCATGTGAACCAGACCCAATGAGAAATTCTAGCTGGAATAAACTGGGTCATGGAGATACTGTTCTAATTGAGCCCCTGTGAGCCAGCAGCCACAGGGATCTTTGCTTCTGGTGGTTCTGGCAAAATCCCAGATGGTCTCTGGGTCCTCTGGCTGTTTGATAACTGGTGTGTATTTTCCTCTGCAATGTTATCTGTTTTCATGACTTTTGCTGTGGCCAGGATCTGACTTAATTTGCTCTTTCTGCCTGTTATCCTAGGGCTGAGTTGGCTGTCACTGCTTGCCCCAGACCAGTTAAAGTCACTGGAGGGTAGAGTGCAGAATTTGAGGGCAGCCCTAACCCCTGCCCTGGCCGCTACACACTGTGGCTCTGGTCCCAATTCAGTTCAGTTGTAGAAGCACAGCAGACGCAAGTGGCTAGGTTTCTCTTTACAAACCTGCCAAAGGAGAACACCAGCCCTGCTCTTTACCAGTCACTGACAGATGCTGGGCCTCTGCCAGGCGGCCAGAGCCATGCAGGGCTTGGTGAGGGCTTCCCAGACATCTGCTGTCTCTGCCCTCAGACTACAGGATGGACAGAGAGGCTGTCTGCAAGTGGAGGAAAATGAAAGAATCCGTGTGAGAGTCAGGTGGCTTTACAAGACGAGGATGCCTAAGGGCCAAGGTGGCGGCGGCGGCGGTGGGTACAAGCATGTGTGTATATGTGCGTGTGTGTATAGATGTGTGCATGTGATGCGCACGCCTGGATTTGTGCATGAGTATGTTCATGTGTACACGTGTGTGCATGGTGTGTGCTCATGTGTACACACGTGTGTGCATGGTGTGTGTTCATGTGTACACACGTGTGTGCATGGTACGTGTTTGTTCATGTGTACACGTGTGTGCATGGTGTGTATGTTCATGTGTACACACGTGTGTGCGTGGTGTATGTATGTTCATGTGTACACGTGTGTGCATGGTGTGTGTGTATGTTGTGTGTGCATGCGTGATGTGTGTGCATTTGTGTGTATTGCATGTGTGTGTTTGCCAGGCTGGGAGGATCGCTCCTTAGAAGGCAGGAGGGACTTTCTCCCCGACCTGGTTTTCCTCTCTCCCTCCTGGTCCCTGTCATTCTTTGTAGCTCCCTAACCCCAGCCTTCAACGCCTATCAGCTTGTTGTAATTCAGCCAACTTCAATTTCAAATTCATGGGCAGCCCTTGATATAGACAGCCATGAGAGAACTGTGTTTTCTAAGTCAGGACTGTGGCATTATGTTTCTCAGCAGGAAAGACCCATCTAGATTCAGTGGCTGGGACGTTCAGTCTCTGCTTGCTTACATTTCATAGGCAGGGATTTGGAAGAACGTATACATTCTGGTTCAAATTCTGGTTCCACCTGTTATCAGCATTGTGATACCAGGCAGTTCTTTTAACCTCATTTTTCTCCTCTGTGAGATGGGGTGGTTGGTACGGCTTGCTTTGGTGGGCAGATTGGAAACAGATCAGACTGCAGAGCTCTGTGTGGGTAGGCGCTCAGTACCTAGAAGGGAAATCTCTTCCTTTGTGGGGGCAGTCAGGGCTTGAATGCTTGTCACAGTGCCTCTCCGGGTGGCTAGTGAGTGGGAGCTCGTGCACCAAGATGACTGAGTGACATCTGTTCCACCAGCTCCCCTGTTCAGCTCAGCCCTCACACACTGCTTCCTTGGGTCCTTTTCCCCTCACCCTGAGGTCAGGCTGCGTCCCGCGGCATCGCGTCTTCGCTGTCTCCCGGGGCGCATGCGCAAGTGCCGGCCCCTGACCTGCCTGGTCTCCGCCTCCGCCGGGCCCTGGGTCTCGCCCATCATTGCATTACGTGAGCGTGGCCTGTATCAGAGAAAACCGCCGACCGTGACCCAGGGGCTAGATGGAGGTGCCCCACGTTCATTTAACACGGAATGTGGGGTTTTGATTCCAGTCTGGCCTATACCAGCTGTGTGGCCCTGGACGAGGCCATTTACCTCCCTCTGGGCCTTCAGTTTTGTACTCCGAGGAGAAGGTTGGATCACATTTTTCCTTTTCTTATTTTTCCTCTTAAAATTTCACCTTTTCTCCCTCAAATAAAATCTCTGGGACCCAGACACATACACCAGGCTCACAGGTCATGAGGGGCTGCTGTGGTTGGAGACCCCAAAGGCCTTCCGTACAGTGCCCCCTCCTCACCTCCTTCCTCCGGCTTCTGGGAACATACTAGAACAGAGCCAGGCGCGCCTCACTACTGATGTGGGAGGTGGGCTGCCCCTCTGACAGACCGTGGGACAGTCCTGGGAACTTGCTATGTCTTTTGTTTCTTTTTTCCTTCAGAGAATTAAACCTTTGACCTGAGCTTATTTTCGGAATGAGTATTTCTCCTAGTGAAACATGCATCGAGACCAGCACGGTAGGATGTTCTGTCTAGCGGTTCTCTAAGCAGTTGGTATTTATCCTGTACTTTGGGGCATCCTAAGGACATCCAGATTTGGGGTCCCTTCCCTCTAGCCGGGTCCCCATGCTGTAGGAGTACCTGGGATTTAGCCCTGGGATTTCCACCTCAAAGAAAGATGTGGCCTGGACGTGGGCAGCTTGTCTTTTAGACCAAAATGGGTCAGTGTCATTTTAGTGACAGTTTGATTTTGTCTCATGATCAGAAAATCAGGCAGGGCTTTAAGGGGGCTGGAACACAGGATGGGAGTTCTGTCGGGGAGATAGGGTAGCGTGGCACAGAGCCACACCGTGTGGTCTCCATGGTCGTAGTCCAGGGTTCAGATCCAGCTCACCTGTACTGGCCCAGAGGCCTCCAACTGAAAGATGGGAACACTGACCCCTAGGATTATGGGGGTGGAGCATCAAGGAATAGTGTGCATAGCAAATGAGTTCTCAGATGACTTGGGCTGTTAGTATGACAGGATCCAGGGAGAGGCCGAAGTTGGGAGGAAGAGATTAGACCCTTAGCATTGGGGGCAGAGCAGAGGGAGGATGCTATAAACTGCATGTCTCCTCAGAATTCATATGTTGAAATCCTAACCCTCTAATGTGATGGTGTTTGGAAGTGGGACCTTTGAGAGGTGTTTAGGTCGTGAGGGCAGAGCTGTCGTGAATGGGCTCAGTGTCCTTTTAAAAGAGACCCCAATCCCAAAGAAAGGCAATGCCAAAGAATGCTCAAAAAAAAAAAATAAATAAAATAAAAGAGACCCCAGGGAGCTCTCTTGTCACGTGAAGTTAAAGCCAAAAGGTGACTGTTTGTGAACTAAAAAGGAGACCCTTCCTGCACAGCACACAGATCTGCTGGCACCTTGATCTTGGACTTCTGGTCTTTAGAGCCATGAGGCATACATTTCTTTGGTTCATCAGCCACCCAGTCTATGATATTTTGTTCTAGCAGCCCACACAGACTTAGAAGGGTGTCTAAGCACAGAATCCGAGGCTATGTGATAACCAGGCAGTGATTTTCAAAAGCCAGTTGGAGTATCTGGACCTGACTCTACTTACCATCACCTAGAAAGTTTGTCAAAATACAGATTCTCACTCACAGCCCTAGGTATTTGGCATATTGGTAGCTAAGATTCTGTAGTTTTAACCAGTGCCCAAGATGATTCTTATGAATGGTCAGAACAGGACACTGACTTTTGGAGTCAAAAGAATAGCTTTGGGATCAGATTTTTGAGCCTGAAATTTCATTCCTTAGCTTGCCGTGGGCTTGCCTTCTCTACCCCTGTTTTTTTGTCTGTGAAGTGGGCGAGAATTCCTGCCTCCCTACTGGTTGTTTGAAGGCTCAGATGGAGGAACCTGGCGGGCTACAGTCCATGGGGTCGCAGAGTCGAACATGACTGAGCGACCAACACAAACACAACAACCGACAATAAGATGCTGAACGGAAAAGCGCTTTGCAAACTAAAACACTGTGTAGATATTCCTCCTATTAGGAGTGGCAAGGACAGCCTACATCGATCGTTTCGAAGACTTCCTGCTCACTTTGGCTCTGACCACCAGGGGGCAGCAGGCGCCCACACATGAAACCTCGGAGGGTCTCTCCTGCACCGGTGAGCCTGCCCCAGAACCCTGTGAGGGTCTCTCAGCAGTCCTCAGGCTATCGGGGAACTCGATGTGGCTCCAGAAATTTTCTTCAGAGATGCAGAATATCTTCCATTATTCGTTGACTCCAGTTAAAACTGCTTTCCCCTTCCAAAAAGAGACCATGGAAATCAGTAGGGACATTTAGGAAAGCAGGCTTGGGATGCCAGACTGGAAGTTAGGGCTGCAGGTCAGCACATTAGCTGTTGGGTCTAAGGGACCAGGGAAGCAAAGGCGGATCAGGCCCTGATATTGCCGTGAGGACTCCCTGTCTTCAAAACAGTGGTGAACATTTCGGGAGTACCACCCATGTGTCAGATGCTGTTCTTGGCTCCTGACGTGTCCTCTGATGAGAGTCCTGCAAGGGACGTCTGAACCCCAGCTCCACTTGAGAAAGGAGGGACTGAGGCCCGCAGAAGTTAAATCCAATTCCCACGTTCAGGTATCTGGACACATGGGCATGGGCGGTCTGGCTCCAGAGCCCACGCTGTGTCTGGTTTGGTGGGGAGGTAGATGTGATCGTGACAGCGATAAATGCAAGAGGGGACTCATGCCTCTGTTACTCCTGTCCCCAGGCCTGCTGGTGACGCCTTCTGAGCTAGGCAGTGGGCTCCCGTCTTGTGACAGCAGGTAGTTCAGCCACTCACTGCTCCTCCTCATCCCCCTCCCTGGGTGCTGGACAGCCCTTTAGTGTGATCCTTGCCCTCCTTGGTGGTGCCCTGGGTTCCTGGAAGAAATCAGAGGGAGAGATACTGTACTTCCTTCCTGTTTATTTTTTCAGATGTCCCCAGGGACCTGGTAGAAATCCAAGCATCTACCTTGGGAGCTCATGGCCAAGCATGCAGGAGGCCCAGCCCAGTGTCGGAACTTTGTTACATTAACAGAAGTGTTGTCTCATCCCACCTCACTCATATTACAGAGCCCAGTGGGATTCGTCTCATCTGGCCTTGGCAGGTGCTGTGATCCCACCCAGTCCCGTTTTGCCTTTTCACTGATTGCCACTGGGAATAATTATGACAAATCTTTGTTAAGCTTTTACTAAGTTTATCATGTGCTTTTGTATGTGGGTGGGTTAGTCACCTAGTCGTGTCCGACTCTTTGCAACCCCGCGAACTGTAGCCCATCAGGCTCCTCTATCCCTGGGATTCTCCAGGCAAGAATACTGGAGTGGATTGCCGGTCCCTTCTCCAGAGGACCTTCCTGACCCAGGGATCGAACCCAGGTCGCAGATTCTTTACCATCTGAGCTACAGAATCTCAGCAATCTTAGGAAGAAGGGACTTTTTCTTTAACATTATTAATTTAATCTTCCAACACTTATTATTGATTACTTAAGGTATTCGTAAACTGTGTTGTGTTGTTTAGCAAAAGCAGTCTCCTTGTTTGAAGTCTTAACTGTAACTTTATTATTATTATTTTTTTAGAGTATAGTTGATTTACAATGTCATATTAGTTTCAGGTGTACAGCAAAGTGATTTAGTTATACATCTATCCTTTTTAATGTTCTTTTCCATTATAAGTTATTACAAGATCCTCAGTAGAGCTCCCTGTGCTATGCAGTAGGTCTGTGTGTATAGTAGTGTGTGGATGTTACTTACATTGTAATTCATCCCTCCCCTGCTTTTTCCCCTTTGGTAAACGTTAAGCTTGTTTTCCACGTCTGCGTCTATTTCTGTTTTATAAGTAAGCTCATTTGTATCATTTTTTAAGATTCCAAGTATGAGTGATATCTTGTGATATTTGTCTTTCCTGTCTGACCTACTTTGCTTAGTATGCTCATCTCTAGGTCCAGCCATGTTGCTGCAAATGGTGTTATTTCCTTCTTTTTATGGCTCAGTAATATTCCGTACATATATACACCACATCGTCTATATCCATTCATCTGTCAGTGGACATTTCTGTGTCTTAGCTGTTGTAAATAGTGCTGCTATGAACATCGGCTGCATGTGTCTTTTTAAATTAGAATTTTTGTCTCCTGGATATAAGCCTAGGAGTGGGATTGCTGGATCATATGGTAGCTCTATTTTTAGTTTTTTGAGGAAGCTCCATACTGTTCTCCATAGTGGCGGCACCAATTTACATTCCTACCAACTGTGTGGGAAGGTTCCCTTTTTTCTGTAAGGAGGGACATTTTCTATCCCTGTCTTATAGGTGAGCAGGTTGAGGCACAGAGAATTTAAATCACTCACCCACAGTCACATAACAGGAAAGTTAGACTCGCGCTGTCTGCCTTTCAGTCCTGGGTGCGCGTGCAGTGTGCCAGTGTGGACGGTGTGCCGGTGTGGACAGTGTGCTTCTCAGTGTGTGTGAGACGGGGTGAGGCCCCGGCCCTCCTCCGGGTGAGCAGAGCAGCTGACAGCTGGAGGATTAAGTGAGCCGATTGGCGAGGTCTGGATCCAGGGCTTAGGACCTGCCCTGTGGAAACCTCCTGGATCCAGAACTCAGAACAGCTGGTTCCCTTAGGAAAATCTGGGTGCCATTCCCAGAAGGGGTTGGGGAATCTACACAGCAAAACAACCAACAACCAGGGCAGCATTTGTGCACATCTTGGACGTGAGGCATCCCCCAGCCAACCTCTTTCCCCAGAGACAGTAAGCTTGTGCCTGTTCAATGTCACCCATGAACTTGATGAAGACCCGGGTACAGATGCCCTCTGAGGATGCAAGGGCTGGGCTGGAGGTGCTCCGTCTACACTGGCCTCAGCTCAGTAAGTAACTGGGAGGAAAATCAGGCTCCCAACTTTCCTTCTTTCCTGCCATGAGCGGCATCCACTGATGGTCGGTCTGCCTCCAAGCGGGGAGGTGCTTAGGAAGACAGAGGGCCAGTCTCCTCTAAGTGACACACACTGTCCCCAGGTGCGGCAGAAAGCAGCCTCCTCACTTAGAGTGAATGCAGACGAGCCAGGCTGTGGGGCCAGTGTGGTGTAGTGATGGGCAGGTGTGGGCTGGGGGCTCCAGGGCAGTGACTCTTGGTGGAGACGAGGGAATCTGGACTCTTGCAGGGGAGCAGCCCAGAATTGATCATGCCAACATGAAAATCCTCCTGGCTTGAAGCATCTGCTTATTTTTTTCCGTTCTTCCAGCTCGACTCAGAGAGAGCTTTCTCAAAGATGGATCCAGCCTCCTTAGCATTGCCCTGGGGCAGATAGCTGGAGACGCAGCAAATGATCCGTGAAGGGATGGGATTTGTATTGACAGACACATGTTTATCCAGATCAATTAGGGGAAATTATTTTTCTTGCAACACTCCCCACACAAGGCTTTGCAGCTGATAATGAGTTTGAACTGCACGGTGCGAATGACAGAAATGTGGATTGGGACAAGAGGATGGTTTGCAGATTGCCTCTCAGGGAGGGTGCTGCACGGTTGGGAAGTCAGACGTGGATGACTCCTTGGACCAGAGGGCAGGATGCTCTGTAAATTGCTCTGCATAATGAAGGAGGGAGAGGTGTGAAGTTAGGGTTTGAAGTTGGGGAGGGAGTGACTGGCTTTGAAAGCTGACCCTCAGGCAGAGGAAGGGCAGGAGAGAGGGGAGAAACAGCACTGCTGAGAGGAGAGGGCCTGAGGATTCAGATAGTTAGGTGGGGAGCTTCTCAAGGGAAGTCCAGGGTGCTGGGTGATGTGGGCCTGCCTTCCCTGTGAACACATGGGTCGCCAGTAAAAATTATTAAGAAATCCCCAGGGGTTCGGTGGGCAGCGTCTCTTCTCTACTTCCCTCGCCCTGTGAGGCCATCCTGCATGGGCTTCTTGCCCTCTGGCTTTCTTTGGGTCTGGGCAACAGGGAGCTTTGGGTTTGGCCAGTGGGGTGCCCCCAGTTATGTCTGGGCGGGGCTTCAGGGAGATGGAGGAGAGCAGTGGTAGTGGGGAGGCTATTTGTTTTCCTGCATCCCCATCACCTTGTGCTGGGGGGTTGTGCTGATGGCAGGGAGGTACATGATCTCCTGGGGTGTCTCTGCACCCTGCCCATACCTTTGCAAAATGCCCCTCTATTAAACATTGCCTAAATGATGCTCATTTTGATCACCCTGGCTGTTTCCTGCCAGATTCTGACCAACCCACCTGGGGTCAGCGCATTTCTCTTGGCAGTCTGTAAAGGGTTGAGTTTTGCATCGTGTTCACTCAGATGAGCGAAGAGCTGGGTTGAGTTACAGCAGACACAGACAGGAGCTCTCCAGGGGTGTCCTGGCAGCCCCGCTGCCCCTTGTGGCCACGGTCACTTGGACATGGGAATCTCAGAATACCAGAGTGGCTCTGAGATGTCATCGGGGCTGAGACCCCTTCGGCCTTCATGGGATGGTCCTCCTTCCACAGAGACGGGGAACAGCCAGAGTCATAAGACACAGAGAGTGAGGGATTGAGGTTTACTGGATGTAGTCATTTCGTTGGTGTGGAAACCGAGGCTCTAAGTGGCTCAAGGTTACACGTCAAGGAGAAGGCAGCATCGAAGGAGCTGGAGTGAAAAGAGGGCGCCTGGCCCAGGATCAGACACCAGAGGAGATGTCAGATGTAAATGCAGAAACACAAAATTGTGAGTACAGGGTTTGTGTGCAACATTATATACATTTTTAAAAGACTCTTGCTGTATACTGAGGCCCTGCAGAGAATCTTTACTAGCCCTGTTTGTCCTGCCAGTCACCCAGGAGGGTGCAGATCTCAACGTAGCTTTGCCTGTGGGGAGTTTGGTAGGCCTCTCCAGGGCCTGTTCTCCCCACACCCCTGCTCCTAGCCGGGGCCCTGTCCCAGGTCCTGGCCCCTCCCCCAGGTTCTGCGTCTGTTGGTCTGTTGGTATTGGTCTTGAAGGTGAGCCTGGTGCCTGTTGTGTGGTGGGTGAAAGCTGCTTTGGTTCCAAGAGTAATATGTGTCTATTTTCTGCTTTCCAGATGTTCCTTCTCTCCGGGTCCAGTTCCATGGCTCCCTGGAAAGTGATATGATGACCTTGGGCTTGAGCCCAAAGCACACAGGAGATTTTTGGCAGGTTGAGGGTGGGTTGGTGCCAATCCACTTAGAACAAAAACCACTGTGTGTTGTGCTCACATGGAGGAGCGTGTCTGCACCTGCCTCCTGTGGACTCAGGGCAGCCGCCACCGGCAGACCGAGGGGGCAGCTGGTCCCTGTGGAGGAGAAGCAGCAGGATGTGCGGTAGAAAGGATTCGTGGGTGGGGGTTTGATGGGAGAGCAGGCACACCCTGGCTGTGGAAGCAGGACTCCTGGGCTACAGCGACCACTGATGCAAAATCAGTGACCACATAAAAAGCAGATACTGGGGCCCTCAATGGAGAAGGCAATGGCACCCCACTCCAGTGCTCTTGCCTGGAGAATCCCAGGGATGGGGAAGCCTGGTGGGCTGCAGTCCATGGGGTCGCGAAGAGTCGGACACGACTGAGCGACTTCACTTTCACTTTTCACTCTCATGCATTGGAGAAGGAAATGGCAACCCACTCCAGTGTTCTTGCCTGGAGAATCCCAGGGATGGGGGAGCCTGCTGGGCTGCTGTCTATGGGGTTGCACAGAGTCGGACACGACTGAAGTGACTTGGCAGCAGCAGCAGCAGCAGGACCCCTCAAAGTCTCAGCTTCCTCCACATTCCTCTGGGTGAGTTACTGCTGGAAGGTTTGCTGGGGCCTTTTCCATTGAGTGTACACACACTCATGTGTTCATGTATGTCTCTGCACACACACGTCCAAAATATATGTTCTCCTATACAGTCTACCTGCTGGATGGTGGCTAGGTCCCAGCTCATTCATCTTAAATTGTCAGCTTCCTCCTGCTGCCCTGGTGCTGTAAATGCACTTAGCTGTAATAATAGCAGCAGCTTTGGAAACCCAGGACTGCCCTTCCCTAGAACAAAGCCCTCTTCCTGTACTTAGCTGTAATAATAGCAGCAGCTTTGGAAACCCAGGACTGCCTTTCCCTCGAACAAAGCCCTCTTCCTGTAGCTGCCATCATGGCCCCGTTATTTCCCATGGCTGGGTAGAGTTTATTTTAATATTAATTCCAAAATATGATTGAGAATGTTGATTTGCAGAGCTTGTGTTTGGACTTACTCAGGGTTTACGCAATGACACTCTATCACTTTCCCCTCTGAGCACAGGGAACTTGGAGTTGCTAGACATGACCATCTTACAAACATGGAAACTGAGGCAGAAAGGAGATGTGTTGAGCCCAAGAATGCCACCCAGTGAGTGGTGGAGCCAGGACTAATGTGTAAATCTCTAGGTTCTAGGCTGGTGCTTTACTTATTTTACCTGTGATTTTATGAAGGTTTTCTGGGAATCCTTCCAACTCAGAAACAGATGGCAGTAGTAGGGAAGGGGTATGTGTAGCCCACAGCCTCATCTGCTAGGGGCTTTTAAAGCAATTCCAAGTTGGATTACAAACAAATGATGTTCACCAAGCAACTTGCCCTATTTGGTCACTATTCTCTCTTTCATTTTCCACCCAACAAACTTGGGATGAGTGCTTACTATATCTTTGGCTCCATGCTTTGCATAATTGAGCTACTTAGTGTCTTTCCAATATATTCCCTGCCCTTGCCTTTCTTCCTTTCTTGAAGTACCTAGAATCTTTGTCTTATTTTCTATCAATGAGCCCTAATAGGTGCAGGGAGTTCTTACGATCCAGTGGTGAAGCCCATTTGGGAGATTTAGGCAGGTGAGTCTGGGGCAGAATGAGTGTTACATAGAGCAAGCTGGTGACTGAACAGTGGATAACCTGGTTCCTGTGGGCCTACGAGTGGTTGATAGGAAGCAGGAAGATTGATCATGTATCAATAATATTGACAACGAGGAAAGAAATGCTGAAGGTCTAAGCTAGGTCAGTGGTTGATTGCATTAAAGGCAGGAAAATTTAGTGATTAAGAGCGTGGTCTCTGATGGCAAACCTGGGTTCGAATCCTGAGTCTACCACTGAGTTGGTGTGTAAACATGAGCAAGTCATTTAACCTTTCCTGGTCTGTTTCATTATGTGCAGGATAGGCTGGGTGAGATTATCTCTGCTTGTCGAGTGTTGGGAGGATTCACTGATGAGTGCCTGGCTCTTAGGAAGCATTCTGTAAATGTCATTTGTCTATTGCTGTAAAAGGTCAGTTTTCATTCCAATCCCAAAGAAAGGCAATGCCAAAGAATGCTAAAACTACCGCACAGTTGTACTCATCTCACACGCTAGTAAAGTAATGCTCAAAATTCTCCAAATCAGGCTTCAGCAATACGTGAACCGTGAACTTCCAGATGTTCAAGCTGGATTTAGAAAAGGCAGAGGAACCAGAGATCAAATTGCCAACATCCACTGGATCATGAAAAAGCAAGAGGGTTCCAGAAAAACATCTATTTCTGCTTTATTGACTATGCCAAAGCCTTTGACTGTGTGGATCACAATAAACTGTGGAAAATTCTGAGAGAGATGGGAATAACAGACCACTTGACCTGCCTCTTGAGAAATCTGTATGCAGGTCAGAAAGCAACAGCTAGAACTGGACATGGAACAACACACTGGTTCCAAATAGGAAAAGGAGTGTGCCAAGGCTGTATCTTGTCACCTTGCTTATTTAACTTCTATGCAGAGTACATCATGAGAAACGCTGGACTGGAAGAAGCACAAGCTGGAGTCAAGATTGCCGGGAGAAATATCAATAACCTCAGATATGCAGATGACACCACTCTATGGCAGAAAGTGAAGAGGAACTAAAAAGCCTCTTGATGAAAGTGAAAGAGGAGAGTGAAAAGGTTGGCTTAAAGCTAGGACATTCAGAAAATGAAGATCATGGCATCTGGTCCCATCACTTCATGGGAAATAGATGGGGAAACAGTGGAAACAGTGTCAGACTTTATTTTTTGGGGCTCCAAAATCACTGCAGATGGTGACTGCAGCCAGGAAATTAAAAGACGCTTACTCCTTGGAAGAAAAGTTATGACCAACCTAGATAGCATATTCAAAAGCAGAGATATTACTTTGCCGACTAAGGTCCATCTAGTCAAGGCTATGGTTTTTCCAGTGGTCATGTATGGATGTGAGAGTTGGACTGTGAAGAAAGCTGAGTGCTGAAGAATTGATGCGTTTGATCTGTGGTGTTGGAGAACTCTTGAGAGTCCCTTGGACTGCAAGGAGATCCCACCAGTCCATTCTGAAGGAGATCAGCCCTGGGATTTCTTTGGAAGTAATGATGCTAAAGCTGAAACTCCAGTACTTTGGCCACCTCATGTGAAGAGTTGACTCATTGGAAAAGACCCTGATGCTGGGACGGATTGGGGGCAGGAGGAGAAGGGGGGACAACAGAGGATGAGATGGCTGGATGGCATCACGGACTCGATGGATGTGAGTCTGAGTGAACTCTGGGAGTTGGTGATGGACAGGGAGGCCTGGCGTGCTGCGATTCATGGGGTTGCAAAGAGTCGGACATGGCTGAGCAACTGTACTGAACTGAACATTTCTTTGCCTTGTCCATGGGAAGCCAGCGTCATGTCCATACACGGGCAGTGGCTGCAGAATTAGACATGATGGAAATCAAAGCCATTCAGTCTTAGCTAGATCTTGTTTCCTGCAAGGACCCTAAACCTGAGGTTTGTTCTTGGTTTGGAGCTTCCCTTGTGGCTCAGCTGGTAAAGAATCTGCCTGCAGTGTGGGAAACCTGGGTTTGATCCGTGGATTGAGAAGAGCCCCTGGAGAAGGGAAAGGCTATCCACTCCAGTATTCTGGCCTGGAGAATTCCGTGAGCTGTATAGTCCTTGGGGTCACAAAGAGTCAGAGATGACTGAGAGACTTTCACTTTCACTTGGTGAAAAAATAATTGCAGTTTCGGACCAGGAGTTTTAGATCATTGTAACTAGGCAGACATATCTTTGTTTATCAAAATAGGAACCATTATAGTCAACACATTTCTGCCAATGAGAAATAAGTTTGCTTATTCCTGTGGCATAAAAATCTGTGCTCCAGGATTTGACAAACTCTTGGAAAGCATTTTCTGCCTCCTGCTGGTTGTGGAAGTGTATTCCCTGTAAAAGGTTGTTGAGATGCTTGAAGAAGTGGTAGTTGGCAAGAGGTCAGGTGAATGTGGAGGGCGAGGCAGAACTTCGTAGCCCAGTTCCTTCAACTTTTGAAGTGTTGGTTGTGTGACGTGCAGTCGGATGTTGTCCTGGAGAACTGGGCCCTTTCTCTTGACCGATGCTGGCTCCAGGCATTGCGGTTTTCAGTGCATCTCATCAATTTGCTGAGCATAATGGTTTTGCCGGGATTCAGAAAGCTGTAGTGGATCAGACAGGCAGCTGGCCAGCAAACAGTGACCATCACCTTTGTTTGGTGCAAGCTTGGCTTTGGGAAGTGCCTTAGAGCTTCTTCTTGGTCCAACCACTGAGCTGGTTGTCCGTGGTTGTATGAAATCCACTTTTTGTTGTATGTCACCATCTAGTTTGTTGTTGTGTAGAATAAGAGAAAGTGACACTTCAAAAGACAATTTTTTGGAATTTTGGTCAGCTTCATGAGGCATCCACTTACTGAACTTTTTCACCATTCCAGTTTGCTTCAAATGCCGAACGACCGTAGAATGGTTGACATTGAGTTCTTCAGCAGTTTCTCGTGTAGTTGTAAGAGGATCAGCTTCGACAATCCTCTCAGCCGGTCACTGTCAACTTCCAATGGCCAGCCGCTGTGCTCCTCATTGTCAAGGCTCTCGCCTCCTTTGCAAAACTTCCTGAATGACTGCTGCACTGTGTGTTCATTAGCAGGTCCTGGGCCAAATGCATCATTGATGGTGCAAGTTGTCTCCACTGCTTTATGACCCATTTTGAACTCAAATAAGAAAACCATTTGAAAATTCTTTTTGTCTAACATCATTTCACTAATCTAAAATAAACATAAATAGCAAGTAATAAGTCATTATCAAAAAAATAAAGTGAGAAATATGCATTAAAATGATATGTAACATAACCACATTAATTTAGGAATGTATTCTGATGTCAAACAGCAAACTTCAACAATGCAAAAACTGCAGTTACTTTTGCACCGACCGAATAGAAGGATGTTAAAGACTTAATGGCAGCAAAGTGAATGGCAGTGGTTACTTTCTCCTGCAGCAACCAGTGTGATAGAGAGAGAACTGAGAGTAGCACATGGTAAATCTCTTGCTGTGTGGGCCTGGGTCTTTTCATGCTGGGTCTGTGGGCCACCAGAGCCATCCCTGAACTTCTAGTGGAACTCACCCCAGACCATGGACAGTCCTGTCTCCAAGTCAGGCTGTCCCAGCAGCACACCACGTGGCTGCATTATTCAGGACCTGTGGGAACTGACGTTGACAGGTGGACACAGGTAAAAATTAGCTCAGGATTAACTGGTGTGGCCTGGTGGCTTCCTCAGGCAGGCAGATGGGAGGCATCATCACACAGGCCTTCTATTTAGAGAAGGCATCTGAGCAACTGGGTTTGGATGGGCCAGGCTCTGTGGAGGGGTTGCTGGAATCTCCAAAGCAGGCTCGCTGGTGACGTCACTGGAGGCAGGGCACAATAGCCGAGCTCTGAGATCACCAGGAAGCAATTAAAGGGATGAGAAACACCCCCACACCTTCTAGGAGCTTCCGCAGAGACAACTCCTTCCCCTGAAGGAGGCTGAAACCTGCTTATTGGCTTCCTGGAAAGAAAAAAAGTGAGGATGAATAGCTCTTTGGTCGTGTCTTTAATGAGCATGCTTTTCTCAGTCCCTGCCCTGCTCAGTAGGAATGTGCTCATATGCCTTCCAGAAAGACTAATAAGCGCTAACATAATCACGGACACCACAATTGACCTTGGGGAAAATATTTGCATCCTTTACAGATTCTCTTTCTAGGCCATGACATTAGCAGGGATGCTCAAAATATTGGCAATGTCTCCTTCTTAAATCTTAGAGTAAATTTTGATCATGTACAAGAGTAGAGAGAATGTTAAGTATAATGAGCCCCTGGTATCTAGTGCCCGGACTCAGCAATTACTAACTGAGGGCCAGTCTCATTTCATCTCTTATCACCTCCTCTGCTTCTGTTAATCCCACTAGGTTATTTGGAAGGAAACCCTAGAATTGTGTTATTTCATCCACAGATACCTCCTAGTGTATTAGCTGGAACTAGATGCAGTTGCTACTAGATGCACATATTTCTGTAAAGTTGGTTTTTTTGGCTGAGGCTTTGTGTCCAGTTTGGCAGTGACTTCATGTTCTTCTCCTGCCCCTACCTGTCTCCGTCTTTTCTCTCATGTTCCCGAGATTGACGGTCATCCTGAGATGGAAATTTGAGGAGGAGCTAAATTTGTCTTTGGAAGCCCCAGGCTCTTCAGGGGATTGTCAGCCCTTCAGATCCCACCCACCTCCTTTAGGAACCCAGAGATTTTACATTTTCTATGTGTTTAGGAATTTTGATTCCCAACACATTCTGATTCCTTGAAAAAAGAGGATCCAGAGATGAGAGAGCCAGTGGATTGGATAGTAGAAGGGCCTCTTTGGTGCTTCTGGGCCTCATGGACCTGACATTTCTGTTTAAGAATTGAACTGAGGCCTTGTGTGACCCTGGCCGAGTCATTGAACCTCTCTGGACTCTAGTTGCCTCCAGTGTGACGCGAGAGAGAATCTGTTGGCTTGTTAGTCCTTTCCTTTTCCACTGGTAGAATGGATAGCTGTAGCAGGATGCCTACCACATTGAAAGTGCTCGCTCATCTGCTGGGGGAGCTGATCAGAGGCCCAAGACTCGCCAGTCTTGCCCCGCTCAGGGTGTCTCTTGTCCCCCTCCTATTGGTGGGGAGGAGTGTCTCCCATCCCTGATTTTGCTTGGCTGATTGAGAAGAAAACTGCAGACAACAGTGAAGGGAGAAGTGGGCAGGGATGTTAGAGGCCACCTCCCTCGTGTCCTTGAATGGATGTCCCCTTCCTGGGTGCCAGCCCATGTCCCGGCACTCAGCTCTATTTCGGGCGCCGTTTGGCATGTGTCGCCTTGCAGAGACCTGAGCCCATGGGGACAAAAGGCCAAAATCTGCCACAAGAATGGTAATTTGAGGAACCTTGGCCCTCTGCCCCTGGGGCTTCGGTGTTCTTGGGACAAGTCACTGATGATATCATGGACTTAGTTACTTTCTGGAGCACGTAGGGTCCTTGTCTCTGGGCTCCAGCCGGTGTGAGGCCCCAGGGAGCCTAATTTAGGAAAAGGAATCAGTGGGATGGCAGCTGTTGAAAGTGCTTGGCTCCTGCCTTTAGCAGAGAATTTAAGGAAAAGGCCCTTAGAGACACCCTGCTAGAGAGATAGGTCTTTCCTCCTAAGGTCTCCCAGGAAAGGCTTAACTTGGAGGTGAAAGGGCCCACAGGGGTCATCTTAGCTGGCTGATACCCTTCCCAGTACCCCTAAGAGGTGGTCATTCTGCTGGTACTTGATGACTTCCAATGATGGGGAGCTCATTCTCTTTGGAGACACCTCAAACTGCTGGACTGCACATGACTTCTGCACAGCCCAGTCTGCCTTGATGCCACTTCCATAGCCCAGTTTCACCCTGTGGAGCCACATGGAATCTGCTGAAGTCCCTCTCCCTTGTGACAGCCCTTAGGTATTGGAAAGCCTCTCAGATATTGGAAAGCCGCTCTCCTGTCCCCCCGAGCTGCTTCTCTAGGCTAAACGTAGCTCTTTCCACTGTTGCTTATATGACGTGGCTTCCGTCTGCCCCACTGTCTTCACCATTTTCCACTGGATGAGTACTAGCTCTTTGCCGTCCTTCTGAGAGTGGAGGGACCTCGGAGGCGCTGCTTGGAGCAGAGAGGAGCCAGGCACTGTGTTTATTCCAACTCTCGCACAGCCACCGTCACAGCCCTGCTTGGCAGACACCCCTGCTCCTGACACATGGCCAACCCCACAACTTCCTCACACCCGCGGCTGTCAAGTGCTGAGCCCCCTCTGGGATTTGGGCAGCTGCATCTCGGGGCCCAAGTGCAGGGCTCTCAAGCATCTGTCCCATTACAGTTTAGCCTTGTTGGATCCATGCTTTTGCTCCAGGCTGTCTGGATATTTTTGGGTCCTAATTCTCTTAGAAGTTGGCATCCCGTCTCAGGTCTGTGCTCCCCACACTGTGTTCACCTGTCGCTGAGAAGCATGACCTGTGGGACTGGACACGTGTGTCCCTGTCAGGCCTCAGTGAAGCCATCAGTCAGTGCCCTTTTAGGGGGTGGCCGTTCAACACCTTACAGGCTCCATCATCTGGCTCCTGTTTCTTCATCCACTCACAGGGTGCTTGGGGGAGCTGGATTGTGATCCAGAGAGTCTGTGTCTTCGCACGATCCCTGTGCAACTGACTTGTCACGGTGTTAAGGCAGGGATGGGGACTGTCCTGTGCCTGATCACCCGTCCTGCTCCTGGTGGTCCTCATCACCTTTGTGGAGGACCGGGTCTCCAGGTGGCCCTGGGAACCCCAGGGAGGCGATCCTCAGGCAGTACTGCCTGGGTGGTCCTGGGGGCTGGTCAGCAGGTTCTGGAGTCTCTAGGCTACTGGCTGAGGTCACCAGGAAGGGCTGCATCAGGAGTGACAGCTGCAGGAAGAGGGGAGCCTCCTACCTACAGGTCTGTTTGCCCAGGGAACCCTTTCTGGGGACTGGACTCAGTGCTTTTATAACTAGAGTGACTGTAGGGCTTACATTTCTCTGGTTTACTTTTCTTATCTTTCCTTCCTTTCCCACTTTCTCTGACTTCCTTTCCTTCTTCTCCTGTCTTTCAGTGCCCTCACTGAACCCAATGTTGCCTCAGGTGCCTCTGTCCTCCAGGTTGCAAGCCATTGGGCAAGACACATGTCAATCACCAGCATCTGGTGAGAGGTCGGCCCAAGGTGCACACAGGATGCTATGGGAACATGGGGTTTCTGGGTAATCCCAGTGCCTGGATTTCTCCCCTATGTTCTTCATAAACCATTGACCTGTCCTTGGGATCATCATACTTTGGTGTCCAAATGACACCTTCCCACATTAACTTCACACTTTAAGGAGAATATAATTCATCTGTTAGACTCTGGGCTTGTATTTTGGTTTGGAAAATGTGTCCCTGTAATAGGTGAGCTTAAAGTCAGTCCAGGTCATTTTGGGATTCAAGATGTTGCTGAATTTGGCAACAAAGCCTGATAAATTACAGCTCATTGTGATAAACTGGAACCAGAACTGCCTCTGAGCTGAGAGAGCCAGGAACCCTTAGGACCTTCTGGGAAGAGTACAGATTCTCACATCAGCCTTGGATTTGTATCGTGACTTTCCCTTTCACTGTCTGTGTGATGTTGAGCCTCTTAACTTCTCTGAACTTCAGTTTTCCACATCTGTAAAATGGGGGTAGTAGCACTTTGCAATTTTTAATTGTGAGGATTAAGTGAGTTAGTGTGGTACCCAGTATATAACAGACATTGTATTTATAACTTCATTGTTATGCCTCTAATAGCACTATGAACTCTTTCAAAGAATCCTACTCTTCTAAAAAGGGGAAAAAAAGGTTGGAGAACATGACTCATATAGATTCCATAGGGTGCTTGAATTACGTTTTCAAAATGATTTTCATTTATGTTTCTCATGCATGGAACTGCAAATTGGCCTTTCTTTGCTGCTAGGTTTTGTTAGGAAGTCTTTTCAGAAGGGAAAATGCAACAGCCTTTCAAAAGAAAACCGCAGGCCTTGCCTTTGCTTGGGACAACTGGGCCCCACAGAGCAGGGGTCTGGGAGCTTATCCTGAAGATGACCAGGACACATGGGCCAGGGCCTGTCCTGACCTGTGCTGTAAGGTTGGGTGAAATCAGGGAGCTTCTGGGGGTGTTGAGCTGGAAGAGCTTTGGTGTGGCTGGGACAGGAGGACAGATCGGTGCCATGGGGTGCCACACAGGAGGGGCTTGGGGCTTTCCCATTGATTCCTCCTGGGTTCCTGGGTCAGATTTGGGGTGGAGGACATCAAAGTGGGGATGATTGCTCCTGCCTCTCTGACCTTTACCTCTCTCACCCATTTTCAAGGTCAAGATCTAAATTCCATGTCCACCATCCCAAACACTGTACTCCCCTTGTCTCCTCCCAGGACTTAACCCAGCCCGGCTGCCAGTTAGCATGCAGCCTTGCTGCATGTTAAGTGGGTTTTTGTTCAAAGGTCGTTTCTCTTGTGGATTCACCTTCTTCCCTCCTCTTTCTCCTGGGTCCCGGCTGTGCACCATTTCATTAGGATTTCCCAACTCCAAACTCTGTGACACAGTCAGCCCAGGCCATTCCACACCAGGTCAAGTCAGCAGATTTCATCCTATTTATAGGATGAGGAGGCAGTTCAGACCTGATGCCTTAGACTGCCAGCTCAGCGGGCACAATAGACTTTGTTTTTTTTTCTCTTTTCATTTATTCTCTGAAGTTTTAAAGGTAATTATTCTCACAAGTAATATGTGACTATATTCTCACCAGAAAAGAGTTTAAAAAAAATAGAGAAATATAGAAAAAAAAAACAACAGTGAAACATTTGAGTTACACTTCATTCTATTCTGACTGTTCCCTGTGTGTAAGTTTCCTTGTAGTCTTTCTTCTAGGCATTTATATACTTATCTGGGTAAGTACAAGCAAATATATGTGTGTATATGTAGTACAGAGTTTAGCCTTGCCCCAAAGGAGGTCTGGCCTTTGCCCTTGGCTCCTGGAAGGTGATCTTTGTTTGCCTGGGTCAGCCGGATATAACAGGGTGATTGAGGGTGGGGCTGGACACGCCAGAAAGACCAGCTGGGTGATGCAGAGTGCAGGCTTCAGGTCGTGCAGTTACTAGTTGACCTGCAGGTTAGCCAACCGTGGGGCAGTCCATCAGTGAATCACTAGGTCAGTCAGTCGTGGGCACTCCATCAGTGAACCAATAGATCAGCCAGCCAGCTGTGCCCGAGTAATGGCACCGCAGTGAACATGCCAAACTCTGCGGCTTGGGTGAGTGTCTCTTGTTAGAGACACTCTGTGCGTGGTGTCCCATTTGACTGTCAGGAGAGTAAACTGTTGGTGACCCCGTGCAAAGTGGGCAGTGGAAACTCCACCTTTGACCTTTCTCATGGACTCTGCCTTATGCACGCCTTCTCTTGGCTGATTATCTTTTCCCTGTGATAAACCATAACTGTGAATCCAAGAGTTTTCATGAGTTCTGTGGGCTCTTCTAGCAAGCATGAGGGTTTTGGGAACCACCCTGAGTTTTCAGTTGGTGTCAGAAGTGTCAGAAGTGAAGGTGCTCTTGGGGACAGTACCCTCTAACTTTATAGTTGACTTAAACTCATCTCAGTGTGTGAATTTACATATGTGTGTGTGTGTGTGTGTGTGTTTCAAATTACATAATTGGGAATTCTATTCATGCTTCTGAGACTTGAACTATTTAATCTTTCACATGCTTGGAGGCCTTCTTTAAGGCTTCTTACTTCACAAGTAAAGTGAAAAGTGAAGTAGCTCAGTCGTGTCCGACTCTTTGCGACCCCATGGACTGTAGCCCACCAGGCTCCTCCGCCCGTGGGGTTTTCCAGGAAAGAATTCTGGAGGGGGTTGCCATTTCCTTCTCCAGGGGATCTTCCCAACCCAGGGATTGAACCTGGGTCTCCCATGCTGCAGGTAGACTCCTTACCATCTGAGGCACCAGGGAAGCCCCTTTACTTCATGGGTAAAGTGGGGTTAATAGCAGCACCTCTGTCACAGCAGTGGCTGTGAACGTTGCTTTGTTGCTCATCATATCACTGGACTGTTGAGAACAACTCTGATATAGGCAAGCATTATGATCCCCATTTATGGATGAGAAGACCGAAGCCGGATGGACCAAGCACCTTGCAGCTGAAACAGTTTTCAAAAATAACTTGCAGTTAAGTTTGCACCGTGGGCTGTGTGGGTGTCATAATATTGTGAGTGACTGTCTCTGTGACCAGGAGTCACTGTTCTGGTGACAGGGGGCTCTTCTTCAACCCCAGGACCTCTGCCCCCATCTCTGGAAGGCAGCCTGCATCTTCTTTGATTCCCAGCTCCTTTTTTTTCCAGTCTAGCTGCTCAAGTCCTTAGGACTCTGAAAGCAGATTCCTTTGGGCTCTTGGTAATGGAGTGTTTCAAAATTGAACCTAAATGAAAAATAAAAGCCTTAATTAGGTTCTTTTGTAGCTTTATCTGCAAACAAATAAATGGCTGCCTCTGGAGGGTTTTCTTCATTTTTCTAGGCATGACTCATTGTCAGATACATGCATCCTCCAGGATATAGTAGAAACTAAATGAGACTTTAATCTCTGCTGAGAGGAGTTGAAAAACCCAAGTTGAACACAGGGATGGCCACAGGGCAGCCAGTGAGTGACTCAGGATGCTTTTCTACATGACCTGAGCGTGGACTTTGAAAGGGTGGCTGAGCTCTGAACTGCCAAAATAAGGTCGTGAATGAAACTGGCACTTACTTTCAATGTGAACTTCAGTTTATGAGGCATCCAGAGACTCTTCCCCTCTCTGTGGAGGGGGCCTTGTGAGCACACAGGGCGCCAGCACCCAGGGCCTTTGCAAAGATAGCAACCCTTCCTCCCTCTGCCACAACTGCTGCTCACATAAAGGGGTCTCTGCCCCCACGCCCCACCTCTAGAACTTGGGATCTGTTTTTCCTCTTTGGAATCACAGCTCGACCTGGAACAGACATGGTGATTGATCATCCTCCCAGGCTCTTGTTCTGAGGACCACAGGATCACTGGGATTTGGAGAATTATTTAGGAATCTTCTGCTTGGAGCAAAACAGTTAATTTGCCCGTTCTTCTGGCTTCTTTGAATTGGGTACCTACTGTGTCCCACTCAAGGTACTAGGAACTGGGAGTGTTGCCTGGCATAGAACAGATGTGGGCCTCCCAGGAGGCCTGAGTACTCTTATCGTGACTCTGGGTGTCACAGCCGACAGTCTCGCATGGTACCCATAGCAAGGACGTAGAGGAGGAAGGGATCAGTCTTTCCCATTTTCCAGGTGAGGAAACAGAGGTTGGAGAAGGTCCAGTGACAGTCACAAACCAGTGTTGAAACTGGGTCTTCAAAGGCACAGTTTTTCCTTAACCCTGACCCTGAATGTCTAAACCAATAAGCTGTGCAAACTTTGGGAAAGGTACTTAATATTTCAAAACCTCAGTTTCCCCTGTGATAGGACAGGGTTGAGAGAATCAGTTCTGCAGAGTTGCTGAGATGATTGAGTTAGATGAGATAGATGGGTGCTAATAGATAGATATCTATCTGTAGAAAGAGAGGAAACCTCATAATATGCTTATGGCCCTTGATATACTGCTGAGAACATAAGAATAACCACCTTTATAATAATAATACTAGCTAATAGTTATCAAATGCTTCCTAAGTTCCAGTCAAATTCTAATATTTTCTCTAATTTTACAGTAGAGAAAAACTAAGTGTAAGAAAGTGAGGTAACTTGCCTAAAGTGACATCGTTTATAAGGTGATGAAGCAAATATTTAAGATTTACGATACATACAGATATATATATCTCCTTTGCCTCTTATTTCTCCAGTGGAAAGAAAGGCAATTATTTTGGAGCCATCAGAGGAAAGGCTACAACTTTTCCGCAAATAGTTTATAATATACATCGATTTTCCAGTGCTGTGTATAGGCTCCTGAAGGAAGACCAAGGCCTGTTTTCCTGTCTGTTCAGTAAGGATTGCTATAATTCTCTCAAGGTGGTTTTGAATATTAAGTGAAAATGCCTTGCACCAGATATCCTGTCCAAAACACAAATTGTTTGTCTTCATATGCCAAACTCCCGGGACCATGACATTTTGTGTTCTAAATGAGTAACAACGACATTTGACACAGAGAGAAATCATTCTTCTGAGTCTGCAGTCCAAAAGGTGGACTCTTACTGGGGTGAAAGGACACCCAGCTAATCACCCTGGGTAACTATTGAAATTAAATAAATTATTTCCCCCTGGGCTGTTGAACCACTGTTTCAATGGAAGATCTAACTTTTAACTTCATTTTAAAAAGACTTGTTCAGAAACTGTTTTCTCTTTCTAATTTTGCTTTTAACAACCTCTCTCTTGTCTTAAGGGCTTCCCAGAAAGGTCAGTTGGTAAAGAATCCGCCTGCAATACAAGAGACCCTGGTTCGATTCCTGGGTTGGGAGGATCTGCTGGAGAAGGGATAGGCTACCCACTCCAGTATTCTTGGGCTTTCTTCGTGGCTCAGCTGGTAAAAAATCCTCCTGCAATGCAGGAGACCTGGGTTCAATCCCTGGGTTTAGCAGGTCCCCTGGAGAAGGGAAAAGCTACCCACTCCAGTATTCTGGCCTGGAGAATGCCATGGACTGCAGGGTTGCAAATAGTTGGATACAACTGAGTGGCTTTCACTTTTCACTCTTGTCTTAAAATAATGGTGTCACTTGGTGTCAGTGTAGTGAGGTACAAAGGGGAAAACATAGAAAATTAAAATTTCTTCTCAGAAAACAAGCAAAATAGAAATGCTCTCTACTACTCCATCAATTTTCAGATGTGAAAGAAACATAGGTAATAATTTCTTCCTATAGATTTCTTATAGAAGTATTCTTTTTTATTATGGTAAAACATGCATAACAAAGTTACCATTTTAGCCGTATAACCCACTGACATTAAGTACATTCAAAATATTGTACAACTATCATAACTATCCATTTCCAGAACTTTTCATCATCCCAAAGAAAATCTGTGTAACCATTCCACACTAACTCCCCATTCACTCTCCCCTCAGCCCCTGTTAGCCTCTCTGCTGCTTCTGTCTCTATGACTCTGACTGTTTGGGGTACCGCATATAAGTGGAATCACGTAATACTTGTCTTTTTGTGTCTGGCTTATTTACTATTTTCAAGTTTTGTCCATGTTGTTGTATGTTAGAGCTGAGTTTTGTGTCCCTCCTCCCTCCATCTGTGAAAATTTATAAGTTGAAGTTCTGACTGTCAGTGCCTCAGAATGTAACCGTATTTGTGGAGTGGGCTTTCACAGAGGTAACTCAGCTGAAATCAGGTCATCTGGATGGGACCTGATCCAGTGCCACCAGTGACCCTAACAGAAAAAGGAAATTTGGACACAGATTTATACAGAGGGAAGACCATCTAAAAGCCAAGGAGACCCTTTCCTCACAGCTCTCAGAAAGAATCAGCTCTACTGACACGTTGATCTTGGGCTTCTAGCCTCCAGAACTGAAGAAAATAAATTTTTGTTGTTTAAGTCACCTAGTCTGTGGTACTTTGTTATGACAGCTCTAGCAAACGGCATGTACCAGAAATTCCTTCCTTTTTATGGCTGAAAATTACTCCATTGTATCTAGACCACATTTTATGTATTCATTTACCTGTTGATGGACACTGGGTTATTTCCATCTATTGGCTGTTGTGAATAACGTCACTTTCAATATTGGTATACGAGTGTCTCCTTGAGTCTCAGCTTTTGATTCTCTTGGCTATATGCCCAGGAGGAGAATTGCTAGATGGTATGATAGTTCTGTGCTTAACTTTTTGAGGAACTGCCAAACTTTTCAGCAGTGCCTGTGCTGTTTTACATTCCTACCAGCAAAGCACAGGGGTTCCAGTTTCTCCACATCCTTGCCAACACTTGTTATTTTCTTTTTTTTTTTTTTTATATGTTTCTTTTAAAATTTTTTTGTTCTATCAGAGGTGTTAAAATCAAAAGGAGTTGCACTTATGGGATGGTAGACTAGGCTCCTAACAGGCTGATCCTCCTTCAGAGAATAACTATAAGCTCTGAATAAGATAGAAAATCAGGACCTGAAGACTCTGTAAAGTGCACAGAGTGAGTAGATTTTGGAAAGGGGCAAAACCTGGAAGAAGTGACCCAGCATTGAGTCGTTTGCAGCGTTTATGGCTTCAGCTTGAAGGTAGGGTGCAGTCATGGTGCAATAAACCGTACCTAAAACTCCAGTAGAAATCCTGCCATATCTTTAGCCAGGGAGTCAGAGCTTGGTTCTGGGGGCTACTGAAGACTGACAGTGAAGTCCTGGGCAGGAGAGAGAGCTGGAGGGGGAACCCCTACATTCTTCATTTTCTCCACATATCTCTGGCTGAACAGTGAAAATGCATGTTCAGGGTAGATGTATGTGGCTTCCGGTTAAGTCTAATCAAAGTCAATTGTGTTTTTATGTATTGGCAGTAAACAATTAGAAAATGAAGTTTTTGGAAATTGTATTACCTCTAACAATTTAGGAATGCTGCTAAGTCGCTTCAGTCATGTCTGACTCTGTGCAACCCCAGAGATGGCAGCCCACCAGGCTCCCCCGTCCCTGGGATTCTCCAGGCAAGAACACTGGAGTGGGTTGCCATTTCCTTCTCCAATGCATGAAAATGAAAAGTGAAAGTGAAGTCGCTCAGTCATGTCGACTCTTAGCAACCCCATGGACTGCAGCCTACAAGGCTCCTCCATCCATGGGATTTTCCAGGCAAGAGTACTGGAATGGGCTGCCATTGCCTTCTCCATAAATTTCGTCAGAATAGCCAAGACTTTTACAATGGAAGTCATCTGCAAGAAGAGAATGAAAGAAGACCTCAATAGAGTGGTATACCATAATCATAGTTTGAGACACTCATTTTTGTTGAGATGACAGTTTTTCCCAAAGTGATCAACATAGTCCCAATCAAAATCGCAACAGGCACTTTTGTAGGAACTGGTGAACTGATTCTAAAGTTTTTGTGAAAATGAGAATGACCTAGAATCAACCAAAACTATTTTGGAAAAGAACAAAGGTGGGAAACTTAGGTCTTCATGGTCTCAAGATTTACTATAAAATTAGAGCAATCAAGACAGTGTTGTGTTGGTGAAAGGTAGACACATAGACCAGTGGAACGGAAGAGGGCCTGAAATAGATATATGTATGATAACTGATTTTCAACAAAGATGCCCAAGCATTTGGACCAGGAAAGAATAGCCTTTGCATTCTATTGGCCAAAGTTGGTAGTTCCCAAGGATAGTCCAGATTCAAGGAATAGGGAAATAGACTTTATTTCTTGGATGAAGGGTAGCCAAGTTGCCTTGCTAGGAATATGGAGACAGGGATACATGAAGGACTGAAATCCTTCATAATGAAGGCTGGATGAAGATCCGCCTTTAAGATTCATTGGTATCAACTCTATTCATGGGAGTTTCAGTTCAAAGGCCACCTCCTCTGAGACGCCTTCCTAGATTGCTCTACCTCTAGGTGACCCACAGTTATTGCTTATCACACTGCCCTGTTCAGCTCTTTCATATCTCCACAGTCTCATTCATCTGTTAGTTTGTTCATTGTCTGTCCTGTTAGGATAGGGTTATAGTTTAAGATGGCTCTGAAGAAAATAGAAAGAAATGAGGTTGGAAAAGTACCCAGAGGCTGGACCATAGAGGCCTGGAATGTCCCAGTAAGGAGTGTAGACAGGAAGTTGTAGAGAGACGAAGAATCAGGAAGTTAGAGCAAGGGCATGACATGCTAACCCTGATATCTTCTAAAAGAGTCTTGTGCCACGGGCAGTGGGGTAAAATTCTTTTTTGGGAGGTGTCTAAAGGGAGAATTAGAGAGGGTGGAAGCAGGAGCCTTTGAGGGTGTGACAGTCTGAGTGAACGTGAACAAAGGGTCAGTGGAGTTGGAGAGGTAGGTCTCTGAACTCTGATAAGCGCAGCCCTTCTTTTTTTTTTTTCCCAGCAGAATGTGGACATTTAGATGTTCTCTGTGGAATCTCACAATTTTTCATCATTGGCAACGAATAAAAATGCTTAAACTCTTGCTGGTGTGGAGGGGGTGCTATGGCCAGAAGTCCCCCTGGACAGCTCTATGCCAAGCATAATACAGTCCTGACTTCAAAGGTGTAATTGTAGCCTAATCTGAATGCCTGGAACCCAGGTTATTGCGCTGAATGAATTGTGTGTGCAGCCCAAGGGGGCCGGGCAAGAGCCAGAGTGGGCTGTGGGCCCCACGGTGGGAGGAGGCCCAGCCCTCCATCCTGACTGGAGGAAGCCTGGATTCTAACACACGATGAGTGGTCAAAGTACAATCCCGCCACTTCTTCACTTCAGTGTCTTTCTTCCAACATAGAAACAGTATCCATCCTTCTTAGAGCCGGTTGGCAGAGAAAATAAGGGCAGGTACTTACGTCTGTGGTGATGACCGTCTGCCACATGCAGCTCTCTGCTCTCTGCCTAAATGAATGCATTTAACACTCACAGCGATTCTCTGAGGGCATTATTATGTACTGCTTTTTATGGGGGTAAACCGAGATGCAGAGAAGTTAAGTAACTTGTCCAAGTCTGCACAGCTGGGATGTGACAGAACAGGGTTTCCCCAGGCTTCGGTGCTTGCCCCCACTGTGCTATCCTCTGAGATGGGGATGATCCTGACACTTTGTAGGCCCTCAGCCAAGTTATTCATTTATTCAGTTGATGTTTATTATGCTCCTGCTGTGTGCTGGGCAGTGTGCTAGGCTCTGGAGGTAGAGCAGTGGGCTCGGTAGGCAGGACTCCTGCCCCCGTGTGATCTTTGCATGGGGTTTGTAGGCTCAGTGGTAAAGAATCCGCCTGCAATGCGGGAGACCTGGTTTCAATCCCTGGATTGGGAAGATCCCCTGAAGGAGGGCATGGCAACCCACTCCAGTATTCTTGCCTGGAGAATCCCAGGCACAGAAGTGGGCTATAGTCCATGGGGTCGCAAAGAGTCAGACATGACTGAGCGACTAAGCACAGGCTCTGTGTTTGCGGATAGGAGACTGTATTCAGATGTAGGTCTTATTACTATTTATGTGTCATGAGGCCAACAGATCAGGAGAGGACAGCCTTTGAAAAGAGAGTCTGTTGCTCATTCCCAAGAGGAGGGACTCATAATGCCATGGGGGCCTATGCAGGGAAACGCCAGGGTCCTCAGGAAGCAGGAAGAGAGAGGAGGAAGAGTGGGCAGGGGCCTTTATTGTGGTTTTCACAGGAAGGCATGGGAGAGGCAGGGTGAATAAGCTGAGCTGTCTAGGGCTGGGTAGTTTGGAGAATTTTATGTGAGCTCTGGACTTACAGGAGGGTCCCTTCTTGTCCAGTACACAGCCTGGCGGTGACTTAGGGCAGGGGAGTAGTGTCTCAAATTGCAGGAATCTGACCAAAGGTGATGGATCAGGGGCAGGATCAGATTGGTTTCCATATCAAAGGCCTATTGTTTAAGATCTCTAAGGAGTGACCAGCCCTGGGAGAGACAGTCAAGAATACAGACAGTAAGAAAATGCAGTTAATAGAAAGACACTGTCTCTGCATGAAACAGACATGGTTCTGCTCTGGAGAAGCTTTCAGGCCAGGATGGGAGCACAGAACAGTAGCAAACTCAAATGTAGGCTGTTCATTCCTCTGTCAAGCATTTACTCATTCATTCAGCCAGATTTATTGAGTGCCTACTGTGTGCTGGACACTGTTGACAGTCTGAGGGATCAAGCATGAACAAGGCCCCTGTTTCATGAAGCTTACATTCTGGTGGAAAAATAAGAAACGAAGAAAATAAACATGATCCACTCCTATATGTTGTGCACAAGAAAACAGATTTTTAAGTAATATAAGAAATATATATGTCTTGGTCTCTGCTCCTGCTTCCTGACACAAAATTCCTAACACCGTTGGAATTTCCTAGGTGAGAGGAAATCTTTGGTTCTAATGAGGGCTTCCTGGTTGGGCTCTTGAATGGGGCTGGTCACCAGAAAGCCCAAATCCTGACCAAATTAGTAGCTTCAGGCTTTCAGCTCCCTCCCCCAATCCAGAAAGAAGGGAGAGGGGCTGGAAATCGAGTTAATAAGGGATGAGGTCCAAGTGATGAAGCCTCCATAAAACTCCGTAAATCATGGGGTTTGGAGAGCTCGCAGAGTGGTAAACACATCCATGTGTCGGGTGGGGTGGGAGTGATGTTCTCCAACTCTGTACTTGGGACCCTTCCAGACTTCACCCTGTGTCCCTCTGACTATTCATCCGTATCCTTGATCGTGTCCTATAGTAAACCTGTAAGCATTACTGAGTTCTCTGAGCTGCTCTAGCCAATTATCAAACCCATGGAGGCAGTCAGGAGAACTCTGATTTATGTCTGATTGGTCAGAAATACAGGTGGGGACACACGATTGGTGCCTGGGGTGGGTGCAGTGTTGTGGGACTGAGACTTTAGCCTGTGGGATCAGTGTCAGAAGTGAATGTTGGACACTCAGCTGGTGTCAGAGAATGGGTGAGTCTGGGAAAGACCCCCGCCTCTGGTCACAGAAGTGAGCTGTGAGTAGTGAGCATACTGAGTTGGACAGAGGAGGGTCTTCCCTTAGTCGGTGTAGAGAAGTTCTTGTGTCACAGGCAGGGATGTGACATAGAGTGACTGGGGAGGGGCCTTATGGATCAGGTGGTTGGGGCAGCCTCTCTGTAGAGCTGGCATCTGAGTCAGTGCTGGATGGCAACGTGGAGCTGGTGTGTGATGACCTGGGGAGGAGGCAGCATCCCTGTACCCAGCAAGTGCAAAGGTCCTGGGACTGTTATAGCTCAGCAATGTGGAGAGGCCTGTGTGGCTGGAACCCAATGAGTGAAGGTGGGGGTGAGGGAGGGTGAGATTCGGGAGGTTGGCAGGCACTGAATTATCCCAACCACAGAAAAGAGACTGGACTGGATGCCGAGGGAAACCCCACCAGGCTGTGAGCAGGGTGGGACTTGAGCATGTCAGCACCAGCTGTGAAGAATGGGTCATGTGGGGACAGGGGTGCAAACCAGTTGGGAGGCAAGTGCCAGGCTCTAACCTGGACAGTAAGGGCGCCCTGGGATGGATCCTCAGGGATTCCCTGTGTAGAGAGCAGAGAGCACTAGACACCAGACCTCACAAAGCTGGGACAGAACCCCCACCCCCGCAACACTCCGGCCTCTTCGTGGGGTTCTGACCTGCTCTACTTTCCCTTCAACATTTCTCTTCTGCTCTGAAACCAGCAAAGCTTCTTCTAAAGTGGCCCCTTGTGGAGCCTTGTTGAGGCGTGGCAAAGTCAGGCTTCACCCTGAGTGCTGGGGAAGAGCCCATGATGGATTGTTCTGGACCCTGAGTTTCCCTGTCTGTGAACAGAGCGCCAGGACCTTGTCCCCTGCCTTGAGCCGAGGAGCGCTTCTAGGGCCGTGAGCTGTCTGTCCGACCTCCAATTATACTTCTCGACTGTTTCCCAGGCCAGCCAATATTTTAACGTGGATTCTGTGAGAATGGAGGTCATATTTGCCTCTCAGTTCATTGAATTGCAGTTAAACCCTGGTTCACACAGGGTTTCTCTGAGCCGGCGGGAATCAGGCCATTGTGGTTGAAACTAATTGGGGTGGCGGGATTCTGTTTGCCTTTAAACTGCCTGCCCTGCAGGCAAAATATATGGGCAGAGTTACAATAAAACAAAAATAGGAGTGTTTGTTCCAGATCAATTCCTCCTTTGCTGGCCAACCTCAATTAACTTCTCTGACTTTAGGCAAAAAATGACAAGGAAAACAACAACGTAGTGGCAAAAACAGCCTTAGTAATTGCTGCTTGCTTCCCTGGTTACTAGCACTGCTTTTACAGAGGAGGGCAAAGGCCTCAGGACAAGGAACCAGGAAAAGGGTGTCCAGTCCAAGTTCTGTTACTTCCCAGCCGTGTGGTCCCGAGGCCTCAGTTTCCTCACAAGTAAAATCCCTTCCACCCAGGTTATCATCATCCCTGGTTTGCCGGCCGTCTGCCAAGTGACCCGAGGCTTGTTCCATAACCTTCCTGAGCTACTGTCATCGTTTGCAAAAAGGAGATGAGTAACCTGCAGCGCAGGCAGAACTCCGGCTGTGTGAGGGTCCCCAGAAACGTTATTGATACAATAGAGTAAGGTCCACTGACTTGAATAGTCTTGACATTTCGCCCAGAGTAACCTTCCTCGGCTCCACACTGGATATCTGGCAATCTTCAATGACAGTCAAGGAAATAAACACAGTGGTTTTGAGCTTGCTTTCCTAAGAGCCACGGAGTCAGTCGGTTTAGGGGAAAAGCAGGAAAGAGCTAGTCCTTGTAGTGATATAAGACCGAGAGCCACACCGTGTTTTGCGTCTAGGATCTGTTGTCTCCTGACAGAGGCTGAGGTAGGTCAGACAGAAGGGGGGACCCCGAGAGAAGCTCTAGGTCCTCCTCAAGGCTGGGTGCCTTCCTGACGTCAGCATCTCGGGTGGGCTGGGCCCCCGACCTTTACCTGCAGAACCCTAAAGCTGGCCTGGAAACCAGCTGCTCTGGGGCCACGGTGCAGCTCCAGCTGCTTGGCTGGTTAAGCAAATTGAACGTGTGGAAACTTCCCTCAGTTTGCCTCCCATCCATCACCATGTGGGCTGTTTGGACAAGAGTTGGGGTGGTGGTTTCCACTTGCAGCATGTAGTGAGAGGCTAAGCTTGACAGAAATTGAAGGAGAGTCATGAAGGTGACCTTTCCAACCTGGGCCCAGATTGCCATCCTTGTCTCAGATCATTGGCCTTGTCAGAGTCCCCTGCCCCAGTGACCCTCCCTTTCCTGCCCTCAGACCTGAACTGTGTAATCAAATAAATGGTCTGTTTTGCTTTCTCTTCTCTCCTGATGTCCTTCCTTAAGGAGCTTCCAGAAGGAGGGGGGTCTGGCTTCTGCTCCTGCCTCAAGGATGAGCCTTAATGTCGAGAGCCCCTCCCCGCCCCGCCCCCGTGGTTCCTGGGATCCCTGGGGTCTGTGAGGAGGCCTCGTCAGTTGCTCTCAGTTGAGTGCATACGTGGATTGGGTGGGTCTCTGGCTGCCTTCCCCCGGCTCATGCTTATGGCCCTGCTTTCCTTTATTTCATGTATGAGGAAGCAGTATAAATTTTATTGACATAGAGTGTTTGGACACTGTTTGCACATGCCTGAGTTAGGCCATCAGGGGCTGCCGAGAGAATGTTCTTCTCAAACCGGATTAGCAGAAAGCCAATGTTTTCTTCTGAGAATATCAGAGAAGCAGGCAGTGCGTTACTAGTACTCTTTACAATATACACAGACCATTCGCATCCTATCTCTCATTTGGTCCACAGCAGTGCTGAGGGGTGGGTGGGAGGGATGCTCTCGGCCATCACCTGCCTGTTTTGGAGGTGATACTGAGGTGAGAAAAGCCTTCAGGGAGCAGGAGAGCCCAGGACTGAGCTCCAGCTTTCTGCCTTCTGGGCCAGTTTCCTGTCATCCCCAATCTAGAACCACCCCCACCCGCCAAAAGAAGGCCCTGACTAGAAAAAGCCTAGGTTAATGACATTTGTGGGAATACACCACCCCCAAATGAACTGAAGTTCATAGAGAAGCAGCAAATGTAGGAAAACCTGTAAAAACAGGGCATAGGAGGAAATTTAGATTCACAAGAAGTTTCTATTTGTAAAGATGATTCCCTGTCTCTCTATTATCAGCGGGGGACTCTTTATCACTCTTATTCACAGAGAAAGCTTAGACTTAAACCTGCCTAACAAACCCTCCTAAACAACCCTAGTTTACTTTTGCTATTTACCTTCCTGTAACTTGACCAGCTCCTGCATCTCGAAACCCAAACCCCCTCTCCTTTGTTGAGCCTGAAATGTGTGCTAGAAATCTCATTCATCTAGCTGTCTCTTTGAGCTGTCTCTTTGTCAACTCCTGGGCACAGGTATGCAATTAAAAGATTTTTTCCTTTTGTTAATCTTTCTTTCAGTAGTTTTATTGGTGGGCCCCAGCCAACGAAAAATAATTTTCCCCTCCCTGCAGGGCCCAGCAGGGCCCAGATCCCAGGTCACAGAGAGATGGGTGCAGAGTGGTGTGCTCGTCATCAGGAACCTCAGAAACTTCCTCTTTCTATGTAACAACTGGGACTGACTCCTCTGATGGGTCTTTTGGTGCTGGAGTGTCATGGGCTTCCTCTTCCTAAACTTTTTCTTGCAACATGGCCTGGCCTCAGGTTATTACTGAATGCAAGTTCATGTGTCTGACACACAGTGAGCCCATATAAACCGAAACCTCAGAGTTTGAGGTAGAGAAAGGTTTTTGCAGGCCCATGCAAGGAGATGAGAGGCTTGTGCCCTCCAAGCCTCAAAATCTGCGCAGGGTTTCAGCACAGCTCTTTTTATCTCTCCAGCTATCTATTTTTGGTTGTCCTGGATCTTCGTTGCTGCATGTGGGCTTTCTCTACAGTTGCAACAAGGGGTGACTGCTCTCGAGTTGCGGTGCACGGGCTTCTCATCGCGGCGGCTTCTCTTGTTGCACAGCGCAGGCTGCATGCGTGTGAGCTTCCGTAGTTGCAGCACTCGGGCTCAGTATCTGTGGCTCCTAGGCTTAGTTGCTCCGAGGCCTGTGGAATCTTCCTGGACCAGGGATTCAGCCTGTGTCCCCTGCAGTGACAGATGGATTCTTTATTCACTGTACCACCAGGGAAGTCCAGCAAAGTTCTTTTTAAGGGAGAACGAGGGAGGGCTACGGTTGGTTGCTGCAAGTTTCTTGATGTTGGAATCCTTTGTTCTTGCAGCTGTTTACCTAGGTCATGTCATGATGTTCCTGTAAATCTCCAACAAGACCAATGTTTTTTCTCTGTTCTGCAGCTTTTTACCTCTATATGAATGAAAAAGTGTTATACCCTTGAGAATGGGTTATCCTGTATACTGCAGGCTATAGGTAGCATTCTTAACTGAGGCAAAAGTATTAGAATACAAACTTTAAAAGAAACAGATTCAACATGGAGTCAGATTTGTTGTTCCCTATTACGAAGTTGCTTCCCAGGTAGCACAGTCATAAAGAATATGTCTGCCAGTGCAGGAGATGGAGGACACGTGGGCTTGATCCTTGGGTTGGAAAGAGCCCCTGGAGTAGGAAATGGCAAACTACTCCAGCATTCTTGCCTAGAGAATCCCATGGACAGGGGAGCTACAGCCCATGGGGTTGCAAAGAGTCGGACACGACCTAGCAACTGAGCATGCCCTCACATATTACACAGTTACCTGGGGTGGGTGGGGACAGGGTGACAAACCTTCTTCCTCTTCCCCCTGACAGGAAGACCACTGGAGCCTGCACCTCTAATGTAGTCATTCAGACCGTTGCCCAGGGGCCTGCAGATGACTTAGCCTTTTAAATAAGAGTCATCTAACTTTAAAGAATGATAGAAAATTTCTCTGGTTCTCCATTATAAATGGAACAGACAAGATTCACCGATTCTAAATACTATTCCTTTTCTCTTGGCAAGTTTCCTGGCCTGGAGGATACGACATGGTGTCCTAATGGTTGGAACTGGGTTTGCCTTCGGAACAGAAGGAAGTTTCTTGGAGTGAACAGTGCCCCGGTCCCAGCGTGAGATGGATCCCCATGTCGCTCTCTGTATGAAGCTGATGGCTGGATTTCAGGGCCACGTGTGTGTTCTCCTGTGGGATTCCCTCGCCAGGCAACAGAAGGCAGTCTCGATTTGGGCAGAATCTGGAAGATCTCACTCTGACTGACAGATGGACAGCCTGACAACAACCAAACTGAAATAGACGCGTGTACCCATCAGAAGGCACTTGAAACTCTGAATATGGAAGAAGAAATAAGAGTTAGAAGAAAAACTGGCCTCTGAGGCCATGGCAGGCTGCCAGCTATGTTCTGACTTCACAGCAGCTCAGGGGACGTGTCTCTGGAGCCACGTAAACTGTTGTTCATCCTTCCAGCGTGAGGTGTTTTCATTTCAGGCTGTGGCTGTTTCATCTAGAATGCTTGGTATTTTCTCCCAGGCCTCTATTTTAATAATCTTTTGATTTTTAAAAAATGTTTTCTTTAAAAAATGATGAATACATAGGTATAAGCATGGCTCATTCCCTCAGACCCATATGCTCATTTGGAATTGGTGATAATTTAGCTCCTACAGAATTGATTCCCTTTAGGGAAGTTGCATGCTTGCTCAGTCATGTCCAACTGTTCGTGACCCCATGGACTATAGCCTGTCAGGCTCCTCTGTCCATGGGATTCTCCAAGCAAGAATACTAGAGTGGGTTGTCATTTCCTCCTCCAGTTAGGAAAGTTACACCAGTCATATATGGTAGGGAAACCACTTTGGGGATAGTAGGGGGTTTTCGGGTAGTTGGTGGCAGGGAGACATGTAACTTCTGAAAGTAAATTACAATTTTCTTTTTTTAATTGGAGTGTAGTTGATTTACAATGTTGTGCCGATCTCTGCTGTACAGCAAAGTGACTTAGTTATACACATACAGATATTCTTTTGCATTATGACTTATCATAGAATATTGAATGTAGTTCCCTGCAGCACACAGTAGGACAGTGTTGTTTACCCATCCTATATATAATAATTTATATCTGCCAATCCCAAACCCCAGTCCTTCCCTCCCCAGACATCCTCCCCCTGGGCAACTGCAAGTCTGTTCTCTGTGTCTGTGAGTCTGTTTCTATGTTGTGGATAGGTTCATTTGCACCATGTTTGAGATTCCACGTGAGTGACGTCATATGATGTTTGTCTTTCTGTGACTTCCTTCGCTTAGTGTGACCATCTCTAGTTGCATCCGTGTCGCTACAATTGGTATCATCTCATTCTTTCTTGTGGCTGAGTTGTATTCCATTGCATATAAAATTCTCAGTCTCTGGGTCCACATGAATCCCATCTGTTTACCGAAGTTTGGCCATACAGTTTCTCCTAGATGGAAAAGCGCTGGTTGCTTTGACCTAGAACTCGGGCTCGTCACACCCTGATGTGCTGTGATGAAAGCCAAAGAACCCCGTGGCCTAGAGTAGACCCTCAGTGGAGGGAGTCCTCCACGATGATCTGCCGTGTCCTCCAGGGGCTTTTGTTCACCGCTCGTACCATTCACTCAGCTCACAACTTTGTACGGGGCTGCAGGGCGGAACTCGAGCACTTGTCACCCCGAGATAAGTCCCCATTCTAGGAATGGCATCTTTTCATTTCATGTGCACTTTAGAACCAAGAAAACGAGATAGTTAGCTTCCACCCTCTGTCCCTGCACACTCACAGAGGACAGCACTTTACCCACTAGAAAGATGCATGTTGCATTTTTAAAAATCCTCTTTTAGAAGGGATAGTTGGTAAAAATAGAGAGCATTCCCCCCGCCCCCTGACCCCGTTTGTGTAATTAGCTGAGTGAACACTGGCTCCCTGGCCAAATCCAGCTACCTCCAGTCAAGTTTTATTGGCACCCGGCGTGCTTGTTTGTTTCCGTGTTGTCTGTGGCTACTCACCCGACACCATGGCACAGTTGAGCAGTTGCAACAGAGGCCATGTGGCCCGCAAAGCCTAGAATACTTACTGTCTGGCCCTTTACAGAAACATGTTGCTGAATCCTGGCCTTAGGTGGGGGCGATGCAAACTGGCTGCCTTCAGACCAGTTGTAGCAACAGGTATGTTTTGTTGGTGTGTTAGAAAGCGAAGTGACAGGCAGCCACACAAGCAGCTTGGCCCCTGCTGTTGGCACGTGGCCTGCTTCACAGATGTACCTCATCACCTGGTCCCCACAGGCACTGGAATCCCATCCCTGGTTAGCAGGTTCAGGAAGGCTGTTGGCTTTGAAGCCAGGAGACCTGGGTGGTGGTCCTGGCCCTGCCTTGAGCTTGCAGCGTGACCCTAATACAGCTCTTCTACTCCATGGTTTCACTTTCCTCCCTTCTCAGGCATGGGGTCAGAGTGCCTGGCCAAAGATCAGCCTGTGCAAGTCTAACATGCTCCAGCCTGGCTATACCAGGGGTGGTCCTTAGACCAACTGCATCACCACCTGGAGCTTGTTAGAGGGGCAGAGTCTCAGGCCCCACCCCAGAACTACTGAATTGGTTGTTCAGTTGCTAAGTCGTGTCTGATTCTTTGTGACCCCATGGACTGGAGCACGCCAGACTTCCCTGTCCTTCACTGTCTCTGAAACTTTGCTCAAACTCATGTCCATTGAGTCAGTGATGCCATCCGATCAGAACTGAATCAGAACCCACATTTAACAATCTCCCCAGGCAATTCTTCTAAACACTACATCCGAGAGGCCTTCCTCAAGAATGTCACCTTCCTGGTGTTAGCAGTGAATGCGTGCTTAGTCACTTTAGTTGTGTCCGACTCTCTGTGACCCCACGGACCATAGTCCGCCAGGGTCCGCTGTCCATGGGATTCTCCAGGCAAGAATACTGGAGTGGGTTGCCATTTCCTTCTCCAAGCAGTAAATACTGGGCTCCATATTTTAAGTCAGAGGCCTTTGGGGATTTCAATTCCTGAGCTGTTTTCACTCCTCGACTGGGTTAGGTGAGACATAAAATGTATGGCATTTCAGAGGAATGTTTCCCCTACCTTTTCCCAGGTATTCCCTTAAGACTTCGTGGAACTCATTGTGAGTCTGGGGGTCAGCAGAGTCACTCACAATTCTTGTTTTTGTTTTTAATGTTTAACTGAATTTTAATGTTTAAATGTTTTTGTTTTTAATGTTTAAATAGTTGATTTACAAAGTTGTGTTAATTTCTGCTGTACAGTGAAATGATTCAGTTATACCCATATTTGTACTTCCCTGGTAGCTCAGACGGTAAAGCGTCTGCCTACAATGCGGGAGACCCGGGTTTGATCCCTGGGTCGGGAAGATCCCCTGGAGAAGGAAATGGCAACCCACTCCAGTATTCATGCCTGGAAAATCCCATGGACTGAGGACTGGGGAGGCCTTACAAATAGCTGTGAAAAGAAGAGAGGCAAAAAGCAAAGGAGAAAAGGAAAGATATAAGCATCTGAATGCAGAGCTCCAGAGAATAGCAAGAAGAGATAAGAAAGCCTTCTTCAGCGATCAATGCAAAGAAATAGAGGAAAAGAACAGAATGGGAAAAACTAGAGATCTCTTCAAGAAAATTAGAGATACCAAGGGAATATTTCATGCAAAGATGGGCTCGATAAAGGACAGAAATGGTATGGACCTAACAGAAACAGAAGATATTAAGAAGAGATGGCAAGAATACACAGAAGAACTGTACAAAAAAGATCTTCATGACCCAGATAATCATGATGGTGTGAACACTCATCTAGAGCCAGACATCCTGGAATGTGAAGTCAAGTGAGCCTTGGAAAGCATCACTACGAACAAAGCTAGTGGAGGTGATGGCATTCCAGTTGAGCTATTTCAAATCCTGAAAGATGATGCTGAGAAAGTGCTGCACTCAATATGCCAGCAAATTTGGAAAACTCAGCAGTGGCCACAGGACTGGAAAAGGTCATTTTTCATTCCAAATCCAAAGAAAGGCAATGCCAAAGAATGCTAAAACTACTGCACAATTGCACTCATCTCACATGCTAGTAAAGTAATGCTCAAAATTCTCCAAGCCAGGCTTCAGCAATACATGAACTGTGAACTTCCTGATGTTCAAGCTGGATTTAGAAAAGGCAGAGGAACCAGAGATCAAATTGCCAACATCTGCTGGATCATGGAAAAAGCAAGAGAGTTCCAGAAAAACATCTATTTCTGCTTTATTGACTATGCCAAAGCCTTTGACTGTGTGGATCACAATAAACTGTGGAAAATTCTGCAAGAGAGGGGAATACCAGACCACCTGACCTGCCTCTTGAGAAACCTGTATGCAGGTCAGGAAGCAGCAGTTAGAACTGGACATGGAACAACAGACTGGTTCCAAATAGGAAAAGGAGTGCGTCAAGGCTGTATATTGTCACCCTGCTTGTTTAACTTCTATGCAGAGTACATCATGAGAAATGCTGGGCTGGAAGAAGCACAAGCTGGAATCAAGATTGCCGGGAGAAATATCAATAACTTCAGATATGCAGATGACACCACCCTATGGCAGAAAGTGAAGAGGAACTAGAAAGTCTCTTGATGAAAGTGAAAGAGGAGAGTGAAAAAGTGGGCCTAAAGCTCAACATTCAGAAAACGAAGATCATGGCATCATGTCCCATCACTTCATGGGAAATAGATGGGGAAACAGTGGAAACAGGGTCAGAGTTTATTTTTTGGGGCTCCAAAATCACTGCAGATGGTGACTGCAGCCAGGAAATTAAAAGACGCTTACTCCTTGGAAGAAAAGTTATGACCAACCTAGATAGTATATTCAAAAGCAGAGACATTACTTTGCCGACTAAGGTCCGTCTAGTCAAGGCTATGGTTTTTCCAGTAGTCATGTATGGATGTGAGAGTTGGACTGTGAAGACGGCTGAACACCGAAGAATTGATGCTTTTGAACTGTGGTGTTGGAGAAGACTCTTGAGAGTCCCTTGGACTCCAAGGAGATCCAACCTGTCCATTCTGAAGGAGATCAGCCCTGGGATTTCTTTGGAAGTAATGATGCTAAAGCTGAAGCTCCAGTACTTTGGCCACCTGATGTGAAGAGTTGACTCATTGGAAAAGACTCTGATGCTGGGAGGGATTGGGGGCAGGAGGAGAAGGGGACGACCAAGGATGAGATGGCTGGATGGCATCACGGACTCAATGGACGTGAGTCTGACTGAGCTCTGGGAGATGGTGATGGACAGGGAGGCCTGGCGTGCTGCGATTCATGGGGTCACAAAGAGTTGGACACGACTGAGCGACTGAACTGAACTGAACTGATACCCATATTTGCATTTTTTAAATATTCTATTCCATTATGGCTTATCCCAGGATATTGAGTATAGTTCACTATGCTCTACAGTAGGGCCTTGTTTATCTGTTCTGTATGTAATAGTTTGCATCTTCTAATCTCAAACTCACAACCCACCCCTCTCCCCTTCCCCTCTCCCCTGCCTCTGCCCCTTGGCCCCCACAGTTCTGTTCTCTGTGTGTGAGTCTGTTTCTGTTCACAGATGAGTTCATTGTGTCGTAGTTTAGATTCCACATGTAGGTGACATCATGTGATATTTGCTTTTCTCTGTCTGACTTACTTCACTTCGTATGATCACCTCTAGCTCCATCCGTGTTGTTGCAGATGGCATTGTTTCATTCATTTTTTTATGGCTGCCACTCACCATTCTTAAAACACGCACGACACAAGCACAGGGCAGGCATCGCCTGGCTTTGAAGAGGTCGACAGACTTCACTAGCAAGGAGTGGGTGTCTACATCCACAACTCTGTGTGCAGGTGTAGCAGGATGCTGAAATAGCTCTCTCAGTGGGGATGTGGGTCATATTTGGGCATTGACCAGATGGTCTCAGAGATTAGAAATAAGAAAAGGAAGTTTGCTGATGAACTTTTTTAAAAAAATACAAAATTAAGAAAAAAACACTCTTTCTAAGAGTAGAGGAGATTTCAGTTAAGCCATCTTCTTCCAGGGTCCACTGGTGGGTAATACAAGCAACACTTACTTAGTTCGGTAATTACTGAGCACTTACTGTGGACCAGGAGCTGTTCTACCTCTTTTAATGTGCACACTCCCATTTAATTTTCAGAACAGCCCTATAAAGGAAATGCTATTACTACCCCCATTTTATAAAGGAGAAACTTGGGAACAAAGTGAAGTGACTTATCTAAGCGACACAGTGGAGGTGGTGGTTTTAACACTGAGTCATCTAGCTACCACCCCTGTGCTGTCAATAGGCTGAGCTGCTGGACATGCAGGATCTATTTGGTGACTGAGTGAGGAGGGTCAGGCCTACTGCTGGGCTGTTTTCTAGGCGGCTGGGGAGACTTTGGCAAGGAGCTCAAGCTGGAATTCTGCTAGGATGCAGGTCTGAGTGGATAATGGTGTTACTGCTGGCTCTCCTCTGATAGATTTTGACTCTGTTAGTGCAGAAGCCATGTCTCTTTCATCCACTATTGTATTTCTAAGGCCTAGCACAGTGCCCGTTTCTTAGTAGGCGTGGTGAGTGAATGGATCAAAGAATGAACTAGTGAGTGAGTCGCCTTTTCCGAAGACAAACCTGGAGTCTGACACGTGGAGTCTGGTCAAGGGCCACGTCCGTCACACAGTTATCTGAGACTCTGGACATCTGGAGGAGCCAGCAGGGGCTTCCTGGAGGAGGGAGCATTTCCGCTGAGCCTTGATGTGGAGGTGGCAGACGGGTGGCATTTGGGGCGGGAACAAATGCTGAAAGCTTAGTGTTTGCAAGCCCTGGCCCAGATGTCACGGACACCTCTCCTGCAGAGGGGACCACACAGGCACCGTATTGAATAAACACCGTCTTCCTTGGCCTGGGACTCTGGCGGGAGCATATTCCTCTGTCCCACTTTGGCACACATGGTCCCCTTGCATTGGCCAGGGATGTCTGCCCACCCGTCGCCTCCTGTTCCCTCTCCCCTTATCAGCTGAAGATGAACTTCGTGGAGCTCTCCTGTCAAACGATGCACAAACTATTCCCTTGTAGGGCAAAGACTTGTGGTTCTTTGCAACAATATTTCATAATTTATATATTTGATTAAAAACCGGAACCTGTGCCAGCAGTCTGCATGGGCTAGCATATTGGGATCATTAGCTGCTTGTGTCACTCTTCTATTTTAAAACTTTCCATATTTGAACTTGTGGATGTACATCCTTCACGTTTATTAAACTTTTCCCATAAAAACAGCTTAGTAAGTCTCCATCATCTTTCATGGAATAAAAGAAAAATAAAAAGTTCCCAATAAAACCCTGCAGACATTTCCTTTAGGGAATACCATTTTATTTGGACCTTTAAAAACATTTGTCTTTTGTTGCCAGTAATTAAAAAAAATACCAGGACAAATGAGAGTTTTAGTAGCACGATAATTGCTTCAAGATGAGCTCTGTGACTTGGCTTCCTCCCTGGCCCTTTGCTGTACTCCTCCCAGGAGTCTGCATTCCCCAATGCCGAGATGGCCTCGTCCTTCGATTCCTTGGCTTAGTTCTCTTCTAACTTCTTGAAGTGCTCCTTCTCCGTGCTTTGCTCCTGTAGTTTTATCCACCCTCCCTCTCTTTGCCCAGAAGGATCTCCTTTGTCACCTCCAGTTCTAACGGGACCTGTCTTTTCTACAAGGGCCTGACTTATGTAATTTAGGGGCGGCTGAGCCCTTCTTTTCCCCTCAGGGATTGGCTGGTTAATCAGGGCACTGCCCATCAAGGTACCCTGCCTGTCTGGGCATAGTCATTGGTCAAGGGATTAGTCACATGACCCATGCTGGGCCATTCCCAGAAAGCCCAGAAAAGGGAGCCCTTTCATTAGGCTTCCTGGCTCCAAGGACGAATATGAGCTTTGTTGCTTCTGGCTGAATCTGCTTGAGCATGAAGTCGACACTGAGAAAAACAGAGGTGAGAGATGGAAAAAGGAAGCAGATTCTCAGCTAGAAAGTAGATTCTAGAATGTGGATTCCCTCCAGTTTTTTTCTTTTCATTGTTGTTGTTTAAACTGGTTTGCGTTGGACTTCCCTCACTTGCGAGAGAGGCCTGGATAATATTTCTTCTGTCTGCAAGTCCAAATACTTCCCGTTGTTCAAGAACCAAAGCTGTTCCAGACTCAGACCAAAGAAACTCATTATCCTGATATCCTCAGATTCTATCATCATAGAACCGAGGGAATTAGTCCAAGAGATCATTTTGCTTGAAACTAGTAGAATCTGGCTGAACACACATCGTGCTTGAGAAGAAGGAGCAAGCACACTTCTGCCTTCAACAGCATCATCTCCGGTCTCAGGTTAAAGGCAGGGAAGTGTGAATGGGCTGCATGTCTGCCTTGGCACCCTCTCAGCTTCCATGGAACTGTCTCGGATTTGAAGCCAAGCTTTTGGAGCCAAAGTCTGATAACCTAGTGAGTCAAGCACTCTTGCCACTATTGCCTGTGTCCCCCTGGACAGACTTGACTAAACGTCCAGATGAACCAGGGGTTGTAATGGCTTCAGAAATGTGTCAGTCAAGCTAGAACGTGAGACACCTTGGGTACTAGTCACATGGTTTCTGGCTACAGTGAACAAGATGTCACTAATGAGAAACTGTATGGTGAGGAAAGGTATCAGACAATTAAGGAATGTGTAGCCCAGCACAGAGTAGAAGGAAATTGTCTCATGAAACAGGAAAGGCAGAAGTGAGTTCACTGGCTTGATGACGTAACCAAGGATCTAGGTACTGTTTAAGTCTCAGCTCCATCTCCCTCAGTTTATTAACTTCGTTCACTTGTCTCCTCACGGTTCTAAGGTGGTGCCAGGAGCTCCCACCTGACAGCACCCAACTTAAGAAGATGAGAAACGGCTTCCTGAGAAACGGCTGAATCCAAAGCTGGGGCAGGAGAAGCATAAAATGAGCTGAGAGCTCCTTGTGGTGCCAGAATGTAAAATTATGTTTGAGGCATGATGGCAACCTGTCAAAAGAGTATAACAACCCACTTGTAAAAGTTTTTGTTGGCCATATTTGGGACAGTTTGAGCATCAAAAGTAATAATGAGAATAATAGATAATAAGCAATTTAATAAAATAGACATCTACAACTCCAAACTGACAGAACAATGAATGAATACATAAATAGGGAGAAAATAAAGCTTTTCCTTATAGTAGAATGCTAACTGATAAATATGGGAGGAATGATTGAATTAGAAAAAAAAAAAATCAGCGTTTGGCAACTGTTGTAGTGATAATTAAATCATTCAAGAAACCTCAATGGATACTGACAAGCAGTGGGTGGAATTTTGATGAGGAACAAGGATATTAACATAGTCTCAAAGTATCTTCCCACAAAATAGTCATTAAGTACAAAGAGAAAAGGAGTAACTTTATAATGGAAGACTCTAATATAATCAAGTGTTGAAAATTAATATCAACACTAATGGAACAAATAAAAATCTTGTATTATCTTATAGGATGCAACGAAAGGAAAACAGCATCACTCCTGTGGGCTTCCTACCCAAAATAGCATAACCAGAATCTAATTATAAGAGAATAGCAATTCTCAAACCCAATCTGATGGACATTCTACTCATTAAGTGACCTTTAATCGTTTAAGATGTTAAGATGGTAACTGTCACAGCAAGAAATGGGATTATTTCCTAACTGAAGAAGGCTAAAAGGGACAAGTTAAGTAACTGCAGTATGTAATCTTGGACTGGATCTTTTTGTTATAAAAGACATTATTGGGACAACTGGTGAAACGTGACCAAGATCTGAGAATGAGAAGGTAGAATGTTAATACCTATTTTTGATGTTATTTCACGCTTAGGTTGGAGAATGTCCTTGTTTGTAGGAATCACACACTATAAGATTCAGGAGCAATGGGGCATTGTGTCAGCCACACTCTCACATAGTTCAAGAAGTCAAGTTCTTTGTTCTCTTTTTGAGACTCGAAGTTTGAAATTATATCAAAAGAAAAGGAAAGTAGGACTGTTTCCTCCAGAGCATCTCTTTTCCTCAAGAAAGAAAGCATTCTTAAGTAGCTTCCCTATGGCGAAGCCCCGCTGGCCTGGTGCAAGTCACGTGCCTGTCCTCCTCCAGCTGCCAAAGAGGCTGGGAGAATGAGTTATGTCATGGGAATGGGCTGTCCCCACCAAGAAGGAAATAGAGCCAGCAATGTCTGCCTCAGACCAAAGTTCCCATATTTGATGTAGGCGCTTTTGGAACCCACTGCCATCAGCAATGGCAACCCACTCCAGTGTTCTTGCCTGGAAAATCCCAGGGACGGGGGAGCCTGGTGGTCTGCCGTCTATGGGGTCGCACAGAGTCAGACACGACTGAAGTGACTTAGCAGCAGCAGCAGCCATTAGCAACAATGAATCATCCCAGGGCCCTCTGCAATTTGTTCTTTGATTTAGTTGCTAAGCGTTATTCTAAGGATTGGAGACCAAAGATGATGACAGTATGTATTGTCTCAAGAAGCACATAGGGGAGCCTTTCTCTAACCATCATTTAGAGCACAATAGAGTCAGTGCGGTGATCGCTGTAAGCCTAGGGGTTTTGGGGAACACAGGTGAAGGGGAAGGGCACCTACAGCAGTCTTGTAGGGAGGGTGAGGCCGCGGAATGGCAGTGGTGAGCGTGACAGCTGCTCTTCCTGCTGACATAGGGATAAACCATGCATGAGTTATAACACTTTAGGGCACATGTCCTTCCAATTCTGATGCAGAATCCCGTTCAGCTCTGGCAGCCCCACAGACAAGGCAGTAATAGGTCATCCTGTGGGGAACTCTGGGCAAAGGGAGCAGCCGGAGCAGCCAGCAGAGGTGGGGGAAGCTGGGGTGAGTGCATTTGGCTTCTGAAAGGAGAGCGGGAAGTAAGGTGGGTGGGGGCCGGGAAAATTAAGACGTTTGACTACAAAGCTAGGAGTGAAACTCGCTCAGTCATGTCCGACTCTTTGTGACCCCATGGACTATACAGTCCATGGAATTCTCCAGGCCAGAATACTGGAGAGGGTAGCTGTTCCCTTCTCCAGGGGATCTTCCCAATGCAGGGATTGAACCCAGGTCTCCCACATTGCAGGTGGATTCTTGACCAGCTGAGCCACCAGGGAAGCCCACAAAGCTTTCCACCTTCTCCTGTGTGTGCCCCTGTTTTGTAGAGGAGACTGCACAGTGAGGCTGTGTTTCTGAAAGGACTAGCTGAGCAGTGTGTGGACAGGGTGAGTTTGTGGCAGGAAGACTCACTAGGAGACCATTGTCAATCTGGGCAGAAAACATACAAGGTGAGGTACAGCCTTGGGGATGGAAGGAAGAGGCGATGGGAGAGAGCGCTGCATTGAGTGCCCATCAGAAGGGGGTGTCAGAGGGGATTCGGGTATTCCAAGTACAAGGTCAGCATCGTTAGTGGACACTGGGAAGGCAGGAGCTTGCTCTGCGTGGTGTCCACCAGGGTCTGTGGGGGGCATCACTCCTGTCCACAATAGTGTGGACAGAGGCACCAGGACAAACTCAGGCAGGCATCACTCTGGGGCTTCATGTATCCCATGGTCTCTCTGTCCAGCCATCACCAACCCCTGCTGAAAACTCTTTGCAGGCTTCCTGTTGCTCTTAGGACAGAGACGGGTCTTGTCTGCTGCCCACAAAGCTGACGACCCCCTTGTGCCTCAGCATCCGTGCTCCCTCTCTGGACCTGCCACACCTGTCCATGGACCGTGGTCAACACTGTCTCCAACAGCAATAAATAGGTGCTGAATAAACTGTGCTGCTTCAGCCGCAGGGCCTTTGCACACGCCACCCAGGCATCCAGCTTTAGCATCTTCCTTTCCCTCTTCAGATCTCAGTTCACATGTCGCTTTCCCAGGAACACCTTTCCAGACATCCCTGATGAGGCCCAATCTCTTTCACTTGCTCTATGGAGACACGTTTCCCTGCCACCGCCTTTATAGTATCCATGTGTACGTGCACGCGTGCTCAGTTGCTGTTGTGTCTGACTCTTCGGCCATCTCATGAACTGTAGCCTGCCAGGCTGCTCTGTCCATGGAATTCTCCAGGCAAGAATACTGGAGTAGGTTGCCATTTCCACTTCCAGGGAATCTTCCTGACCCAGGGATGGAATCTGCGCCTGCTGTGACTCGGGCACTGGCAGGCAGATAGATTCTTTACCACTGAGCCACTTGGGAAGCGATGGCATCTATAGTAGCAGTACTTTTAAATCTACTTGTGGGAATATTTGCCCAAGGCCCATTTCCTGCACAGACTGTAAAGTCCAGGGGCGTTCTTCTTTCTGTGAGCACCATCCCCACCTGTACTCAGCAGAGGAACTGGAACTCTATAGTGCTCAGTGAATATTTGTGAATGAATGAATGAGGGAATGTATGAGTGAATATTCCTTTGGTGCTACAGGCAGGGCTGAGAAGAAGGGGATGTTTCAGAAGCACCTTCTAGGACAGAATTTCAGTGGGGAGGAGTTGGCCTTCAAGGAACCAGAACAGAAAAGGTATGGGGGGAGACAGGGAGGTCTTGATCCAGAGGAGTTTCTGAATGTTTAGAGAAATAAGGAAATTGAAATCTAGAGGAAGAAAGGTTTTAAGACCAGAAAGTTAAGCCAAGTGTTGGAGGGATTTACATGTCAGGGTGAGGACTTTGTTCTTCAGAGGCAACTGGGAGGCAGGAAGAAGGCATCCGGAAGCTTCTCTTTGAAAAGGTGGACATGGAAGAGGAGCAGGGTGGCTGGAGAGAGGAGCTGGACACAGAGGACCGCCTGGGAAGGGCGTGGCCGTAGCTTCATCGAGCTGGCAGAGCCCGTGAACGGGGCTACTGCAGACAAGATGGTGTGAGTGGAAGTTGGGTGGTGGAGGCAAAGACACTGGGCGACAGACGGGCAGTTTAAGAAAGAGAGGCCAGGGCTGACGGGACTGTGAGCTACCAAGACTCGGGTCTTTTTACACTTAATCCCCAGTAGAGAGGGAAATGTGTTTTTTTTTTTCCTGAAACGACTAAGGTCTGTCTAGTCAAGGCTATGGTTTTTCCAGTAGTCATGTATGGATGTGAGAGTTGGACTGTGAAGAAGGCTGAGCACCGAAGAATTGATGCTTTTGAACTGTGGTGTTGGAGAAGACTCTTGAGAGTCCCTTGGACTGCAAGGAGATCCAACCAGTCCAGCCTAAAGGAGATCAGTCCTGGGTGTTCTTTGGAAGGAATGATGCTACAGCTGAAACTCCAGTACTTTGGCCACTTCATGCGAAGAGTTGACTCATTGGAAAAGACTCTGATGCTGGGAGGGATTGGGGGCAGGAGGAGAAGGGGACGACAGAGGATGAGATGGCTGGATGGCATCACGGACTCGATGGACGTGAGTCTGAGTGAACTCCGGGAGTTGGTGATGGACAGGGAGGCCTGGTGTGCTGCAATTCATGGAGTTGCAAAGAGTCGGACACGACTCAGCGACTGAACTGAACTGAACTGAACTGTGGGAAGGAAATGAATTTGGAGGCTGTAAGTGCACCGAGGTCATAAAAGAGAGACTAGACAATGAGCTAGTCTGTTTGGTTGGCAACATTTACAACAGGGAGTGATTTCTCATGAAGTCCACATTTCCTCAGTTCGGCCTGCACTGGTCACCACGTCCCACGTGGCACCCATCGGTTGAGCTTAGGTGGCCCTTTCTGAACACTCTACCTGGTCTCACTCCCAGAGGGGCTCACTCATCACCTGCCTCAGCTCTGAGAGCACTGAATTGCTGCTCCTAAGTTTCTAGGAGGCTGCTTTTAGGTTCCCGTGAAACACAGCACTCTCATTTCCATCAGTGCCCTGGGGCTACCTGGAACTGGGCCATGGGGGTCCTGCCCTGAGGACCTACAGTCCCCAAAGAAGTCTGACGAGACACAGCTGAAGAAGAGGCGCACCAGCGTTTCCGAGGCTTTTGCCACCAGCGCCAGCATTCGGGTCTTGGGGCAAAACAGATACCCTGAAATGCTGGCCACATGGAAATAATGAGATCAAGGTGTATGCGAACTTCATAAAACTTTTATTGGTGTATTTATCATGCCAACATTATTTTTTTATTTAAAATTCAAATTCCATTTGAAAAGGAGGCAACAAAAGATCGTTGGGGTCCCAGGCTGCTCCTGGAGGAGCCTCCACGTTCACGAGAAAGCACGCACACTCTACAGCTACAGGATTTGATCACTCAGAGTTGCATTCTGGGAAACTCCTCCTAGAGCCCTGGCAGGATGCCTTTTGTTGGTGGCAGGGAAACAACAACAACAAAACAACTGCATCCTAAGACTTCTCAGAACATCTTTGGCTTTGAAACTATTGACCCTGAAGGATCCATCACCACCCAACCTAGAACATATGTGTATATATATATTCCCACTGAAAAAAAGATGACGTTTTTGTTGCTGGCTGTCTCGCCAGACCCTTAGGATGGCCCTGGTGCACTGGGCTCCCCTCCTCAGCAGGATCCTGTGGGTTCCGGCCGTGGGCAGTCAGCCCTTCAGGAGCGTTTGGACTTGCTGCATGTTGGGCACAGGAGCTGACCCTTGGTGACAATGTACGCCCGGCCACCCAGCGGCTGCTCACAGCCCTCGCACACAAAGTGCTTTCGGTGCCAGGCCAGGTCTTCCACACGCTGGTAGTCCTCTGAGAAGATTATCTGGGGAGGGGAGCAGAAGACGTACAACTCAGGTTCTATCTCGAGGAGACAGGGCCTGTGAGATGGTGGTCCCTCCTCCCCCATTCTTGTTTTGTCCTTTAAATGCTTCAGTGGAGAAATCTGACATAAGTCTCAGGCAGTAAGTATGGTATCTGATGAAGACCATGGTTGCATCTTAGCATCTCGGATGGGAAAAAAAAACACAACAATCCTCCACTATTGGCAGGTTTTATGAATCTGGCATCTGTGATGCTCTGTGGGTCAAATCCAAAGCCCAGTTGTGCTCTGAGCTGGTGAAGACCGCCTCGCTACAGCCAAGTGGCCAATGGCGAGTCTGCAAGAGTAGGCACACCCAGCGTTACTTGGGCTTAGGACAAAGTAAACTTTGGAACATCTGTGCGATCTGGTGAGGAACCAGAGAGCGGACAGCAAACTGGTTAAATGTGCCTTCTCGTCTTGTGGTCAAACAGGGATAAGGTGTGAATGTTCATTTAAATACGTAACAGCTGCATGACTAGGGGCAAATTTCTCAACCTCCCTGTGCCTCAGTTTCCACATCTGTAGGATGGGGATATAAATGCCACCCAGCCCAGGGGGTTTTATGAGTGTTCCAAGTCTTGCTGCAGATGGAGTACTCAGAAAGGTAACGGAGTCAAAGTCAAGGCTGTGTGATTGGCACTGACCCCTCTGAGCTACACTTTCCTCAGATGCCACATGGAGATAGTGATTCCCTCCCCCTAAAGGGCTGTTGTAAGATGTTAACAGCACATCATGTAAAAGTCTACAGCACATTAGGATGAGGAGGGGTTACTGGGAGCATACTGTGGTCCTTAAAATGTAAGCTGGGGCCCAGGCCTGCTCACAGCCCTTTTCCCTTCTTAATGCTCTTGCTCACACAGTTAACGATGTAGGAGGATTACAGGGTCTTAACTTCTCACGGTGTTGGAGAAGACTCTTGAGAGTCTCTTGGACTGCAAGGAGATCCAACCAGTCCATTCTGAAGGAGATCAGCCCTGGGATTTCTTTGGAAGGAATGATGCTAAAGCTGAAACTCCAGTACTTTGGCCACTTCATGAGAACGAACAGTTGACTCATTGGAAAAGACTCTGATGCTGGGAGCGATTGGGGGCAGGAGGAGAAGGGGACGACAGAGGATGAGATGGCTGGATGGCATCACCGACTCAATGGACGCGAGTCTGAGTGAACTCCGGGAATTGGTGATGGACAGGGAGGCCTGGCATGCTGCGATTCCTGGGGTCGCAAAGAGTCGGACACGACTGAGCAACTGAACTGAACTTCTCACAGAGAGCAACAGGTGGAAGGTGGGAGGCAGAGATCCTAGCTCAAAGTGAAGAAGGCATTTCTGACCCTCGTGTGTGCCAAAGGCGAAGGAAGCGAGTTTGCCTTCACCAAGGGCACGCAGACAGTAGTTGCTGCTGTCATAACTATTACTGTCACTATTCACACACCTATGAGTGCCTCTAGTCTAAACCCATATTGGAGAGCTGCGCCCCTTTCCTAACATCTCTGCCTGTTGGCTTGTGTTATGTTGATGCTACATGTTACAGCAGTACTGTCGTCTCATCGTGTATTACCTGATTCTAAGAGTCATGGCAGCTTCTGTTTTTTTAGTCACTAGGTCGGGCCCGTGCCAAGCATTTTCGGGCATGATCTCGTTTGTCCTCACAGCAACTGCACGGGGTGGGCACTGTTACCCTCCCATTTTGTAGGTGATAAAACTGCGACACAGGAGTTAGGGGCCCATATGCAGAGCCAGGTGTGAACGTGTTCTGTCTGCCTCCGGGCGCACCCCATGATGTTCTGAGCACTCACTAAGTGCCGGGGCTCTTGCCAAGGATAAGATTTGACAGGTGCTCTGTGTCCCACCCATCCCAACAGAGCTGGGGGCAGGAACTAATTTCTGCCCATTTTGCAGATGGGAAAACAGAGGCCAAGAGTGTGAAGGGGGCTCTGAGGCCCAGTTTTCCTACCTGTGGATCACATCATTGGCAAAACCACACCCTCCTGGGCCTCGGGGTCCTCTCCTGCAGTCAGAGGCACGCCTACCCCACTGTCCACTCCCACAGGTCCTCACCTCATCACAGCCGGAGCACCGGGGCCGCAGGCTCTCGCAGTAATGACGGCCACACCAGGGCGCCCCATCCTTCCAGAAGTAGATGAGGTCCACCAGCGGCTCGGAGCACTTGGTGCACACGAAACAGGCGGGGTGCCACTGCTTGCTGTAGCCTGCCCTGTCTGAGTAGACCACAGGGCTGTCGGCAGGGGCCACCCCCTTGCAGAGCTCACAGACCTGGAAGGAAGGGCGGGGCAGAGCCCCAGGACACAAGGTCGTCAGGAGTGTATCATGACCCGGGTTCCAGTGTCAACTCCAGTCCCCTACTTCCTGGGTGATCTTGAGCAGGTTATGGTACCTCTCTGGTATTCAGTCTTCTCATGTGCAAAGTGGAATAATAATACTACCTACCTAGCAGGGAGTTGTGAGGACTGAAATATTTGTTTAGTACAGTGATTCTCACATATTTTGTTCTCAGGGTCTTTAGACTCTTAAAATTATTACTGAGAACCTCCAAGAGTTTCTGTTCATATGGGTTAACAGCTCATGGTATTTACCATATGAGAAATTATAACTTAGTAAAAAGTTAAATAACTACTTATTAATTCATTAAAAATAGAAAACCAACAACATGTCAATATAAATATTTGTAATTAGAAATAACTGTATTTTCCAAAACAGGAACATTGAGTCAGAGTGTGGCCTTGTTTACACTTTTGCAGCCCCTCTAATGACTGGCTCAGTAGAGAATTTCTCACTTCCTGTGACGGCTTTAACTTTTCATCTTTTGCATTATGTGGTTTTCTGAGGAACTGAAAAAGAAAAGAAGGCATTTTTAAATAGCCCTTCCAGATAACTGAACTATTTTTCTTTGCTATTAATCAAAATTTGACAAGTGGTAGTTCCTCAGAAGCAAGTTAATGCAGAGTGTGAAACCATATCAACCAGCCTTTCATCCCTGTTTTCAACACAGTAAAACCCACTAGTCCACCTTGCACTTTGAATGAGTCTTTTACCTGAGCAGGGTTGCCTTTTAATAAACTTAGAATTTTAGAAGTTTTTGATTTGCAGAAAAAACTGTGCAGCTAGTGCAGAGAATTCTTGCAGACCCCACACCCACTGTCCTGCTTGCTTGGCTTCTTACATGAATATGGTGTACTCGTCACAATCAGGTAACCAGTACTGATATGTTATTATTAACTAAAGTCCAAACCGTCTCCAAATGTGCTTAGATTTTACCTAATGTCCCTCTCCTCTTCTGGGATCCCATCCAGGATCCTGCATCACAGATAGCGACCCTGTCTCCTTAGGCTCCTCTGGGCTACGACAGTTTCTCAGACTTGCCTTGTTTTTAATAACCGTGGAGAGGTTCTGGTCAAATATTTGGTATTTACCACAGAGGTAAATGGCTGTCCTCATCACATCCTATCCAGACGGCATCCTCAATCTGTAACATCTTTCCAGCTGTTTTGGAGTTCTCGCCCACTCCCCAGAACTCCAGTGATGAGGGCGATACTGATTGTCATCTCCCTGGGGCAGGTGTATATCCAGTATTAAGCTTGGGTGTTTTCACTCCTGACGGACACCCTTATGGAAACCCAAGAGAGTTACTTTCCCTTCTCGAGTTGTTTTCCTTTTAGGGAGACCTGTATGTCCTGCTCCCTCTCTGCCCCCACCCCCACCCCCAAACAAAACCCAGGTTCACAGAGACTCAGTCACTGTCGGGTAGCAACAGCTGACGGGAGGCAAAGCTGGGATTTCAACACAGGCCCAGCCTGACCCCAAACCCGAGGTTCTCTCTACTCCACTGTGTGTCTTTCCGTCAGTGCTGGCACAACTATGGCAAAGACAGCTTCTTGTAGGAGCCATCAGCTTCAAATGCATTTTACGTTTGAACTCCAATTTAGTGGCATGTTTTTCTGCCCCCAAAGAATTCCATTTTTCACGAGCAGACCTGTGTTACAGACTGAATGATTCACCTCCCCCAATTAATATGTTGAACCCCAAAGTGTGACTGTATTTGGAGATAGGGCCTTTAAGGAGTTCATTAAGGTTAACCGAGGTCATTAGGGTGGGGCTCTAATCAGACAGGACTTCTGTCCTTAGAAGAAGAGAGACCAGAGATGGCTGGCTCTCTTTCTGCTGTTCTCTCTCTGGGTGTACTCACAGGGAAAGCCATGAGAGGCGGGCTTCTAGCCCTCTACAAGCCAGAAAGAGGGCTCTCACCAGAACCCAATCGTGCCAGCACCTTGAGCTTGAACTTTTATCCTCCAGAACTGTAAAAACACACATTTCTGTTGTTTAAGCCCCCTGGTCTATGATATTCTTTATGGCAGCCCAAGTTGACTAATACAACATGTATTGTGAAAGCCTGTCTTAATTATCCTACTTTATTTTGAATTTCAAAAAGTTGTGGACATTTATTTTTTTCTCTTGCCACAGAAAGTTCTTATGTGATATCACTGATTTTAACTCTTGGCCCATAACACCTAATTAATTGATTACCTGGCCCTCTATAGAAATGCTTGTTGACCCATGGCTTGAAATGAACATACTGTCTTACTAAGCACTAATTATATGTCAGCCCAAATAGAGATTATTTATTGTTTTGCCATGTAAAGATGAGTAGGCATATATTCAAAGCCTAAACACTTTGTCTTATTTATATGCTTTAATTGTATGCTTAATATATTCTTTTAAATGAAGAAGAAATAAAATTAAAATGGTGATAATCAGGGAAAGAAAACCAAGTGACAAAAATAAGCTCATGTACTGAGAGTGGTCCCTAAGCACAGCTGTGGCTGAGCGCGTGCCCAGATAGGAATGTGTTTGATTAATTAGTCCTGGCTGCCTGACGACGTGCCTTGGACCATACTGGCTTTGTGGTTTCATTTATGCTCACAAGAATGATGTGTGTGAGTTCCTCCCCAGAGTGAAACCCTTCGCACATGACTGAGCCCCAGCTCACCTGGAACTCATCAGCACCTGCCTGTGCATGCCCGCTCAGTCGTGTCCGACTGTGCGGCCCCACAGACGGTAGCCCGCCAGGCTCCTCCGTCCATGGGATTCTCCAGGCAAGAGCACTGGAGTGGGTTGCCATTTCCTCCTCCAGGGGATCTTCCCCACCCAGGAACAGCACCCACATTTCCGGCATTGGCAGGTGGATTCTTTACCACTGAGCCACCTGGGAAGCCTTACAGGAAAAACAGATAATGGATCCACATTCATTGACTGTCACATCTCTTAAGCATAGCTGGGAAGTGTCAGCTGTCTGGTGAGGGCTGTTTGAGAACCAAGTGAGTTTCCTATCCATCTGTCTTTCCATATTTCATGGAATGAAGTTTCCAGCCCCTTTTCTCCCACACAGAAGGGCTTTCTGTCCATCCATCATGCCAGGTATCACCGGGCAACATCAGTGGGGCTCCCGACTTCAAATTAATTTCCAGCTGTTTTGCTAACACAGAGGTGGGAAGAGGAAGGGATGTAAATGCACCTGGGTGTGTCTGGGCGGAGGGAAGCGGTGGTACTGGCAGGTGCCTGCGACCCACCGAAGGAAGCAGAGGGATGTGAGTCAGAGAGGCAGTCTGGGGTGATCACGGGTGACTCTGAACTGTGGGTTGGGACCTCACTCTGGAGGTAATGGGGAGCCCGTGCTGGTTCTGGAAGCCAAGAGTGCCGAGTTCTGGTTCATGCCGTGGGAGAGAATTCTGGGAGCACTGTCCGAAAGGGCTCTGTCAGGGCCTCTTTGGGGAGTGTCTTTTCTCTCGTTGTCCCCCAGCATTCCTGCTCTGCACCCCATTATTACCGGTGGCCAGTCCTTTTTCTTTTAAGCTGATCCTTTTTAAAGCGAACAGTATCACTGCCATTTTACGAAAACATGATGTTTGATTAGTAAGTCCTGTCAGCATGCGTCGGGAACCAATTTCTTCCTGCCTCTGAACTGTTTCCCATGCCCCCTTCCCTGTAGTCTCAAAGGATGAGAGATCTGATAGTGTCCCGGCGCTGTCAATCTGGCGGCCCCTCAGCCACCAGGGTCATCCTGGCAACCAAGAGTCCAAAGGCCCAGCCTGCCTGGGTCCTGTGATCTGGGGTCTGCCTTTCTTTGCGTAAACGTATTCTATCTTCCTCGGCACTGAGGATTACAGTTTCTAAACTGCAGTGGATGCTTGAGGGGGGAGGGGGCTAGCTGTGTGACCTTGGACAAGTTAACCAACCTCTCTTTGCCTTAGTTTTTTCCATCCATCAAATGGAAAATACTACTACTGATACTCAGAACATCATAGGCCTGTTACATGGATTAAGTGAGATCCTAGAATAATGAACTTTGTAAGGGTTTAGTACTAATTAGCTAAAATCAACTGTCATCCCTGCTGCTGCTACTGCTAAATCTCTTCAGTAATGTCCGATTCTGTGTGACCCCATAGACAGCAGCCTACCAGGCTCCTCCGTCCCTGGAATTCTCCAGGCAAGAACACTGGAGTGGGTTGCCATTTCCTTCTCCAATGCATGAAAGTGAAAAGTGAAAGGGAAGTCGCTCAGTCATGTCCAACTTTTCGAGACCCCATAGATTGCAGCCTACCAGGCTCCTCCATCCATGGGATTTTCCAGGCAAGAGTACTGGAGTGGGCTGCCATTGCCTTCTCCGACTGTCATCCCTACCCAGCCCTATTTATAAAAAGTTGAGGCTTGGAGGAGCTAAATCCATTTCCTAAGATGACAACGATGTCTCAGGCAGGATCTGCTTCTGGTTTGAAGGCTTGGGTTCCTTTCAGTAGGACCATGAGCACATGGAGTGTGAGGAGGTCATTCCTCCCACCTGTGGGCTCTGTGTTTTTCCATGTCTGTTCTCTTTCTCTGTACAAGGCCAGAGAATTGAGTCAGGCGACTTCCATCCTGTCACTACCCCAGACACAGCTACAACCAGTCCCTGGCTTGGCAGGCCTGCTCGTCTCCCTCTCCCATCGTACCCCCTCTAAAACCATGCTCTCCAGTTCCAGACAGGGAGGTGTGGCACCTCCCCCACCCTGCAGGGTCTGATGAGTAGATCTGGGAGTGGGGAAGGAATCTGCAGACTCCTAGGGGATGCTGGGGTAATCAGGGGACCACAGTTCACGAACCACTGTCATAGAGAATTTAAACATGACCTTATATATAAACTCAGCAAAAATGACATCACCACTAAGGTTCAGTTGGCGCAAAAGCCAATTTGAATTCCTGGGATGCTTCAGTTCTGCACTGTTCTGAAGAAAGCTCAATAATAGTCATTCCCAGGCGATGTCCCCTCTGGAGGAGACAGCGTGGTCCAGTAGAAGTCCCTTGGGACTGGGTTAAAAGGAACAGAGAAGAACACTGATCATTGGCATGTCAGTGGGTTCTCATTCAGACTCCCAACTGGCTAAAATCAGAGCTTCCTCATGGGAATCTGTCCATGTACTGGTTGCCACGTGACCTAGTTTTCAGACTGTCATTCCTTGGGGAAAGGAGCTGTAGCACAGACCTTTCTTTTCTGTTTTTTTCTTTTTTAAAATGTTTATTTATTTATTTGTCTACTCTGGGTCTTAGTTGCAGCACTCGAAATCTTTAGTTGCAGCATGCAAACTCTTAGTTGCAGCATGGGGGATCTAGTTCCCTGACCAGGGATCAAACCCAGGCCCTCTGCATTGGGAGCATGGATTCTTAGCCCCTGGACCACCAGGGAAGTCCCCAGACCTGTCATAAGTAGAACATACATGACGTTTCTCCTGTGAACATCTCTTCACGCTGAAGTTTCGCCCTGTCCCTGTTCAAAAGGTGAAAGTATTTATCACAAGGGTCTAAATGAAAGGCTTTTATCTATTCCGTACTCTGGGTCTTCGTAAACACCTGCTTTGAGAAAGTGGAGGAGCATAATAGATTCAGTTGCCTCCAAAGCTCAGACCCCGTAGGGCTGGGTTCCATCCGCTGTGATGTGTGGAAATGATGCTGGCAGCTCTGTGGACCTTCTTCCCACCTGTGGGTGTCTGTTTCCTTTGTTCAAACGGGTCCTGCCTTAGTGACTCATTTCTGTAGAACCAAATGTGGCAGATGGGATGCTGTCAATTCCCGAGGCAGGTCATAAAAGGCAGCTCAGTTTCCGCCAACTCTTCTTTGTGAGTTCTGGTGGGGGCAGAGGTGGGGGACTGGGAAAAAATCCTGAGGCCCCCTTTCTAGGGCAACTACGCAGAGAAAACACAGAGATAGAGGGAGAGGCCAAGGCCCCTGCTACGGTCCAGCCCCAGCCTTCTCCGTCTTCCCAGCATCATGGCCAGAGACAGGCTAGCCCACTGAGCCATGCCCGAACTGCTGATTTGTGAGCAAAACAGACATCAGTGCTCTGAGCTGCCGCATCCTGCAGGGGTTTGCTGTGGGGCCCCAGGTAACAGAACTAGCACACGTGGGCACGCAGAGTCATTCAGGCTTCTGAAGTGGAAGTAACCAACACACAAAGCGTTTCAGGAAACAGCAGGTCCAGGCAGTGGCCCCAGGTCCCACGGCCAGAGAACCACCTCCAGGGTCGAGACACACTAGCCTTCAGAGACGAGTCTGCAGACACCGAGAACCTTCCAAACCAGCCACAGCCTCTCTGTCAGGGTGGCCAGCAGTTCTGTCCCAATCATGCCCTTCCCTTCTGGAAGGCTCTTATCCAAAGGCCTCCCCAGTCTAAACTCAGATTACCTCGTGAAAAGCTCGCCACTATAACACAGTAAATATTAACACAAGGGCCTTGAATCCAGGCGCTGGGTTCCTTCCAACACAAATACTCAACAATTTATTCATAAACAGCATCTCCCCATTTCCTCTTATGGCGATTATTCACCATCTTGGCTTTGCAACCTCGTGCGTCCCAGAGTAGTTTGGTTCCACGCCCCATCTCTCTGCTCTCTTTCCTGGCCCGGTGTTGTGGCGGGCATCTTCAGCTCCTTGTGCTCCGGGCCCCCACGCCAGCATCTCCCCGGGTTCCTTCAGGTGCAGGCTGCATGGGATGGTACAGGCACGGTGGTCAGGGTCCTGGGCTTTTGTACGAAGTCCCAGCATCGCTTCATCTTGGGGGCGCGTTGGATGACTCAGCCACCTGTCTGAGCCTCAGTGTCCTCCTCTGTGACACAAGGCGGGCCCTGATGCTGGGAAGCGCTTAGCCACCCTGTGCTTTGCCTCCCACATCTTCTCAGCCAGGTCCTTGGGGAGGGGGCGCTTTGCCAAGCAAGGTAGACTGTCAGGCATGTAACCAAGTCTCCCTCACTGGTGGTCTGCTGAAGGGGGAGGAGGGAGCCACAAAGCCTTCTTAAATGCCACACGTGGAAGAGAGACTGTCCGCCTGGGGTCTTCTTGGGTCCCCCTTTGCCAAGCACGTCCTTACAGAGGGAGAGCAGGGACAAGGCTCACACGGGGCCATCTCCATGGCAGCAGCCTCACGTGGTGCCCGGTTCCCCTGGGAGCCCTGGAAGTGCGGGAGCTGCCACTGTTTGCAGTCGGTGCGGGGTTTGGAGTGAGGCTGGCCCGCGTTCCAGTTCTGGCTTCAGTGCTCACCAGTTAGACGACTAGCTGGGGGGAGAGTCTATCTTGTCGACTAATCCTTAGAATTGAATAAAACAGCCATGAGAAGCCCCTGGTGTGGTGCTTGGCACGACATAGGTCGTCAGTGAGTGGCAGACACCACCACCCTCTGTGTCATCATTGTCACCGAGTAACCTCCAACAGGAAAATAAAAGCCCTGTTTTAGTCAATGGACTATTATGCAGCCCACTTCAAGGGGGGCAGGGCGGGGCAAGATACTTGTGAAGCCTTATGTGGCAACATGGAGAAGTATTTATAGTATCAAAAGTGGGATGAAAGGAATTTTCTGTGGAAAAGAAAAATCTCCTTTAATGTCATTAAAATATCTCCGCCGTAAAGGAGGAGGCAGGCGGATGTGGAGGAGCCTGGTAACCATGGCAACTGGGAGGGCTGCCTCTTGAGCCTTTGACCCTCAGTCCTCGGCTCAGACGGGGCTCTCAGGCCTCTCAGGCATGGGGTGGTGGTTTCAAGTGTGCAGAGAGAGACTGGCTCTCCTGCCAGCCCACAAGCCAAACATCTGCTCTGACCAAGCTTTGGAAGTCCGTTGCCCACAGCTATGTCCCCATCAGGGCTGGAGTTGGGCTGAGCTGCCAGCTGCTGTAAGTTTCCATCTGTGAGGCCGGCTCACGGGAGGGAGGGGACCAGGCCTCCGGTCCCTCCTCTGTGCATTCTTGTGGGGAAACTGGGTCGGGGGAGGTCCACTGTCATTTGGGACCTGAGGAACACATCTTTACGACTTCCAGAAATGTCTTCGCTTCTTTCAGTCTGTTCTCCTTTTAATCTTCTCTGGGGCCATGGCCTGGCCTGTGAGGCAGGAGCTGGGGGGCTCCTGGCAAGAGTGAAAAATATGGAAGGGCGGAGATGACATTAAATGCTATGTCCTGGCTTGCTTGCTTCTTTCTTTGGTTACAAGTTTGGGGTGTAGAGAAGAGAGGAAATTCCTGAGCAGGATGACCATGCCCAGGAAATCTGTATATTTAATTTCTGAGAACATATCCAGTAGGCTCTGTAAATGCAGGGCAATGGTCTGGTAGAGCTGTTCACGGTCAGCACATCAAGGTCTGGTCTCTGTGGGATCCATCCAGGTGGGAGGGGTTGGGAGCTGGATGCGGGGCCATGCCTTGCGGCTGTGGAGTAGTCCAGGCTGCTGGGGTGGGCAGCTTCCTGACCACGGGATGCTTCAAAGCCCCCAAGACCCCTGGGAACCCATGGCAGGTGGGATTGGAGTGGGGCAACCCTTGTTCCTGACTTGCCCTCAAATTCTTTGCTGGCTGGGCTGTCAGTGAGTCCACACATCACCACTCACACCAACAAACAGAAGTGCACGCGCTTTTGCTTTGTCCCCACTCTGCCGAGACCCCACAGGGTGGTGACGCAGAAGGACTTGGGCTGGGATCTCACTAGCAAGCCAGTTAACCTCTCCAGGCCTCAGACTCCACATCTGTAAAATGGGTATAACAACCCCACCCTCTCTCACCAGTTGTTCGGGTGATTCAAAGAGATGAATGAGACTGCTGTGCAATGACAGCCCTCCTCCCCACTCCATGCGCACATAGAGGGGCAACTCAGGGAGAGAGAGGGAGGCTGAATATTGGGGGGTGGTTAGTTGGCCTCAGTGGTTTAAAGGGCCTGCTTTGAGAGCAACAGCGGGCAAGCTGGAACCTGGGATTTTCCTGTGTGACTTTTCCTCACGAAGAGGGCTGACTCTCATGGGCATTTCCCATGCTGCCACGTCTCCTAAGCACAGCGTCAGGGTGGCGCTTCCAGGGACCTGCTGCTCCCACCATGCCGCCGCTCTCCGGCTTCACCCAGCACTCAGCCCGTGGGCGGGGATTCCATACGGATGAGGATGACTTGGAACAGGCTTTGGCGGGAATGCTCCTGGTCTGGTCAGTCTGGTGGAGGGAGGAGTCGGCAGTCCGACCGTGGGGTTGCCACGGTCCGGGATCTTCCCAAGGTTTCCGAGGAAGACCGTCACTGTAACAGGCTGCCCAGCCTCAGGATGGAGCCGAGCAAGCGCCGGGGAGGACCGCCGTGGGGTGCAGGCTGCGGGGGCTCAGACAGCAGGGCTCTTGGCCTCTGGCTGCTGAGAGCAGAGTGTTGTGAGGTCCCAGCTGGGGCGATCAGGGCCGGGAGAGAGTGGGGGCCTGTATTATCTGCAAGTGTTCCCTGAACTCCCCGTGGGCAGTTCAAGGAACTCGAGAGTGCTGACAGTGTTCTCAAAGCTGGACGCCCGAAGTTGGGCGTGGCAGGGAGGCCGCACACGTCTAGAACACGCCTAGGTTAGCGTCTGGAGGACCCTCACTGTGTTAACAGATTGGCGATATCGTTTTGGCTGAGCTTATACATCAGGTCATTTTCAACCGTCTATAGCAGTGTTCTCAAAGGGTGGTCCCCAGCCCAGCATTGGCATCAGCCTGGAGACTTGTTGGAAATGCTGATTCTCAGGCCCCACCTGCATCTGCTAGTCTGGGGTGGGACCCAGGCCGCTGGATTTTAGCCAGGGTGCCAGGTGCTTTTAGACATTGCCATAGTCTTCTGAAGGCTCTGAGAAGTCCAGACTGAAAGAAACCCAGTTCATTTTGTCCACTCTGACGTCCCCTTTACACGGCCACATGGCCCTTTAATAGCTTCACATCCATGAGCTTTCTGGGCAATAAGCTTTGGGAAACAGGAAGATGGGCTTGGGGGCTGACAGAGGTTGGTTTGAACCCCATAGCCTCACCTCCTGTGGCTGGGTGGCTGGGAGCTCTACATCAGATGCTCCCCTGCTTAGCACTGTCCTTGGTTTAGCAAAGGCCACTGAATGGTAGCTGCCAGCAACAGTACTGACGCTCACCATCAGGATGACAAAGCGTGGTATGTTACAACTGTAGCTCCAGTGTACTACATGTCACATGTCCTTCTTTTTGCCTCCTCTTTCATGCATCACTGATTTCGAATGTCAGTTCTATGCGTCCTCCCTGTACCCGGGTTCTTAGGTTGAATGCCCCGATGGCTTCTAGCCAAGTTCATTTCCCTCCTCAGGGGAGCGAAAGTCGGGTTTGCGCCTGACATTTGGTTTTGGAGGTTGTCCTGCTGCCCTTTTATGAGAACAAGAGGAGCCCAGCACACAGGCCGGCCAGCACCCAAGTCCCCTTGATATGCTGCCCCCTGGGTTGGCGCTGCCAGGGACCCTCTGTCTACAGCCTGGCAGGATATTAGTTACCTTAATAGAATTTGCTCCTTGGCTTTGAGGAGATAAACACTGAGTTAAATACAGATAACAAGCAGGGTTTTATATTCAGCATCACACAGTAGAAAGAGTATCAGATCCGGAATCTGCCCACCCCCTCCCCGCCAGAAACAATGGGGCCTCAGACCAGCTACCTATCTTCTCTGAATCCCTGAGTCCTCCCCTGCAACACATGTGTGCAAAGCGTCATGTCTGACTCTTTGCAATCCCATGGACTATAGCCTGCCAGGCTCCTCTGTCCATGGGATTCTCCAGGCTGGAGAATGGGTTGCCATGCCCTCCTCCAGGGGATCTTCCTGACCCAGGGATTGAACCCACCTCTCTTGCATCTCCTACATTGGCGGGTGGAGTCTTTACCACTTGTGACACCTGGGAAGTCCCACCTATAATAGGGGGCTTGTGAGACCCACCCACCAGCTAACGGTCTGAATTAATCCAAGACCTGAAAGTACTGAACACAGCATGTAGCACACAGAAGATGATTAAGGCATGTAAACGTGAAATCTCATTGTCCTCTCAAGCAAAACAGCCACCCAAGTGGTCCCCATCTTTAGAGGATCAATTTAGTTTCAGCATCCGTTCATTCATGCATCACATAATTATCAAGCACCTTCTCTGTATATTATATCAGTGGCACCTGCTGCAGAGATGGGGTGGTTTGATTTGTAGCCCCAGGTTACAGAGATAGACCAGACAGGACCTCAGTGTCTAGAGGGGGTGACGGATATGAGTCTACTAGTGACACAATTAGTTATCTAATTAAGATCAGGTTTAGGAAAAGGAAGGGGTTATGGTGCTGGAGAAGACTCTTGAGAGTCCCTTGGACTTCAAGGAGATCAAACCAGTTAATCCTAAAGGAAATAAATCCTGAATATTCATTGGAAGGACTGATGCTGCAGCTCCAATACTTTGGCCACCTGATGTGAAGAACTGACTCATTGGAAAAGACCCTGATGCTGGGAAAGATAGAGGGCAGGAGGAAGATGGGGAGACAGAGGATGAGATGGTTGGATGGCATCATCGACTCAATGGACACGAGTTTGAACAAACTCTGGGAGATAGTGAAGGACAGGGAAGCCTGGCGTGCCGCAGTCCATGGGGTCACAAAGAGTTGGACACGACTTAGCGACTCAACAACAACTACAAACGAAGGAAAAGTCTGTCTTTCCTAACCAGCCCAACCCACCAATATCACCTTCCTGTGGATTCCCTATTTACTGTCTGGTCTTGTTTAAATGCTTCTAAACTGTCAGAGCCATTTCCTAGAGCTGACTGTTGCCAAGGACCTGGGATCTTAGGCTGCCTCTGCCCTACTTCCACGCCGTCCAAACATGTGGAATCCAGGATGAAATACGTTCTCAGATCAGCATTTCTCTCCTGGGAATGGCAACTGGGAGATGTCACAGACTTAAAGAAGCTGCCTTTCAATTTGGAATTCTGCAGTACTTAGCTGTTAAGAGGCGATGGCTACTGGAGGGCGGATAGAGAGCAGGGCTATGTAGGGGGCTGGTTTCTGAAAACATGGTCACTGCATGTAACTTTTAAAAATCAAGTCCTGGGGTGTGAATTCTTCCTGAGAAACAGGTCTTTTCAACAGCAGCACTACTTTGTGCTAGCGAAAATCAGTTTCATTCTTTTGTCTTCGAGTTCATCAGATAGCAATCCCAAATGAATGTGCTCATGGGGTGGGCATTGGAAATGCAGAACGCAGGTTTTGGATAGCAAATATGAGTTACTACAGAGAAGAGAGACCCCCCTTCTTGATGTAGTGACAGCATCATTTGGGTGGGCATTTCCCTGGGATTCCTGGCTCATGTGGGTGACTCTTGCCTGTTCCCAGCAAGGCAGGTGATTTGCTTGATGGATTGGGACTCGTATTTCCAAATGTCACGTAGAGTCACAGGGCCTCTTGACTGATGGGGGTTGGGGTTGGGGGTCCCATGAAACTTAGCAGATAGCCCCATGTAGCCCCCAGTCTCAAGCCCACCACTGTTCTCTATGGCCCTTGGAGTAAAGTCTTAAGTCTATGACATCCCAGTATGGGGACAGGGTCCTCTGTTTAACTTCCTGGATCTCAGCAGACAGTACAGGCTAATGGATCCTTGAGTGATGGATGGATGGAGTGCATGACTCTTCAGGAAATGTGCCTCCGCTGACCTTACCAGCCCCCCAGTACCACACCATTGCCACCTGGCACTTCTTTCAGTCCTTTGACTGCTGTGCTCTGAGACTCTCACCTCTTTCAGGGCATGCTTACCTCTTAAAGGCAACACAGGCCTCCCATGAAGAGCCCAAAGGCCCAGGGCACTCCCAGTGACTCTTGCAAGGCCAGAGGGGGCCTCCCCTCCTCCCCCAAGCCCACCCTCACCATCGAGCAAGGAGAGATGCCCTTTCTCTGAGCTGGTAGGCTCTGCTTGTCTGTGACTGCCTCTGGACCACGACCATAGATGAACGCAGGAATGAAGGAACAGGGCCTGGAGCTGGGGCCCTGACCCTGCAGCCCTGACCTGGGCATTTTCATCCAGACCCGAGGCATGAATGGATGGATGGACGGAGGGGTGGGACAGACTTACGTATTCCTTGGACGGGTCACCGATGCTGCCGTTGGCGGTCGGGGCGGCGGTCTCGGCTCCCTCAGGCTTCTCCTGCTGCTTTCCCTCCTCCTTGGGCAAGCCGCCCTGCCCGGGGAGGGCCACCTCGCCCACACCCAGGGCCTCGCTCTTATACTGCTTCACAAACTCTTCCATCACTTTCAGCTCGTTCTCCAAAAGTCCGCGGCAGCGAGAGGGGTCCTGGTCGTAGATGGGGAGCTGGTGCATGAGCTGGCGCCGGCGGTAGAGGGCGCCCTCGGTGCCGGTCACCGGCTGCTTCTCCTTGGGGATGAGCTCCATGTACTGCAGGCCCTGGGGAGGGGGAGGCCCAGCACCGTGATTCCCATGCACCCGGGCATAGGAAATCTGAGCCCTGGCAAGACCTGGGCTCCTCCAGGTTTTGGAGAACCCAAGGATTAGTCTCAAGGAAGAAAACAGGTGAATCTTTGGGGAACACCCACGAGAGGCCTGAACAAGCTTCCACTTTCCCCCAAGTCGTAACTACAGCTTCACATGCTTGATGAGAATGGGATAATTTCAGTAGACTTTCATTTTAGATCTGCTGGCTCTGCAACATGGATTTTGTTTCCTTAAAAACTGAAGATTTTTACCTCATTTACCTCATGGCAATGCTTCTCATTAAAAAAAAAATCTCATTTAAAATCGCTTTTCTTAGCAAAGTATAACTAAATCCTTATAGGCAGAAGGCATTTCATGGTTTATTAATTTTAAAATATGCAAAGGCCCCTTCTAATAGTAGAATCGACAAGGTCTCAGGTCAATAACATTTCCACACTGATATGGCTGGGATAGATGGTAGGCCATCTGACTATAAATATGGCCATGGATAACTGTCTGATTGGCCTTTCATTAGTTTGCTGGCTTGCTTTTCTTTAAAATGAGTAGAAATCTTACACTTGGGTGGGTCCCAGGTATGGGGAGATAAAGGTCAAGGCCACACAGCTTGAGAAAGTGTGAAAAGCAAATTGTCTATCCTCTGTTTTCCACCTCTGTGCCCAACCCTGACCCTAACCCTCCCGCCGGATGGCCTGATGCCCATGGCCATGGCTGCTGCCTTCTGTGGAAGCATTGCCTGGTGCCAGGATCTGGATCTCTGTATGGCTCCCACCCTCTAGGGCCTGCACCCCTCCCTGCTTGACTTTATAAATCAACCCTGTGGTTGAGACGGTGTGTGTGACCTGCAGAGCTAAGGGGTGCTGGCTGGCATCCTGGAGACAGAGACCTAGTTCTCCTGTTGCAGCTTAAAGCCCCAGCTGGGTACCAGCTCTCTGCCTCTGCGTTGACAAGGCCCCAGCATCTGGTTGTGTTTCGTGATCCTGGCTGGCTTGAGGCCTATGCTACCATTCCCTACTCACTCACACATGGCAGACATTAATAATCAACCCCAATGAGGGTCTCAGAACCCACCTCAACATAGCTCTCAGACAGTTGCCATCAATTGGCATGGGCTTGGGAAGGGGGCGATGGAAAGAGAGATTGGGTCAGAATCAGCGATCTCTCCAGGAAGTCAACCAAGGTCACATTCCCAAAACCTTTAGCAAGAGGCCTTTTCTCAGGTCAGTTGGGAAGACTGCTTTAGGTCCTAAACCAATCTTTGGTTTAAGACTGGATGACCTTTCTGAATCATTTGGTGCTTTGCTCTCTGATAGAGAATTCTTGGGGAAGAGGTTCCCAGAATCAGGCTTTTCCAGGAGAGAAATCAAAAGATCAGAGAGAAAAGTGGAGGAAAAAGGTGCTCTTTCCTAGGGTTGGGCAGTAGGACACACACGGACTCCGAGGTCAGAAGACCCAGTCCTGATTTTCCTTTTCCTGATCTTCTCCAGCTGTCAGACAAGGACAGTAAATGGGCTTCACATTCCACGCGAATCCTGGTCAGTCCTGGCAGCCTAGAGTGCAGTGTTGAGAAGGATGCTGAGGTCCAATAGGGCTCAGTGGGAAACTGATGAGTGGGAGGTTGAGCAGTGGTGTCTGCCCTGGGTTCAGGGGTAGACGATGGCACACGAGAGTGCCAGTCCTGCATGGACACCTCCCCAGCCTCTGTTTGCTCCTCTGTAAAATGGGAGCAGTAATGCACCACCCCCCCCCCCCCCCCCCCAGCAAATGGCTCAGACGGTAAAGAATCCACCAGCCAATGCTGGAGACCTGGCTTCTTCTATCCCTGGGTTGGGAAGATCCCCTAGAGTAGGAAATGGCAATCCACTTCAGTATTCTTGCCTGGGAAATCTCGTGGACAGAGGACCCTGGTGGGCCATAGTCCATGGAGTTGTAAAGAGTCAGACACAACTGAGCAACTAACACTTTCCATGCATGTATAGCTCTTAGTATAGCGCCTGGCACACAGTATGTACTCAATAAATACTAGCAATTAGGTTTATTATGACTTTAGTCTTTAAAAGCTCAAGAATTTCTCTGGTTTTTATTCTGGTTGGGAAGGGTGATAAAGAGCAAGATTCAGGCCATTTCCAAAATGTAGTCAGTCCCGATCACTTGGTAATTTAAGGAAAAGTTGGAAGGGTGAGTGGGAGGAGAGTCATCCAATCTCAGAAATGCGACTTGCTCAGGCAGGCCAGACACAGGGCAGACAGAAGGGCCTTTATCCTGTGCGGTTTTATGAGCCGGCATTAATCACAGCCCGACGATGCCTTCCTCTGATTAGGCTGGGGCCGAAGCATTTGAGGTTTTCACCAGCCAGTTCCTGTCGCCCACAGCCGGCTCTTTTATGAGCTTCTTGCTTTAGTTTCCACTAACATCTTGGAGACCCAGTGATGGCTCACCCGGGCCCGGGCGCTGGAGGCAGATCTGTGTTCGGAACCACCGGAACCCGGCACTGCTGTTGTTCAATGACTCCCTCTGTGGCCCCTGACCTGCCCCTGCCTATCCCCTCGGGCTGGCAAAGGGCAGTGAACCATTCTGTGTCCCCTCACAGGTAAACTGAGCCCTACCTCACCAGGTGGCTAAGCTCAGGCATCTCATGCATGCTGAAGCGTTCTTTGAAAGTATGCTTCTCAAAAAGCAAAGCTTAAAAAAAAAAAAAAAACAGAACTTTGTCTCTCTTTGCTTTATCTAGAAGGGATTTCTGCACCCCTCCTCCCTTAAACTCCAGACTTGAACCTTCTATGGTAAAGAATCAAGGTTTGTTTGGGGGTTCTGTTGGGTGGTTTGAATTGCAGGACGATCTGTGGGCTCACTGTGCCTGGTGAGACGGTTCTCAGGCCACAGGAGGCTGTGCACACGAGAGCTTTGTTTGGCCATCACGCACTTGGATGTCAGTTGCCACAGAGGTTTCCCGATATTTATTCTCAATTCCTGTGCTTCTGTTTGTGGGCCAGTCACAGGATTTTTACGGAGCAGGTCCAGCCCACTCACTGACCACACATGGTGTGTAACTGGCTGGGAGGTCACATGGGCACAAATACTCATCAAGCCCACTGCACGCTCTGCGCAGTGTGAGGCAGAGGATGCACCATGCACAGGACACGTGTACGCATGCCCTGGGTGATAATGAAGCACAGGCTTGCATGAGACAAGGACAGCTTGAAATAAGAGCTTCTAAGGGTATACCTATGGCTGTTCATGTTGAGGTTTGACAGAAAACAGCAAAATTCTATAAAGCAATTATCCCTCAATAAAAAATAAATAAATTTAAAAAAAGATCTTCTAAGGAGACCATAGAGAATGGAGAGAGGGAGAAAAATATCTAGTGGGATGGGTGACATCAACTGTAGATGGGGCAGTGTGGTGAGGCCCGTCTGAGACTTGACTGACAGAAGGACCCAGCTATACAGAGAGCCAGGAAAGGATGTTTCGAGTAGAGGAAACAGCATGTGCAAACCCTGAGGAGGGCAAGAGCCTAGAGTGGTCCAGGGCAGGAAGGCAGGTCAGCGCACTGCCCAGTACTGAGTGAGGGGGCATGGCAGGAGCTGCGGGAGGAGCCTGCAGGGCCAGGCCACACAGGACTGGAAAGGCACTTCTTTTCTCCCAGGAGGGATGAGATTCAGTGGCAGGTCTGCATTGCTAACCTTGTAGGGCTTTTAAAAATCTCATTAACCTGCAGAAATCACCCAGGTCCTTGCTACTTCAGGTGTGGTCCAGGAGCTGGCAGCCTCAGCATGACCTGGGAGCTTGGCACGCCAGCCCCAAGCCTGCTGGGTGTGTTTCTGCAAGCTCTCCAGATAGTTTCTGCATTTGTGGAAATTTGAGGGGCGCTAGTCCACTGCTCTGGGTCTTGAAGGGACCTGTGTGGGATGTTCATTTAAATTCTCATGTCTGATGATTCTGACCCTGCTGTCTGGAGCTTCCCAACTTAATTGTCTGGGGTGAGGCCTGTTCATGGGGACTTCCCTTGGGTCCTTTTAGTTGGAAGCTGAAGGGGGGTGACTTGTGCAAGTCACCTGCTCTCTCTAGGCCTTGTCCTTCTCTGGGTGCCATTTCCCCAGAGTTATGTAAAGTAAACTGGCATAACTCCCTTCCAAGTCCAGGAGTTAGGGAGAAGAGAGGAGTGTTCCTGTGTTTTCCCCTAGGCTTGCAAAAGGCACGTCCCAGACCACTTTGACGGAAAATGAACAACTTGTGGATGAAGACAAGCACTCTGAGAATTCTGAAGGATAAAGCATCCTCTATTCAGAAGCAGAGAGCCCAAAGGGAACCATAAGCAACTGTGTACTGCAGCTGGAATTCCCATGAACACCTCTACCCATTTCATGGATGAGGAAAAATGAGGCCCAGATAGTTTTCACTTCAAGATCCCAGAGGTAGGAGCAGCTATGAAACCATAGCTACTCCTACCATTCTGATAACCTTGCACCTGTGTTCCCTTGTCTTTGACATTCAAGAACCCTTGGCATGACTCCTATTTACAAGAGAAGGGAAATAACCACTTGGTTGCAGGAAGCTGTCTTACCAGTTTCTGGGTGACTCCAGGGGGAGCCCACTCGTAGGTGATGGTGTCAAAGGTGGGATCTTTCCCTGTGGCAATGGGGTTGGTCATGATCATCCGGTTCCTCTTGTAAATCCGGATGCCGTCCCCGCCTTTCACCCGGGCTGTGAGCGTGGAATACTTGGAGTCCATCAGCAAGCGGCCAATTTTCCGATCGTCTTCCAGGTCAGAGCTCAAGCAGTGGTCCTCTTGGCTGCATTTGCATGACTTGCATATTTTCCTGAGGGGTGGGATGGGGACAAGTGAGATCAACCTCCAAAAAAGAGAGGCAGAGTCTCCCGCTGGCAGCATCTACGCTTTGGAAAGCAAGCGCAAAGTTTAACTTTAGTAACTTGAAAAGGTTAGCAGCAGACAAATGGTAACCGGAGACCAAAAGGCCTTTGGAATCAGCACCTCAATGTCTTCCTATCAATCTTTCTCTGGGGAATTTGGTATGACTTTTGTTGGTAAAAAGAACAGCACAATTTTTCTCCTGAGAAATTTTCCACCGCATTGGGGTGGCAAAGGCTGGTTCATCATTGGAGATGTTCTAGGTCAGGAATCTTTGCAGCCTGTGGGCTGAACCTGGCCCACAACTTGCTTCTGAAAATAAAGTTTTATTGGAACACAGCCATGCCCATTCATTTAGTGGTCTGTGGCTGCGTTTGGGTGGCAACAGCAAGTGAGTAATTACAAAAGAGGTCAGAGGCCTGCAGAGCCTAAAATATCTGCTATCTGGCTCTTTAAAAAGTCTGCTGATTCTTGCTGTAAAGAATTATTGAAATTGTCTCCCAAGATTCATGAGTCTCAGAGCTTGAGCAATTTGTAAACACTTTAGCACTCATCCTGAAGTTAAAATACAGCTGGAAATTTTCTTCAAGAAACTGGTGGACAGGACTTGGGGGGAAAGAGGATGAGCTTAAACCCCTCGGGCTAGAGAGATTGACATCCATTGGCAAGCCTTCATCTTGGGGCTGGAAGAAGAAAAAGTGTCCTGGGGAGGCTTCATAGGCTGACTTGAAAGCCTGATGCTTCCCTCTGACAATTAAAAACAAAAGCAGTTGGCAGCTTTGTGTCATGCTGTTAAGGTTTAGCTATCCAGAATTCCCAGAGTGAGAGGAAAAGCGCTCCCCTCCCTTCCTGGCCGGGTCCCCTTAGGCAGGCTGCATCTCAGATGCTGGAACACACGCGATGTAGAGCTGGTTAGGTCAAGTGAGCTGCACCACGACCTATAGTGGGACGGAGCAGGGCTCGGCGGGGAGATGTCAGGGCAGTGGCCTGAGCGCTTCACAGCCAGGCCTGCTCAGAGGAAGCCTCCTTTTCTCTTCAAAACTCAGGAGGTTGATGCATTTAATCAGTTAGCACAAATTTTGATTGTGGGGCTCTGGGAAGCTTACCCTGATGCTGTCCATCAGTGGTTCACAACCACGGTCAGAACTGTCCCCAGGGGGCATTTGGCAATATCTGGAGACACTTTTTAAAAAAATTATTGGAGTATAGTTAATTTACACTGTTGTGTTTCTGCTGTATAGCAAAGTGAATCAGTTTTAACATATGGATGGGTATATATCCACTCTTTTTTTTTTTAAAGATTGTTTTAGAGTCTTTCCTCACATAGGCCATTATAGAGTACTGAGTAGAGTTCTCTGTGCTATACAGCAGGTTCTTATTAGTTCTTTATTTTATATATCATAGTGTGTACATCTCAGTCCTAGTATTCCAGTTTATCCCTCCATCAACCTTATCCTCAGGTAACCATAGTGTGTTTTCTCCATCCGTGACTCTATTTCTGTTTTGTAAATAAGTTCATTCGTACCTTTTTGTTTAGGTTCCACATTTAAGCAACATTATACGATATTTGTCTTTCTCTGTCTGATTTACTTCATTCAGCACAATAATCTCTAGGCCCATCCCTGTTGCTGCAGATGGCATTATTTTGTTCTTTTTTATGGCTGAGCATGGAGACATTCTGGAGAAGGAAATGGCAACCCACTCCAGTGTTCTTGCCTGGAGAATCCTGTGGACAGAGGAGCCTGGCAGGCTACAGTCCATGGGGTCGGAAGAGTCGGACATGACTCAGTGACTAAACCATGGAGACATTTTTGATTGTCCCAGTGGGGTGCTCTGGCGTCTGGGTAGAGGCCAGGGTTACTGCTAAACATCTTACAATACACAGGACAGCTCCCTCCACGGCAGACAACCATCCAGCCCCTACTGGTGGTAGTGCTGAGGTAGAGCCTGATATGAAGAGAAGGAGGCCCCATCGCAGCCTTCAAGGAGACTGCAGTGGGGATGGGAGAGAGAGAGAGACGAGCGGGTGGAAACTATAACGTAAGGTAGAATCAGGGTGGGCCATGCAAGTTGCATCCGCTCTGGGGTGGTTCTGCTGCCTGGACCAGTTGCCCCGGGAGTCAGGATGTGGCACGTGGAAAGTGCTCATCGGTGATGAGCCTGGAGGACAGCGGGCTATAGAAGGTTAAACACGTTTCTTCAGTGCAAGGCTTGCTTCTTGTTTTTAACACATGGTGTGCAGTGTGGTGTTCAGGAGAAGAAAAGACAGCCTTTTAAGCATTATTTGAGGAGAAGCTTCCAGCTTGCATTCAGTGGGCTGCCATTTCAGTCAGTTCAGTTCAATCACTTGGTCGTGCCCAACTCTTTGCGACCCCATGGACTGTGGCACGCCAGGCCTCCCTGTCCATCACCAGCTCCTGGAGCTTGCTCAAACTCGTGTCCATCGAGTTGGTGATGCCATCCAGCCATCTCATCCTCTGTCGTCCCCTTCTCCTCCCACCTTCAATCTTTCCCAGCATCATGGTCTTTTTCAATGAGTCAACTCTTCGCATCAGGGGGCCAAAGTACTGGAGCTTCACCTTCAGCATCAGTCCTTCCAATGAATATTCAGGACTGATATCCTTTAGGATGAACTGGTTTGATCTCTTTGCAGTCCAAGGGACTCTCAAGGGTCTTCTCCAACACTACAGTTCAAAAGCATCAATTCTTTGGTGCTCAGCTTTCTTTATGGTCCAACTCTCACATCCATACATGACTACTGAAAAAAATCATCGCTTTGACTATACGGATCTTTGTTAGCAAAGTAATGTCTCTGCTTTTTAATACGCTATCTAGGTTTGTCATAGTTTTTCTTCAAAGGAGCCAGTGTCTTTTAATTTCATGGCTGCAGTCACCATCAGCGTGATGGTGGTGCAGTGATTTTGGAGCCCAAGAAAATAGTCTGTCACTGTTTCCATTGTTTCCTCATCTATTTGCCATGCAGTGATGGGACCAGATGCCATGATCTTAGTTTTTTGAATGCTGAGTTTTAAGCCAGCTTTTTCACTGTCCTCTTTCACTTTTATCACGAGGCTCTTTAGTTCCTCTTCACTTTCTACCATAAGTGTGGTGTCATTTGCATATCTGAGGTTATTGATATTTCTCCTGGCAATCTTGATTCCAGCTTGTGCTTCATCCAGCCCAGCATTTTGCGTCATTTGGGACATCTTAAAATCAACACGCTCAATGATAACTTCAGGGAAATTATCTCTAAAGATAAATTAGCACCCTAAAGATGGTAGGTAGCAAATGCAAGAAGGCTTTTCTTTTCATTCTCATGAGAAGGGGTTGCTTGTTTTATGCAATTGGAGCATTTTATTCAAGACCCATGGGCTTCTCAGGTGGCTCAGTGGTAAAGAATCCACCTGCCAATGCAAGTGATGTGGGAGACGTGGAAAGACCTGAGTGAGACATGAGACCTGAGTCAGGAAAACCCCCTGGAGAAGGAAATGGAAACCCACTGCAGCGTTCCTGCCTGGGAAATCCCATGGGCAGAGGAGCCTGGCGGGCTATAGTCCACGGGGTCATGAAGACTCGAACATGATGAGCGAATGAGCACGTGTGCACATGCGTGACCAATAGTATTCCCTAAGTGCCAGGCATGGCGGAGACCTTTCTTTAAGGGGACTGGTGAGGGCGTTTTTGGTCTATGGGGGTGAGGCAGCAGCAGAGCCAGAAGTGGAGAGAGGAGGAAGAGGAAGGAAGGGAAGGGAAGTGAAGCCCGGAGTCCCATGGGCTCCTCTGGCATCCGCAAACCTTCTGTACTTGGACCTGGGGGAGGAAGCTGCCCTTTGGCAGTTTTGGTTCATGTAGATGCTCAGGATGCTATGAGAGGTGTTGGGATGCAGAATACTTTGAAACGGAAAATGCTGAGAAATATGAGATGTTCTTTGATTGTGTCAATATTATTTCTCCTTTATTTGCGCTGTTTTTGTTGCCAGACTCATTTCTGGGACTTTATAGAGGAGAAGGACACCTCCTTGGTCCCACTCCTGCTCTTTCCAGGCACCGAGGTTGCAGAGGACATACATGCATCTAGAGAGATCCTCAGCAGTGCCACAATGGCCATTTCTTCAGCCTGTCACAGGCAACTTGAAACTGTGGAAGAGGCATGACACTAGGATGTAATCTCAGCCTGAACGCGAGCCTACCACAGGCTCCTGTCAAGTTTCTTATCTGTAAAATCAGGCTTTGTCTACACCAGGGGTTGGCACTGTATAGCCCACTGGGCAAATTCAGTCCATCAGCTGCTTCCATATGGCCTATGAACAGTTTTTATACAAGATTTGGAAGCAGGCGATTACTTGGGGACACATGAGCACGGTGAGGAAGTTGAGTTTCAGTGGCCCTCAATGAAGATTGACTGGAACACAATGACATTCATTCACGACAGACTGTCTCCAGGGCCAAGTCAAATAGTTGTCATGGGAGGCCATGTGGCTTGTGTCCTGGACAGGCAGGACCTACAGGCTGAAGTCTGTATTTCTCAATTAAAGTTCACTTGATGTTCTGGGAACTGGTAGGATGATGAGAAAATGTCAGGATGGAAACGATGCTGAGAGGCTTCCACTCCCAGCCAAGAAGAACAGTGTCCAGAACTGCCCTCCTGCTATAAACAACTAGGAAACCAGAGAGAATATACCAAACACCCATTCTCAGAGGCCTGACAACAGGCTGTGTGGGCCTGTGCACCTTGAAAGAAGGGAAGGAACTGACTCCATGTGTACATTTAGGGAACACTATCCCCTGGCCCCAAGAACTCTGAAAGGGAGGCACCATCTCTTGTCTTCAGGGAGAACTAATGAAGCGCCAACCTCGTCCTCTGACACCCTGATGGCAGCGTCAGGACCAGCAGGGTGAGACGATGGGCAGGCAGACCCTTTTCAAGGCCAGAAAGAGCTTACGTGGCCAAAACAGATGTGTGGGGAGAGGATGTCCTAGCTGTGGGGGGAATTGGTGCAGGGGACGGGAGTCGGGACTGGAGGACCTACACGGTCCCTGGCATCTGGAAGCCCATATGAGCTCCTCTGAAGTAGGGGAGTGTCTGGGAGTAGAGTCAGGAACAATCTTGGACGTCAGGACTCTGTGCAGAATGGCTGGTAGCACAGCATGGGGCTTTACTCACAGACCTGAGTTTGAAGTCTGCTCCATAGTTGCCAGGCGCTCATTACCCACCCTCAGTTTCCTGATCTGTAAAATGGACATACTAACACCTCCTGCTCAGGGTTACAACATTCAAGTAGAAGAGATGGAGCTCAGCTCAGTGTATATTTTTGTTACTGCCATCTCACGGTGGAAATCAACTTCTCTGAGACAAACGCCTCCTGAGATGGGCTCCCTCTCTGAGTGCCTAAGGCCACCCTCTGGCGGTGGAGACCAAAGCTCCTTTTAAGCTGTCATGCCCTACAGAGCTTAGCCTCTCTCTCCTAGGGCTAGGGGGATGGCCCCCTCAGACTGTGCCCTGCACACCTCCAGGGGGTGCCAGCTACACAGATGCTGATGTGAACAGCGTCTGAGGCTTGTGCAGAATGGCAGCAACACCTCTTGTCGTGAGTCCTCAGTAAAAAAAAAAAAGAAACAAAACAAAAGAACAATGCCGCGAATCCAAGTCCAAGCTAGATCTCACCGCCCTCCTGCATGGATGTGAAACCAGGCCCTGGCTTTCAAGTGCTGCAGACACAGGGACTTTTATTTCAGTCCCCCAGGCACTTTGAGATCAGAATCCCGGGGGGGTTGATGGTGCAGGGGGAGGATGAAGCCCACACACTGAACCCCAGGAGAGAGGGGTCTACCCAGTGTGGACCAGGCCGCAGCTAACAACTGCCCACTGCTTCCCCAAGCATCCTCGCCTCCACCTGGAAATGGTTTATAAAGCCTAGACTCCTTCTTCATCTTGGCTCCTCAAGAGCTTTTCTGTCATTTCTGAATTAAGCCAAGCAAGAATGCGTTCACTCCCGAGCCAGTCAGCCAACAACCCATGCACCCTAAGCAGTCCCAGGGTTCCCAGAAAGGACAGCCAAGAAATGAAGGCAGGCAGAGCCTTTCCTGACAAACTCCGTTACCTCCATGAATGTGGCTCGAAGCCCGAACACGTCCCCTTGCATCTCAGACAAGGCACACCTCTTGCTGACTGCTGCTGGCCCAGCGACATCTGGAAAAGGAGACAGAGAAGAGGGTGTGTTCCTTCCAAACGTCTTGGACCGGAGATGCTTGACCTCTAAAGACTTGGCATGCTGGTAAAGCAATTGTGTGGGGTTCAAAGGGCTCGAGATGAATAAGCCATGGCTTTACTGTTTACCAGGAACAGAGGAGACCAGCCGGGAAAGTGGCCACAGGGTAGGCAGGTGTGGAAGGGTGGAGTCCTTCCCATAAAAATGCACTGGGGGTTCATTGGCTTCTTTCTCTCACCCTCACCCACTCCCCTGATCCACTTGTCACTGGAATGGAATCTTCCAGTGAGTTTCTTCTCTCTCATTTATTTATGATTTATTGATAGGGTGTGATTAAACCAAAGCTACAGGCACAAACAAATGTTCAAGCTGCCAAATGTTTATAGCTCAAAGCATAACTTAAATATTTTGCTAAATCATGGACAGTCAGAAGCATTTGAAATCTGGTCATCCTTTGGAAAGAGAACAAAGCGGGAGACAGGTTTTATTGTTCATTACCAGCCAAAGGTAACCAAAGTGCATTGACTGCTGTTGGCTGATGCATTTAGACTCCAAAATAGTATCTTCAAACCAGTTGCATCACCAGAAGCTTGCAGGAAATGCTGCACCTCTGAGGGTCTCAGCCCTTTTGAATCAGAATCTGTATTTGAAGGAAATTTCCAGGAGGTTCACAAGACGTGAAGCAGTGGGTTAGCAAATGGATCTGGCAGCTGAGAAACTGACTTGATTCTATGCTGGGGATGGGGACTGACTTGGGGGGACTGGCCATGTGTACTAGGATTTTATAGAAGCATTGCTCCATCAACCAGTAAGATAAAGGGATGAGCTTCTCATTCCATGAACTGTTGACTCACTGAAGCATTTATTTAGCATCTGCTATGTGCCAGGCACAGGGGTACACTGTGAGACTTGTGGTACCCTGGAGAAACACACAGTCTAGTGGGAGGTGAAGAAACACACACTTCCTGGAAGGGGTAAGTTTGAGGCAAGGGCAGCTGTTTATTGTGTGGTAGAAACACATGGACTTTGGAGCCTGAGACCTGGATTTCAAACTCAGCTTCATGTTTTAGCAGCTGCATGACCTTCGACAAACTAAGCCTCAGTTTCCTTACCTGTCAAATGGGTACAGAGATAATGCATGTGATGTGCCCAAATACCTTAGGCACTACAGATGGTAGCTGCTATTATTTTGCATAGACTTTAGGAGCACAGAGGAAAGTTAACCTGAGTGGGAAATCAGGGAGGCTTCTTGGAGGAGGTGGCTCAGAATTGGGGCTGTGCAATGTATGCAGGCAGAAGAAAGGAGAAGAGAATTCCTAGCAGAAGGAGGAGGTGTGAAAGGGCAGAAAGGTACAAAAGGGCTGGATGGCAGGGTGTCACAGTCTGAGCATGCTCTTTAGGGCATGATGCCTCTACCCTCTCTGCTTCTAAGTGGGAAAAAAGCCAAGTTGTGAGGCTACCATCATTGCTAGTGTTGGAATTCAAAGATGGACATGGAAAGAAACAGTTATTCTTCACATTATTTCTCTGCTCCCCCACCAGTTCATCTCATAATAATACCCAGCTCCACGCCACCTGCTTGGTGACTTGACATACCATGTCTTCACACGCTATGCTCTTCTAATACACCTTCACAACGTGGGGACTAAGAGTCATGTGGCATGTATTTGGAGGGTTGCATGCTCATGTCTGTGCCTATTCGGTGTTAGATTCATGTTAAAATGGAAAACCAAGACGATGCTCACTGCCATCTCATTGTCTGAGCCAGGGAACTTTGATTCATGGGTGTAACTTTGCTCCCTAAAGCTGTTGGCATAGAAAACCTTGCCTCTCATTTCTGACCTGTTGGATTCTACTAGTTGAAATACAGTGGTCCCCTTACAGTTAATATTTAAGTCATTCGAAGTTTTGGGCGGAGGTAAACAATTTATGAATCAGGCTTCATCATTGGATGGTTTCAGATTGACCCCCGAGGCAACAAAGCCTGAAACAGGAGAGCTCAGTGGGAGTGTTTCCCCTCTGGTGAATTACCCTGCCCGCTTGAGCACTGCTGTTATTCTGGCTGATTTAACAGCCATCCTACAAGGGGATTAGTCCTAATGCTTGGCCAGGAGAGCTAACTGCTGGCTCGGGGTCTAGTGAGAAACAGTGGTGTAAGGCAGCTCAGTGCAGCCGGGTTCTGGCCTGCAGGGCGAGGGGCTGGCCCTCTGGTGCCAACTCTGACATTTATTAGCTGTGCAGCTAGAGGCGACTTCTTCCTTGCCCAGCCTACGTTAGTCCTCTGTGAGATGAGAAAACTGGCCTGGATCGGAGTGGCCCGTATCCTGTTCTGTGGAACCCTCATTGTGTGGGATGTTACAGAGGGGCTTATGGCTGGAGGCAAAAAGGATGAAATGATCGAACAAAAATGGAGGACGCTGGGTGGACAGTGGGGTCCAGCGCCTTTGAAGAGCGAGGCTACAACAGAGATGTGAAGAGGGATGAAGAGAAGGGAGCTGTTTCAAGTCAGGAGGTCCAGGCTTTGGGGTCAGAGGGCTGGTTTTGATCCCAGTCCTGTCCCTCTCTTCTGCTGGACTTGGGTCAGTGACTGCATCGCAGAGTCTGCTTCCTTGTCTCTGTCACGGGGACAGTAAACACCCCTCAGCTGCGTGGAGTCACTGAGAGGGTTAAATGGGCTATGCACTCAAGGGCTTAGCATGCACTTATTATACTCTGAATGTTTGCTGTTGTCAGTACCCCTGTATAAATGTGCTCTGAATCAGACATTCTCAAAAAATTGTTTTACCTGCTTCAGAGTTCTTGGAAACTTTAGAGGAACTACTTTTCAAACTGCACACCTTATATAGTTTCTTTTTCTAAAATTAATTTTTATTGGAGTATAGTTGCCTTTTTTTTTTTGGCCTTGCTGTGTAGCATGTGGCATCTCAGTTCCCCAACCAGGGGTCGAACCCACACCCCTGGTACTGGAATTGTGGAGTCTTAACCCCTGGTATTGGAAGTGTGGAGTCTTAACCACTGGACTGCCAGGGAAGCCCCCACCCCATACACTTTCTTACTCCCTCTTTTGTTTCATGATTATAAACGTTGCCTCTCTGACGGTGCAGAAAGCTGGGTTGGCCTGCGTCTCCATCCTGCTAGTGAGATGGTTTCTATGGCAACAGAAGTCCGTGGGTGAGAAAAATAAATGGCCTTGCAAGGAAGAAACCAATTTGGGCCATTGGACCACACTCACTGCCAGTTTCCTGGCTGCCTGTTTAACACAACGAGCAGTCATTTGTCCAGGGCAGGCGTGCCATCCAGCCAGGGGCCAGACAGATCCAGCTCACCCCCAACACAGAAAATGATTCTCCTGTTTGTTGATGTGGGGGAAAAACATCAACCAGAGCAAGTGTTTCAAATGAGACATTCTGGTTTGTAAACAGTAGGTTTCTCTGATGTGGATGCAGCTGCAGATGAAAGATAGCAAAGTAGCTCACGGTAGCTGAGAAGAGCAGAGCTTGAAAGGAGCCACCACTTAAAAAAATGGGTTCCTGGAATGCGGCCTCCTTTCTGTCCTTTTTCCTGAGCAGGGGATAAAGTGTCTGGACAATTTTCTTTGGCTCAGGATAGCAGGATGTGGTTCACCTGATGCTGTGCCACTGAATTGTGTCCGGGACTTAAAAGGACTGGGATGAGACCAGGAGCCCTCTGGGATGTAATGGGTGGGGGGCCGCAGGTGCCTCCCTCCCTCCCTCCTTTACCTTTAGTGAAGCCCAAGGGAAGTCTGAAAAGAGACAAATACCACTGAGAGTAATGCGGGGCTGAGACGAGGGGGAACTGAGAAGGCCAAGTGTGAGATGGAGTTTCAGGACGGGCGCCAGACTCGGAATTAGGAAGCAGGATTCTCCTCCTAGCCCAGCTTCTCTCTGTCCTGTGTAACTAACTCAGTTTTCTCCTCTAGAAACAGGTTTCCCCTGACCTTTTTGCCCCAACAGGGCCATTATAAGCATCATGTAAGTGAAGTGAAAAAAGTATTTACCAAAATTGTTGAAAAAAAATCCAAAACTTGGATGTAAGGCAGAAATGGGGGTGGCACACCCTTCAATGTCACATGGTGAAGCATGAGTGTTCCTACTCCATCCCGTCCCCGTGAGGATCTAGGGAGGTTCCCTCTGTGCTCTTCTCACACTTGGCCGAGTTCCACGTTAACCTGTAGATTTTTGTCCAGTAGTGATGCCCATGCAGATAGTTTTTGTCATTTTGAAAAAGACAATCCCAAAGGTTATGGTTCATCGTCATGTAGGATATCAACTAGTTCTTTACCTATCAATCTTGTCCTACCATTAAATTGCTTATGAACCCCTAGCTCCTCAAATGCTTTTTGGACTGCTCTAAATATCTTACTGGTTCCTTCACTATATCATGAGTTGAATATAATCTTTGCTAAGTTTCGTTTTATAGCTGCACAAGAATGCTGACCTTACCTTTTTGAAAACTATGTCTTAACACCATCACATGCCCTCCTAACTATCTGTGGGCTTGCTCTATGAGCAGGGATGTTCTGAACTGATACTAAATTCTATTCCAAAGCAACTCCTCTGACTTGTCTTTTACAGGTAAACTCTATAAGCATACCCGTGTTGTTATAAAACATAACTGGTCCACGTGCTTTGTTACTTAAAAACATCCCTTTCCCCCAGGGTCCCAGGAGAGGAGGTGGAGAGAGGATGGAGATGAGTGGGGAAAAGGTGAAGTTATGAGAAGGTCCAGAAGAACTGAGATCATAAACAGGAACATGATCAGAAAGTTACTCGACTACCCTCAACAACCTCCAAATAAAAACAGCTCGACAGTCCACAAAGCGATTTCCCTTATGAAACCACTGTCTTTCTTAACAGTGATGCCAGCCCTGTGGGGGATAGTCGTTATTCCCAGTCATCAGGTGATGCTAGGGCCGTGAGTCTGAGACGAGAAGCACCTTGCCCATTCAGAATGCCCCTCTGGGGAAGGGTGGTGTCCTTAGTCGATCCTTATTTGTATTACAACTTCAAGCAAAACTGCTTTATTTTTCCAGGACTCCCCTGGTGGTCCAGTGGCTAAGACTCTGTGCTTCCAACGCAGGGGATGTGGGTTTGATCCCTGGTCGGGGAACTAAGATCTCACATGCCATGTGGCATGGCCAAAAAAAAAAGATATATACCTTAAAAAAAAAACCTGTTTTATATTTCCTAATGATTATGATTATAGCTAGCATTTACCGAGTATACCTTATGTGGGGGCATATGCCAAGCATTTGCATAATATTTAATTTAAGCTTCTTGATGAACCCACAGGAGGCACTTTTCGTAACCTTGTTTCCAGGTGAGGAAATAAGTTAAGAGAGGTTTCACAAAATCCAACAGTCAATGAGTGGTGGAGCTTGGACATGAAACCAGGCAGGTCTCACTTCTTGACTACACTCTCATCTCATGTTCTATGGCCCAGGCACAGCACTTTACAGGTTACAAAGTGTATTCACATCCCTTCTCTTACTTGGTTTTCACAACCAGCCTAAGATGTCAAGATTTAGCATTTGGCTCACGAGCAAAACAAGCTCCCAGAACTGTTAGGATACACCACTCAGAACATGGTCCACACTCATGTCTTTGGATTCAGATCCTGCGGCTTCCAACCACACCAGGTGTCTCCAGATCCCAGACAGCCTCCCACGAGTCTCGCCTTGAATCGGAGCCTTGGACTATGTGGGTCCAAAGAGGTGGACAGCACTTCTGCAGGGGTGGGATGTCCTGGAAGGGTTAGGGGCGGGAGGAGTAGGACAAGGTCATGATCACCCTGGTCCCAGGATTTCTACCAGCCAACCTTGTTCTGCGAAATAAAGTGTAGGTGCTCAGGGCATCAGACAGGCTTCAGTGGGAGAGGTGGCAGCCAGAGGAGAAACTGGATCAGAACCATGGGCAGTGCCTGTGTGACTGAGTGGGCACTGGCTTCCCCCAGTTTATCTGCTCTGTCCTGGAAGCCTGAAATGACTACAGGTCACAAATGGATAGGACCAGGCCAGGGAGCTGATGCTTATGCTGTGACCTAAGTTTACATTTCAGTTTAACCCATACACTATAGGCAGTGTCAGGAAACCATCTCTAGGTATTCTGGGGCCCTTACACTGACTTCCGTAATAACTCACATACACGAGCTGAAGCTCCAATACTTTGGCTACCTGATGCGAAGAGCCGACTCACTGGAAAAGACCCTGATGCTGGGAGAGATTGAGGGCAGGAGGACAAGGGGACAAAAGAGGGTGAGATGGTTGGATGCATCACTGACTCAATGGACATGAGTTTGAGCAAACTCTGGGTGAAAGTGAAGGACAGGGAAGCCTGGTGGGACCCATGGGGGTCCCAAAAAGGTGGACACGACTTAGTGACTGAATGACAACACTGGCTTCTGTAATAACTCACCTGAATATACTGATACAATTACAAGTGCAGTCGATGCCAGGAGGGAGGAAAGGCATGTGGCACAAGATTGTACTTGAGTAAGACGATTTGGCTTTGTCTCGTGGACCAGCGCTTCTCAAGTTACCCGACTCTCTGATTAGCAGAAAGATCCCCTGAGATCTGGCCAGTGTGCAGATTCTTGTCTAGCAGAATCTGGAGTGAGCCTGATATTCCATGGTACTCCCAACCTCCCAGAGGAGGCCAGTGCTGCTGGTCTGGGGGCCACACTTTGAGTAGCCAGGGGCCACATCAGTAGTTCCCAAACCCGAGTGCATATTACAGTCACCTGGTGGGCTGCCGTCTATGGGGTCGCACAGAGTCGGACACGACTAAAGCCACTTAGCAGCAGCAGCAGCGGTAATGAGATGAAAGTGTTAGTTGCTCAGTCATGTCTGATTCTTTGTGACCCCATGGACTGTATAGCCCACCAGGCTCCTCTGTCCATGGGATTTTCCAGGCAGGAATATTGGAGTGGGTTGCCATTTCCTCTTCCAGGGGATCTTCCCGTCCCAGGGATCAAACCTGTGTCTCCTGCATGGTGGATTCTTTCCATCTGAGCCACCAGGGAAGCCTCTAGAATCACCTAGAGATCTTTGCAAACTTCCGAAGCCTCGGCTGAATCCCAGAGCAACTTAGCTCCAATCTTGGGGGATGGGCCACAGGCTGTAGACATTTCGGAAGGTTCCCCCGGGGATTTTAACATGAAGACAAGTTTGGGAACAACCGGGCCTCAGTACTGGGCCCTCGGCTATTCCAACTTGGACTTGAAGGCTCTCAGCTCCTTGGCTTAATGTATTCTCATCCTGTACTCCTCTTGCAGACCACCACTCCTCCAGGGTGAGGTTTTATGGGTTGCCTGGCTTTTGTGGCCCCTTCATTTTGGTCCCATCTGCCCCGGCACAGGCCTGCCTCACAGGCTTCTGTGCCAAAAGCAGTAACATTCTTAACAGCCAGACGGAAGGGAAACCACACCCTTCCTCTTCCTTTAAATTTCACTGGCGGCCCAACGCCCCTCAGGGGCTCTCAGGGATCCTGAGACCCTCTGCCAGGCCTGAGGTCAGGGGTGGTCCTCCCCTTACTCCACCCTGGGGCCAAAGCAGGGAGCGGTGACAGTGCCAGATGGAGGAGCCCAGCCTGGCTGTGGCTTCAGATCTTGGCCATGAGAACTCTGTTTCCCCAAATAGGAGAGGAAAGGCAGGGCATGTGGAGCCCAGACCCTGGCAGGGTCTTTTATCCCCTCCTCCGCCTTAGGAGGACTGGCTCAGAACATGGTAGCAGCAGAGAGTGTGCAGAACCAAATGCTGGCAGCTGCTCCGTTTTCCAAATTTCCATCCTGTGCCGTCCCACCCATGGTCTCTATGATGACGTGTGTATCAACCATGGAGACAACTTTGGATAAAGTGCTTTCTAAAACCACAGAGTCCCCCCAGGCCAAAGCAACATCCTTGTCTACGTTAGAGGTCATATCTGGGGGCTGAGATGTTCTCCAGGGGGCTGTATCGAAATCTACTGTTTCTCCCCCAAGTTTGCTCCTTGAGAATTTCTCTTTCTCTGGACAAGCACAAACGTGAAGAAATCTCTTGAGTTTAGACCCTCTTTTCCTAAATTGTGTAATGAGGCTAAAAATGTACAGACTAAACAAATTGAGATGAGCCCTACTGATCTAGTGCTTAGAATTCTGTGCATGGAAAACTTTCTTTTTTCTTTCTGATTATAAAGAGCAATCCTATTTAAAGTGACAGTAAAGGAAAGCATTGGGTGGGTGACAAGCTGATTGCAGAAGTGGCTGAGTAGTTTGCATTCCAGGTTAAGACTCAATTATTTTTCCTATTACATATGTGTGTTGAAATTGATTCCTTGGACTGGCTGTGGTTGGGAGAGTTAGTCTGATGGCTTTAGTTTAGGATGTTAGGAGTGTCTGGTGTCCCAAAGATAGTTTTACAGATGCCCCGAAAGAGTACTTTTCACTCCCTATGAGAAATGGTGTTTCATATGGGTTTGTATGGGTTCAGCTCTAGATGAATTTGGGTTTGGGGCAAAATATACCATGTTGTCCTTTATTGTCCTCTTTTTAAAAAAGCTGAATATAGTTCCCTGTGCTGTATAGGAGTACCTTGTTGTTATCTGTTTTATAAACAGTAGTTTTTCTCTGCTAGAACAAAACTCCTAATTTATTCCCCTCCCCTTCCCCCTTTGGTAACTGTCAGTTTGTTGTCTATATGTGTGAGTCTGTTTCTGTTTTGTAAATAAGTTCACTGGCATCATTTTTTAGATTCCCTATATAAGTGATACATGTCTTTCTGATTTGCTTCACTTAGTGTGATCATCTCTAGGTCCATTCACATTGCTGCAAACGGCATTATTTCCTTCTTTTTTTATGGCTGAGTAATATTCCATCACATATATGTGCCACATCTTCTTTATCTGTTCACCTGTCAGTGGACACTTAGGTTGCTTCCATGGCCTGGCTGTTGTAAACAGTGCTTCTGTAAACATTGGGGTCCATGTATCTTTCTGCATTAGAGTTTTCTCTGGATATATGCTCAGGAACTGTCCTTTCTCTCTCAATATATCATGTTTAACAGGTAAAATTAAGTTTAACTCAGGGTGGCCAGGAAGGAGAATTGAATTCACAAATGCTCCAGAGCTGCAGTCCCCAACCTTCTTGGCACCGGGGACCAATTTTGTGGAAGACAGTTTTTCCATAGACCAGGGGCGTGGGGGGCATGGTTTGGGGATGATTTAAGCACATGACATTTATTGTGCACTTTGTTTCTGATCTAATGCTGCTGCTGATCTACAGGAGGTACCCGTCTGAGGCCTGGAGGTTGGGGACCCCTGCTCTAAAGTACATGAAAGGTAGGCAAAAAGCATGGTGGGTCCAGACCCTTCGTGGGGTGAAGGGGCCTGTCGCTTCTGCGTCTCCCACACCAGCTGTCCCTGAAGTGCGTCCCAGTCGTCTGTTCAGGCTCCTCGACGAGCATGTGCCAGGAAAGTTCTAGAAACCACTGTCCATTTCCTCCTATCACTTCCTCAGGGAGGTTCTTGTTTTCCTAGACTGGGTCCTCCCTCCTGCCCCCCTTAAGTTCCTAACCACCATACACAACCCTTTATGGCACATTTTTAATAGTTGTAATAATTTATAAGGTTCTGTTCCCCTCCAGGGGAAGACATGATTCGAGATTCCCAAGGGTCACATCACGTGTGAACAAGGGTTAATCTGGCTAGGAAAACCAAGTCGGAAAGCAAATCCATATGTGGCCAGGGAAATATAAAATGAAAGCCTTCTCTGTTTAAGACCCAGCCTTTGCCTCCCCTGCCCCCACCCTTGTCGGACAAGCCTCATTGATTTGAGGTTGGTTCCAGAAAAGCAGGAATGCCCAGACCGCCTGCCTTTGGGGCGGCTGGTTCTATTGATGATACTGCAGCTGCCCCGCCACCCCTGCACCCTAGCTGACCCTATGCTCAACCGGCTGAATCCTGGAGCTTTCCCCTGATTAAAAATGTCTTATTGCCATCATGGTGGAGAAGGAAATGGCAACCCACTCCAATATCCTTGTCTGGAAAATTCCACCGACAGAAGAGACTGGCAGGCTACAGTCCAGGGGTCGCAGAGTCGGACACAACTGAGTGACGGAGCACGCACACACACCTTGCCATCGCGGGTGCCGGTTATCCGGCCTGCTCAGCCGAGTCTGTGTGTAATGTCTGCCTGTCCCACATCATCACTTGGCAGCGCAGAGTGGACACCGAGTGCTCAGACAGCCATGGTGGCGGATTATCTACCCCTTTTTTCTTTTCCTTCTTTCTGTCTGCCTTTTCCATACATTGACTCTCTTGTATTTTTAGCACTTGCATCAAAAAAGCAGCTGAGAGCACCAGACGGAAATCAGGACATTTTCCCCAAGGGTTGGCAGCGTATGGGAGGGCCTGACAGGAGGGCCGTTTAGAAGGAATGGCTGCAGCAATGCTATGAAACAATTGGTGTGGCCGGGCTCCTCGCCAGCTGGCACTGCCAGAGCCCTGGTAAGGGGGCAGCCTCCAAATACTTGCAGAGTATCTTTTACCTTTCAAAGGAGATGGGGCTTGGGGTCATTTTGAGAAAGAGGAGTACTGACTGGGGCAAAAAGTCCCATCTCCTCAATTGAACCACCAATGGCTGGGTAGCTGGATCTACTTGATGGCTACGGAAAACCTAGGGCATTGTCAGCCCCCACCCAGGATTCTGACTCCTTTGTTTAACATTCCGTTGGCAGAGAGACAATGATGACGACCTGGGAGGAAAGCAAACCAGCCTCTTGGGCGCCCAGCTTCTTGCTGATAGCTGATGTTGTATCCAAAGCAGGTCCACAAGTCTTTGTATTAGGTTGGCCAAAAAGTTCGTTTGGGTTTTTCCATCTGTAGCATCTTATGGAAAAAGCTGAACGAAATTTTTGACCAATCCAGTATGAGGAACCCAGCTGGACTCAAGTGATAGGTGTTTGTTTTGGACGGAATTCTTATTTCCCTTTGACACCGGCTCACTTTGCACCAGCTGCAGAACCTGCCCGGGAGACTGTGAAGAGCTCACTGCAAAGCGCAGAGAGGTCAAAACAGCCCAGGGGGCACAGCCCTTCTCTCCTGTTTTTGAGAATCACCCACTTTTAGAAAAGCCTGCCCATCATCTGAGCAGCTCGCTCACCTGCTTAATCAGTGTGTGTTGGGGGGAGAGATTCCTCCTGCCTTCCTGCTCTGCCACCCCCAGACTTTTATGGATCTTCTGAGACACTCAGGTTCCCAGAACATGGGCACCATTTCATCCACTGTGAAAGGGATTTCCGCAGAGCAGGAGGAGCTGACCTGGCACTTCTTTTCCAACTAAGTGTTTCCAGAAACTCCAACAATTTTTTCCCCCCTTTGTAGTTGTCTCTTTTCCTTCTTGGAAAGGCCCTGCCTGCTTTGGAGGAGATGGCAGTAAAGCCACCAGGAGTTATCCTGTCCTCCTGGGAATCCTATCTAGAGGTTTACCAAGTAGCCTGGGGAGTCAAGATCAAAGAAAATGAAGTCCCTGAATAGACTATTTATTACCAATTCCCCCTTCTAAAGGAGAACAAGCCTGGTGTCCCGAGGTTACACTTGGAAGTGAAGATCTCATTGGTTACATGGTTCTTAGGTTTGGACCCTTAAAAGACTCCTTCTCAAGTATAAAACTGTAAGCTTGAGGCTGGCAATGTTTACTTATTATCTCTCATTTTAGAGGCCTGGTGTCTTAAGAACAGCTTCCAGGACTTCCCTGGCAGTCCAGTGGTTAAGACTCGATACTTCCAGTGCAGGGGGCATGGATTTGATCCCTGGTGGGGGAACTAACTTCTCTCATGCTGCTTGGGCAGCCAAAAATAAATAAATAAGAAGAGCCTTCTATAAGGATGTAACTTGGGGTGTGTGACTGTGTGCATCTGAATCCTGAAATGGCAGCATCACTGAGCTTTTCAAGGATAATACACTTTTATTGGAGTTCATTTTGGAAATGTGTGTGTGTGGTGGTGGTGGGGGACTTAGCAACTCATATTGGAGAATTTTTTTATCTTGCCAATCTGAATCTTAATGTCTTAAAAGGAAATGTGTGGCGTAAAGGTATAGCCCTGTTATTAAAACTCTGAAGGCTTTACTTATATAAGCGATTCCTGCTGGAAATCTCACGGTTAATGTATAAGACAAGGGAAGCGTTGAGACACAAACGTTTCCTTCAGCCAACACTGGGGCCTTGATGGAAAAAAGCACTTGTGTTTTAGGGTGGTGTCTTTCACAGGACATTTTCTTGGTTTAAAACAAGATCCTTCTTATAAACGACTTCCCTCTTCTGTCTTTATTGCTATCATATGTTTCTAAAACTAACATTCAATACACTTTCAAATATTTCATCCTTTCCTTGATTTTCCAACCCTGCATAATGCACCAGTTGTCCACACTCTGTAGAGTTGAATGCAGCATTTAAGAAAACCTGAGACAAGAACATCACAGATTCTGAGAAAGGAAAACACCTTAAAGAGGAGGTAGGCCAAGTTTTTCATGTTTATGAAACAGAAATTAGCAGATGTCATTCATTTTGCAAATCACTCACTTTCCAGGTCCCACCTTTGAAGCTCATGGAACAGAATGAAAATGTAGAATTAGAGATACAGAAGCCAAATTCCAGCAAATTATCTCTGGGGTAAATTTAGAATTACTCATGTCTGTATGCCCTAGAAAAGATGTCAAATTCCTCTATACCTCTAAGCTAGCCCATAGGCACTTCCCTCTGCTTGGACCATCTTCCTTCTCTCCTCCCTTCACCTAACAAACTTCTACTCGTCCCGCAGGTATTTAGGGTCTTAGAAAAGCCTGCATCTTGCACTTCTTTGTTGTATCCATTGTGATTATCATTATTTAAGGATGGTATACCCATGAGTATATACACTTTGGTGTCTTTTTTTCCTGCTGGGCTGTCCGTTGGTCTGGGGGCAAGGTCCCTGTGTGTCTAGGTCATAACTCCATCACCAGTGCCTAAGGTAGTGCCTTGCACTCGTGTTGCCTCTGTAAACATGGGTATCAATAGCTTCCTCTGCAACAATTTCAGTTTTGCCTTTGAGCACTGCTTTTTGGTGCTTTTCAGGTGGCTCAGCTAGTAAAGAACCTGCCGGCAATGCAGGAGACCCTGGTTCAATTCCTAGGTCGGGAAGATCCTCTGGTGAAGGGATAGGCTACCCACTCCAGTATTCTTGGGCTTCCCTGGTGGTTCAGACAGTAAAGACTCTGCCTGCAATGTGGGAGACCTGGGTCCAATCCCTAGATTGGGAAGATCCCCTGGAGGAGGGCATGGCAACCCACTACAGTATTCTTGCCTGGAGAATCCCCACGGACAGAGGAGCCTGGTGGGCTACAGTCCGTGGGATCATAAAGAGTTGGACATGACTGAGGGACTAAGCACAGCACACTGCTTTTTGGTGCATTAAAAGCTAACACATAATAGTGATCTTCTACCTAAAGCTGATGTCTGTAGTTTGAGTTGGAAGAAGAAAGATCGACTTTGGTTTCCTGTTGTTTCCAGAATTCTAGCCTTGCCTGATCACCCCACCTGCCTGGCCAGCCCTTGTGTGCTTCCCTCACTTGCTGCCCTCCCCTTTCCTGGGTTCTAGTGCTGGGCTCTGGTCTCCCTTTGGTTCTTAGGATGCTCCTGTCTTATGCGTCAATCTGCTCAAACTCTTCCCTCTGGCTCACAGCATCATCCTCAGGAGTGTGTTCAGCTCCTGCAAGCTCTTCCTGGATAGACTGATGGAAATGCCAACTCACCTGCTTGGTTATCCAACCCCACTGGCTGTCCCACATTTATGGACTCCCTGCACATCCAGTCACCTGGCCCTGCAGTCTGAACCCTGGCCAACTGCTGGAAGAAATGTTCTTCTTCCTGGGTAGAATCTGGCTTTTCCTCTTTTATAGTTTGTGTCATCCCTTCCTTAGGGTACCCCAGAAAGCTGGACATGTTCTCCTGACAGGAGAACCAGTTTTGGAACCATCTAAAAAGTGAGTCACTAGCAAGAGAAAGTCAGGCTTCTTTAGCAAAACTAGAATGGCATTGAAACATGTATACTATCATGTAAGAAACAAATCGCCAGTCTATGTTCGATACAGGATACAGGATGCTTGGGGCTGGTGCACAGGGATGATCCAGAGAGATGATATGGGGTGGGAGGGGGGTTCAGGATTGGGAACTCATGTACACCCGTGGTGGATTCATGTCAATGTATGGCAAAACCAATACAGTATTTAAAGCAAAATAAAGTTAAAAAAAAAAAAACTAGAATGGAGCAACTGTAGGCTTGTCCATGAAATAGAATGTACACAATCACTGGAAACTTATAAAACTCAGGCCAGTCAAGGGAGCCATCAAGTTCCACCGATGTTCTCTGGCATTTTTGGCCTTGGTTACTCGCCTTGGAGTACCCCTTTATTCCCTCCTGCCCTGACATGATGTGCTGGGGACACTGGGGGGAGGCACCGTGGATCTTGGACTTGACCCTGAGCCCTGGGTGCTTTTTCACTGTCTGTGTGACCATGGTGAGCCGCTTCTGCTCTCTGAACCTTGACATTTTAAACGGCTCATCTTTGAAATGGATCACAATCCCTACCAGCTTCATGGGGTTGTGGTAAGAATCCAGTGGGGGTCATTTATATAAGCGATGTTGAAAATTGTAAAGTGCTGTAGAGATCAGGGATTATCAAGTATTAGATGTTTATGAAGCCCTACGTTCCTCTTTCCTGAGTCCTATCCTCAGTATACCATCTCTGTGGTTATTTACTTTTTTCTTCAAACAAATCACTTTTAAAAAACATATTTCTTGAAAAACCCTTTTCCCTTACAATGTAGAAAAAATAGGAGGTAAGCCACAGACATAGAAAATAAACTTCTGGTTAACAAAGGCAGGGAGGGATAAATTAGGAGTTTGGAAATAACATGTACACTATTATATATAAAAGAGATAAACAACAAGTACCTACTGTATAGCACAGGGAACTATATTAAATATCTGGTAATACCCTATAATGGAGAAGAATCAGAAAAAATATATATATGTATATATACACCCATGTTTATGTTCCTATGTGTATAACTAACTCACTGTACACCCAAAACTAATACATTATAAGTCAACTATATTTCATTAAAAAGTTGCTTGTTTTGAAAAAATAAGAGGTAATGATAAAAATACAATAACTATGAACCAACACCATTAAATTCTAGCTAATACTCTTGTTTTAAAGCTCTGAACCTGAGGACTGCTCTCTATCTGTTCAAAGTGACACTGGGCAAGTGACGCAGGTGTTAAAACCCTATGAGCACCAGGTGGAGACTCTCTCCTGGTTATAATCCAAAAGGTGAAAGAGCTGAAAATGGAGAGAAATTCTGACTAACACGGTTCAGCGCTGTTAATGCATGTCTGGGTACCAACTTCATTCATCTTGTGACCAAGTTCATGGCCCAACATTGTGGAACCCTATAAACATGTTTGGTATAGATGAAAAATGGGTTAGAGGGAAGGGGGTTGCTGAGGACTGAACTGTCTACATTTAATTCCCATTCATCGCATTAGCTCTGTCACAGTGGCAATTTACTTCATCCCTCTGAACCTTAGTTTACTCATCTGTAAAATGGGATTTATGTAAAGACGAGGGGAAAAAAAACCTATGTAGCACAATGCCTGACACACAGCCCATGTGTGGTAAGTGCAGGTCATATGCCAAGTATAAGAGCAAGGCTTCTATTTTTGCTCCTCATACCAAGAGCATAACTGGATCAAGTTTCTGGTGTTTTGGTTCTGGGGAACATGGGATGACTAAAAAAACTGAGGAGAAAATCTGGGGCCATTTCTCTACTAGCAAAGTAAAAAGAATTAAAGTGATGAACTGGGCCATTCAGATTTTCAAAAGATGGGGAAAATGTCAACCAACAAAACAGTCTTACCCAGCAGAACTTTGAATAGGCTTATCCGCTCTTTCAAAAAAGTGGTCATGGGCAGCAGGGTGTCAAAGACTGGCTGAAATTATAAAGCACTGAGAGGTGTTGATATTATGCATTTTTAAAGAAGGGAGTGCCAACTCTGAGTCTGCAGGATAAGAAGAAATATGATGGGTCCAGGGCCTTTTCAGAATTATTCTTGCACTTCAAAGAGCGTGTACTTGGCATTGATTCCACCACTTTCCTGAGTTTGGTCAACGTGGCTGAGGGAAGGCAAAACTCTTAAAAATCCACACAGATGGAACATTTCCACTGGCCCTATTTTGGTATAAATATTCATCAAGGACTAGAAACTTTAAGTAGATATTGGTGTGAGCTATGAGTGGTTTGGACTAAATTTCAGCCAGTTTTCAGTCGTCCTGCTGTATCTTATCTCTCCGGAGGGCCAACCTTTCTGAGATGTGGCTGCTGTTGTTTAGAGATCCCAGCCAACCTGTCTCCCCGGACGGGGGAAATCATGGGAGTTTGTTCTCAAGAGGCTTCCAGCCAGAAACAGGGGGCCCACTTCAAGGTTCAGATGGGGGTCTGTGTTAGTTGTCTGAAGGCAGGAAGCAAATCAAGGCTTGGCTCATCCGCCACCTCGAAGTCCACCCTTGTGTAGATGAGTTTGAATTCGGCACCAGACATGGAAAATTCAGGCTGCTCTGGAAGGGAGCCTTTCTGATCCCCCCCTGACTTTCAGTTCCTTTTCATCTTAGGATCCTTCCTAAACACTCTCTAGGAGTCTTCCTCCCACTCTTCGGGCTACTTTCCCATCTTGCCCCTTCTGACCGTGGTCCATGAATCAGAAGGTTTTAGATTAAGCAGCATGTATGGGACTCTGGAAGAGGTTGACGGTCCAGCCTTCTCTATGTCTCTCCGTGTCCTCTGCCCTGCTCCTCTCCGTCTCCCTGTCTTCCCCTCAGGATTCCTTGTCTCTGCCAGGAAGGAAAACCCACTTGCTCTTACTTCTTTTGATGCCTCTCCTTCTCTCTCCTGTATCCTGATTCCATCTCATTTCCTTCTCAGTCCATTCATATTTTTGAGCCCTTCCTGTATGCCTGGCTTTCTGCGGTGACACAAAAGAGAAGTAAGGCCTGGTCTCTGCTCTCAAGGAGTTCATGAATGGAGGATGTAGGCACAAGAAAGATGTCATGGGATAGGAGTTAAATGGCCAGGAAAGAGCTCGTTGGTAGAAGAGCTAGGATTAGAACTCAGGGTGTCTTAGCATTTCAGATTCAGAAACACTTAAAAATGATTTTGTCCAAGTACCCCATCCACAACCTTAAATGGGAGATGGAACATGTGGCCAGATGCTGTGAGAGCCACTTATAAGCACTGAGACCTCGTCAAAAGATCAAGTTTTCTTAAAAATTCCTTTAATTATTAGACAGCTCTTTCTTATTTCGAGCTAAAATCTCTCTCTGAACCTACCCTCCCTCTTGGCCATTGGTTCTGTTTCCTTAGTTCCTTAGTTCAGGGATGCAATGGCCTCTTTTTTCTCATATCTGGTTCACCGTCCAAGTCCTACATATTGGTCAAGATTGAGATCAGAGCATGTGTTTCTCGGGTGACTTCCTACCTGCCGGGAGACCTAGTAGGGTTCAAGGGAGGTACCAGGCAGGTGGCAACAGCTCTTCTAATTAGTGTGAATCTTGCTACAGAGTATGTTTTCCCAGTGGGCTATTTGCGCTTGTAGGCTGTGAAAGAGGGCGGACTTGAGGAAATCCAGCTTTTCCATCAAACCTCACCTCTTCGTCAGATCCTTGCAAACCCAGGGATTGTCCCCATAATTTCATTTTCCACATAACTGGCAGGGAATCATCTGTCATTTCCCGCCCCCCAACCTGTTTAACATACCATCTGCAACTGACACAAAGCAACTGCCAACAATTATTCCAGTGGCATTTCGATAGACAAACCATGTGGTTTTCATTGTGCTGCGTTACCTGCTCAGAATCATGGCAGGAAGGGGCCCCGCAGTCTCAGACCAAGTCAGAAAACTGAAGGAATTGTTCTGATGCAGGGGATCATTCTTACTCAGGTTTCCTGATTTTCCTTCTCACAGTTTATCAAGGAATTCTCTGTGGAATTTCTTTTCCTCTAATTACTAGCTGAATGACTTCAGAATTGGAAGGTGGATAAAACTTGGGGTGCACATACCATCCTGTGGTCCTCACAATTGTGTTTTCACATTCTGCTCACAGGCAAAGCATGCTGGATTTCACAGAGGGTGTGTGTGTGTGTGTGTGTGTGTTTCTCTCTCTCTCTGTTCCTTTCTTTCGATATATGTTGCATATCCTCAGTTATTATTTTTTTTCCTTCAATCACAACACAAATCTACATCTTCCTGTAAAAATTCAAACTGAGTCGGTTGCTGTAACTCCTCTGCTGAGCTTAGGAGTCTCAAGCATGCCAGCTTGGCAGGCTGTGCTATCCTATCATCCCAAGGGTGTTGGTTGAGAGGCGAGAGGGACAAGTTCTCGGATGAGAAAGTTACAAGATGTGCCTGATGGATGGATGGATATGTAGGAGTGTATCCCTCTGTAGTTGAAGATGGATGATATTTCTCAAGTTAGAAGTCAAGTAAAACTGAGAACATGCGTGTCAAGACTTGGAACTCATAACACTGGCCTGTGACCCAAGCATAATATTCATTCATCCTTGTCTTTCAACATTCAGCTCAGATGTCGCCTCCTTGGTGAGCATTCCCTGACCTCCCCAGGTCGGGTTAAGTACTTCCTCTCTGATCTCCCTCACTCCCTCATTTGAACCTCTGATCAAGGCTTAGATTCTCTGGTGGCCAGGCTGGCTGTTCCATCTCTCAAACTATCAGCTTCTGGGACTTCTTTCCTTTTTACTTCTCTGCTTCCCAGCTCAGCCCCTGACTTATAATAATTACATGGAATATGTGTTTTCACAGAATGAATTCTTAAAGTTGGCCAAATCAGAGGGAGGTGATGAGTTTCACCAGAATAATGTTTGCACATTTTACTTTCACTGGGTCTTTCAATAGTGATGATAACTCATGTGTAACACACACTCAGGAGCTGTCAAATGCTGTATTAAGAACTTTATAGGTTATTGTCATGAGGACAACTTTTAGGCCCATTTTATAGATGAAAAAACTGAGGCTCAGAGGTAATGGGATTTACCCAAATAGGAAGCAGGTGACAGAGCTGGGATTTGAACTGTTTGTCTACTCCATACAAGAGGCTAGCCAAATACTTGTGTGTGTGTATGTAGAATATTGTTAGAGCTTTTTTTTGGACAGAAGTCTTAATCTGTTTGTGTCCTTTTGTCTGATATGAAAGTGTCCCTTTTCAGAACTATGTCCTAAAAGCACAAATGAAAATATATAGTATTACAAAGAAAATCAATATTACTGAAATAATATCAATATGTAAAAGCTAATCTGTAATTTAGTAACATACATGCCTTTGTTAAATTAATTAACAACACCAGTCATGGATTTAATTGCTGTTATTTCAGAACAAGGATGAGTATGAGCAGTATGCCTGGCATCTCTCTTGGCTGTAATAGGATATGAAAATATCAGATTTCTGTCAGTATGAAGGACACAGGGCCTATAGCCAGTTATCTTTTTCTAACTTAAATGTCACATTCAATAGCTTTATTTGCAAAAAAAAAAAAAAAAAAAAAAGGCACAGAGGATGCTAAACTGCCAGGGCTTTTGTTTTCATTTATAATGGAAAAAAAAAAAAGAAATGTTTCATTTTGGTTAGAGGTTAGGTATATAAGGATACACTATTTTTCTTCATTTCTGTTCCTTGATACCATCAGTTCTATCCACAGATCCCTATTTAAAAAAAACCTTCTCCTCTGTTGATACTAACAAGAGTAAAAACAAAATCTCCCTCCCACACTTTCTCTAAAATAAGCCTCAAATGCTGACCCCTCCCCCCACCAGAGTCAGACCCCTTAACAAGGACACTGGTGACCACAGGGTCAAAGTGGGGTGGGGAGCACAGGTGTCCCTCGGCAGGTGGGTGGCTCTCCTCCAGGATGAGGGCAGGCCTGAGCTCCATTTCCCCTCCAACTCTTCTAGCCAGAGGACTAGCTGGGTCAGTCACCTTGGTGGTCAGCCGTGAATCAGTACGTGGAAAAGCCTCTTAGTCACACGGCCCAAATAGCTGCCACCTTCCTAAGGCAGGTTTCTTATGGGGCATTAGTCAGCCAAGAGCTCTCACCTTGTGTTCCTGCCCTATGGTGCCCCTGACACCAGCATCATGAAGGACATCATGGGGTGCTGAGCTGCCTCCGAGGACATGGGCTGAGCACAGACAACTGGTCTACCACTATGTGTCTGCAACAGGGTTGAAGGGGCCACTGTTTACTGGCCATTGCCTTTCCCAGACTTCTCTTCACTCAATGCCCTGTTAAAATGCAACAACTGGGAGCAGAATTGTCATATGTACATCACTGTGATACTGTAGAGATGACTGGGGTTGGGAGTGGCTCAGATGTGTGCAATGCTCAAATCTGAGGGCAGACAGTAAAGGAGGAGAAAAAGAGCGGTGTGTCTGTGTGTCTCTGTGTGTCTGTGAGATGGAGGAGGTCAAGGAAAACACAGAGTAATAGAACACTGACATTATTTGGCTCTTGTCTCCCATGTGTGCTAAGTTGCTTCAGTCGTGTCTGATTCTTTGTGAGCCCATGGACTGCAGCCCACCAGGCTCCTCAGTCCATGGGGATTCTCCAGGCAAGAATACTGGAGTGGGTTACCATGCCCTTTTCCAGAGGATCTTCCCTCTTGTCATACTTTCATGTGAAACACATTCCACTGGACTCAAGTCTACAAGGCAGGGACCAGAACTTTCTTATTCATTGTCTTGTACTTAGCGCTCAGCAGAGTGCCTGGCATGTAATAGGTATTAAATAACTATCTGCTAAATCAAGAAATGGTGACTATTATGCTGTTTTAAAAAGCAAGACATCCGAGGCTCAGCATGGCCAAGTGCCTGGGTAAAATCACCTAGCTGGGACCGACGAATGGTCTCCGTGAAAAGGAGGACTACTTTTTAGAAGCGTAGCCACCGGACACCCAGGGCACATTGTTGCCATTGTCCTGATTTTTGTGACCCAGGTCTATTTATGGCCAGGTCTAAGTTTAGCTACAAAGAGGTCCTGCAATCTGATATCTTAGAAGCCACCTGTGACGTCAGTAAGATGAACTTGGTCTTCCACGTTCTAGCACTTAACTTCCTATAGGATTTCTGTGCTGGGGCTGATGAGAAGAGGATACCAATAGCAGCAGGAGGAAATGTTATTTTGAGAACATACTACGCATCCAGGTGCTTTACATACTTTCTCATTAGACTATTGCTTAAATATAGAATTATTATTAACTTTCTTTCTCAGATGAGGAACTGGAGGTCCAGAGAGGAGTAAGCAACTTGGTTGCAGACCTATGAAAAGCTCAAGATGGCCTTTAAACCATGTGGCCAAAGCTACATTCACAGCCAAAATGTTCACCTGACCTCTGAGCTTTGAGGGTATGAGGGTGACATGAAGTCAGGGGACCCTGGGCATGGAAGTGATGAAACAGAAAAGATATCCTTTTCTTCATTCTTTCAAGATCCTGTGAGTCAGTGCGTCTCTGCTATGTCACGTGGAAGTTTTGGATATAACATTTTGCGCCCATGTCCCCTCTGCTACCTGAAGGGACAGACCAAGCAGATCAGTGGATTCTTCTCAGCTCTTTTATCTAATGATTCCTTCGCATTTTCTCCAAAGATTTATTTTACAAAGGAACCCATATTTTAAAATAGGAGGAGGGGAAAAAAATCAATACATACACATATCATATGGATTTAAAACAACTGCCACGGGCTGGACCCTGGCGCCAACTTTGTCCTACAAAAAGAGTGACTTGCCAAATAGAGCCTTTGGTTTCTTCTCCCTCAGCAATCTTATTTCCTTTTAAAGCATGTCCTAGTAGGGGCTCGGGCTGTGTTTTGCTTGGTCCTGATTCCTGGGTTATTGGGTAGACCGTGAGTCAGGCTGACCAGGCATGTAGAGAATATGCATTCCAGAGGCCAAGCTTATCCCCAGGATAGAATTTCCTGGAAGCTCTGGAGCTTGGATCTCTAGGATTTTTTTTTTTTTTTGGTCAAATGTCCTTGCTTCTTCAATAATTTCTGGATACTATTATATGATCCCTTAGATTGTCTCTCTATCAGCTTCCTCTCTAGACAGTTCTAGCAGACTTCTAGGAAACCAGGAAGGAACAGATCTAGGAAGTCTTTCTTTTCTACCTGGGAAATGGCTTTGACTTGGTGTGGATGACAGCATACACCGGGTTGTGGCCAAGAAGTATCAGAGAGGTACCGAGGCCTGGTAACCTTTGGCAAATGCTGGGCCATCCCTGGATCACCGTCAGCAGTGGGCTGACCTTTATCTGTGTGTGAAGCCTGTAGTAGTAATCCTGTCCTTCTCCACCAGACTTCTGCTTCTGACAAAAGCCTTCGGGTGTCTTCCTGCAGCGGAAAGAGCTTCAGTTTTAGAGTCAGAGAAGAACGGATGTGAGTTCTTAATCTGTCATTATATGATCTTAGGCGAGTCACTGAAACCCTCAGTCTTCATTTACACATGTGTAAAAAGGACATCAGTATGTTTGCAATGTAGTCCTAAAGACTAAATGAGACAAGCGAGAGAAAACATCAGGCATCCTGAGTGTACTCAAAAGATGTCTCTCTTTTTTCCTTTCCCTTGCCTTTCCCCAAACTGGTCCATCCTAGCAGAGAACAGATGAATCTTTGTGCAGATCCTTGGGGGACAAGAGTCCTAATGGATGATGAAAGTAAGACCAACACAACCTGAGAAAACATGTAACAACACTTCTCATACAGGAGACCAGACAGTGAACAAAGGCTTGATTTAGGGGTTTTATGAAGCTTTGTGATTGTACTGTTATTTCTGTTTTTGTGAAAGCCCAACTGAAATTCCACATCAAATATTTAGGCCTAAATACCAAACACAAGTTTAGGCCACTAAAATAGTCTAGGTCCACATAGGAGACCAGACTTCTTATTTCACTGTTTCTTGAAAAGCTTTATAGAAGGCATTTCTGGAGCTTCTGAAGATCTGGGCCATTGATACACTCTAAGCTCTGAGATTTAAAGATGCTTGCTTCTTGGAAGAATAGCTATGACAAACCTAGACAGTGTATTAAAAACCAGAGACATCACTTTGCCAACAAAGGTCCGTATAGTCAAAGCTATGGTTTTTTTCAGTAGTCATGTATGGATGTGAGAGTTGGATTATAAAAAAGGCTGAGCGCCAAAGAATTGACACTTTCTTACTGTGGTGCTGGAGAAGATGTTTGAGAGTCCCTTGGACAACAATGAGGTCAAGCTAGTCAATTCTAAAAGAAATCAACCCTGAATATTCATTGGAAGGACTGATGCTGAAGCTCCAATACTTTGGCCACATGATGCAAAGAGCTGACTCACTGGAAAAGGCACTAATGCTGGGAAAAACTGAGGGCAAGAGGAGAAGGGGACAACAGAGGATAAGATGGTTGGATGGCATCACTGACTCAATGGACATGAGTTTGAGCAAACTCAGGGAGATAGTGAAGGACAGGGAAGCCTGGTGTGCTGCAGTCATGGGGTCACAAGGAATTGGACATGACTTAGGGACTGAACAACAGAGCTCCAAGAATGGGTTCAGGACTGAAAGTTGCATGGGAAATGGTACCACTTTGAGGGTCTCCTGTAGAAGTGGTTGGTGGCCCTGCACCTGGTGAGATCACAGCAGCAGCTGCCAGCCAAATCTTCCTAATCAGCAAAGGAAAGGGAAGAGGGGGCTATTTCCAAATGAAGGCACTTAAGAGAGCAGCAGCTGTCTCTTCCTTGTGGAGGTCTCAAAAAGCTCTTCCCCAGTTCTGCTCTCAATGGAATGGTGTTTGTGTCCTGTTTTCCCATAATCATTTGTTATTTAGGAGACAGTCTGAAGTCCAGAAAAGGTCAGTGGATGGCAGGAGGAACGAAGTTTCCAGCCGTCATTCAAAGTCAGCCCCTTCTGAGGAAAAGCGACCTGTCCAAAGTCACCAGTAAATGCCTGCAGTTACTGTGACAGCTTGACCCCTTGCCAGAAAACTCTGCTTATCGTACATATTTCAGTGGTGTTGGATGAACATGGGGGAGATAAGAACTGCCAAGGTCTGTGCTTTCAGGACCGATTTCCACTTTATTATAAACACACTATTTTGAATGTGCAAGTAGAAAAGAAAGATTCTTCCTTGCAAAGTCAAATGGCATCTCTCTGTTGGAGCCCAGCTGACCCTAGAGGGTGGGTTACAAGAGGTACTATTCCCTGACTTCTCTGCTCCTGATCTAAGCCTCCCTGGAAGTAGCCAGGGCAGGGGAGGGAAAGGAAGATGCGCATGTGAGGCTTCACATCTGCCCCTCCTCCTGGTCTCCAGCCTTCGCTGAATCCGGCTCATTCTTTTTCTCCCTCGTCACCTCTGGCCAGTTAACATGGAGAGGAGATCAAACTGTGGGATCTTCAGAGGGGAATGCCAAAGTCACTCCATGTCCTGCTTGTAGAACTGTTGGTCAGCTCTGGGCCAGGAGAAGGTCTTGGAGCGGAGATGGCTAGAGTAAAGCCTAGAGCTGATCTGCGAGATACCTTTCCCTGCCCCCTACCGCCTCAGGGGGCAGATGTATCAGTGCAAATCAATTGTCAACCCTAACCCCACATATTTGAATATGTCTGTACAGCATGACAAGCATCTTCAGTGTACAAGTAATGGCTTCAGCCATCTGTCTGGGGAGAGCTTTCAGGACTTGGATAATTTCTTTCTTTTTTAATATGGCTTTCTTTGGGCCAAGTTGCTTATACACCTATGGGCATGTCTCCAATGATTTGGCTATTAAAGTCTTTAAATGACAGCTTAATATATTTCTAAGATGGAGGGAGCCAAGGACAATTCTCGAGGAGCCGTGTTGACATTGGATCGGCTCACCCAGGCAGCGTGCCAGCAGCTTTGCACACGGCAGGAACTGGAGGTGAAAGCAGGAAGGGCTGAGTACAGCGAGGGGAGGGCGAAGCTGGAGGACAGGAAAGCCAAGAGGGACGTGATGCGGAGAAGGGTGGAGGGAGACGCCCAGCTGACCCTGGCAATGCACTTGGACGAGCCATCCTTTCATGCTCCTTGGACATTGTGCTGAGGGGTGAGAAATAGAACCCTCTGGAGCCGGTCCACTGGCAGGCACACAGGCAGCAGTGAACATGCGCTCAGATCTCTTTGTTCTAGTCCTTTCTAAATTCCTGCAAATGGTTCTTTGGCAGCCAAGAGCCAGTATTCTTGCAGAGCCTATCGGGCCCCGGCCCACCTTCTTAGCAGTCTCAGAGAAAGGACTTGACTGCTCTGGGTCTCAGTTTCTATATCAAGTGAGAAGAGCTCCATGTCTCCTTCCAGGCCTAACTATTCCAGAACTCCAGAGTGAAATGCTCACTGACTGATGATCTCCGTTGTGTAAGTAGACTTTGTATGTTAGGCTAGAATGAAGACAAGGTCATCGGTCATTGTTCTAGGTTATCAAGGCCGCTGGCTTTCGTTCAGCTGAATGAAAATTAGTTGCTCTTCAGATGGGCCAGTCATCTGAAGAAGTGAGTCCTCATTCACCAAAAGACTCCTTTCAGCAATCATGCGCTCACTGAAATATACACCCACCACCACCGACCATAACAATGGCCGAGTCTACTTGCCCTCAGGTGCAGAGCCCTTTGTATACAGCAGCTTGTTTAATGACTACGGGCCCCTTGGAAGGAAAGCTAAGTACTGTGGCCACCTCATGTGAAGAGTTGACTCACTGGAAAAGACTGATGCTGGGAGGGATTGGGGGCAGGAGGAAAAGGGGATGACAGAGGATGAGATAGCTGGATGGCATCACCGACTCGATGGACGTGAGTCTGAGTGAACTCCGGGAACTGGTGATGGACAGGGAGGCCTGGCGTGCTGCAATTCATGGGGTCGCAAAGAGTTGGACACGACTGAGCAACTGAACTGAACTGAACTGAACTGGGAGGGAGATTCTTTTAGTGTCTCCTCAGTTTTCAGATGAGGGCACAGACTCAGAAGTTAATCAGCTTACACAGGAGCACACAGCTAGTAGGTGGTGGAGCTGGGATTTAAACCCCAGTCTGGTTACAAGAATACTGATGACTTACTAAACCAGAGAAGAACATACCCACAGTGGTGGTTGATTCCACCAAGAGAAATGGCATTGATCTTCCAGGCTTTTTGTTACCAGGGAATGTTGGCTAGTTCCTGATTCTCAGGGAATAAGAACTCCATGCTAGGAAACTTTTTTCCCAGTCGAAAACCAAACCAGGGCTCAAGAGTAGCCAATGGGAGCATTTGGCTCAGTGCAGATGGGAGGAGGGAGGGGACTGTTTCTATACCCTGCCATGAACTAAGGATGGGACCCATGGCCAGTACCCCTGTCTGCCTGGAATTGGGGAGATGATCTCAAAGGCTGCCCCAACTTGGGGATTTTAATGTTCTCTCTCTCAAAGACTGTTTTCTGACTTTCCAGCTCTTGGGATTCCCTGTGGCCCCCCTCCCTTTGGGTGCAGGGCAGCGGAGTCCTCATGGAGGCCATTTGAAACCATTTCTCATTTTGTAAATTGGTCTCTTGCAGCTCTAAGAGTCTCTGAAATTGCTTCAAAATGCCTAAGTGTGATTATGCCTCCTGAAGCCAAATGTTAGAAAACCCACCACTGTTGCAGATTTAAAAAGTAAATATGCCATAAAAGCTCTGCAGCATGCTGTTGATACAACCCAGCATTTAACCGCCGATACACACCTCAGCAAGGAGAAATTTCCCCCCATTCCCTTCCCTTCCCTCGGCTTTCTGAGTGGAGGACCTGGGTTCATCACCCATATGGTGACCCTCCTGATTGTCACAGTCCCAAGGGGTAAAAAATATCCACCCTTTCATCTATACCCACCACATTCTTTCACTAAGCCTGTAATTGGATCTAAATGGAAAATAAACCCTTTGCAGGGCAAGGAAGTTGGCACTAGAGGGTGACAAGGAGGAGACTGTGTTCCACCTCTAATCCGGATAATCACACTCTCCCATGCAAAGGAAAATAAAAACAAGGCTTCCTCCGAGTGGGGACCTGGGCTGTGCTGAGGAGAGAGGTTCCGTGTCTCCTGTCTCCCTTCACACATTAACTGTCCATCAGCTTGTAATAAAACCACCCTGAATCATCTGATATGCCACTGGACAATGAAGCACTGCCCCTTTCGCTCTGAACTCTTTTACTGTGGCTGAATCTGGGGAGGCAGTTCAGACACACAAATATGTAGGAGCTGCCACAAGTTAGAAAACAGTAACACACAAACTGTACTGTCTGCGAACGCTATGGTCTTAGCTGGTTCACTCATAGTTTATTGAGTCATGCTGTGCATGGCAGCCTGCGTCAGAACAGAGATGAGCAAGAAAGGTTTGTCCCTCAGGGAATTTACAAAGATGGGTAGAAAAGTAAGAGCAGTACGTGCCTGACTCACTAGTAGGTAGAAATTAACAGGACAGGTAGCTTACCAAGGTCTAACATGTTGTGAGAATTCCAGAGACAGAGAGATGACTGGATTCTGCCAACAGTCTGGCAACTGTGAAGCGGGGGTGGGGGTGGGGGGCAGGAACATTCCAGAGAGATGCTCTCTGGATGAAGTCTGCCCTGGTGTACACATTCAGAGGCCCGATGGACTCTGTGTGGGAGTCTGGGGCAGGTCAGCCGTGCAGTGGTACAGTCGTCAATCAGCTGCATAAACCCTGCACCTCTATGTGGCTGACTTGCATTTTGATTCTGACAGAGTTTTTCTTTTTCCTTCCCCCTCTCATTCTATCCCGCCTTGCCCAGGTAATAGCAAATGTTTACAGGGGACTTTGCCTTGAAAGACCAAAACTCTGATCTTCCCTGAAATCAGAGTTTAAGTTTAAACATAACTACTTTGGGAGAGAACGCTAAGGGGTACCATAGCTATTATTGCTGCTGTGAGGGAGGCGGGGCCTCACATCCCTCTATGGGAGACAAGGGAACTGAGGCTCAGAAAGGTGATGGACGTGGTTGGTCTTTGTGGTGCAGCTAGAAAGTGGCACAGCTGGGGTTTCCATGACTAAGGCTTTCCCATAGGCTCCACAGCCTCCCAGAACCAACTCTCTGTGACCCTGAGACTCAGTTTCTTCACTGGTCTAGGCTGTCTCTGGGCTTCCTTCCAGTTCACAGGTCCTCTTAGCCCCTAGCCTGTGACAACCTCCCCCAACCCCGCTCCCGCCCCCCACTGTCTACAGGTAAGTAACCCTCGGGGATTGGAGCTAAAGGCACAGCTGCAGGCTCCTCAGGCAGTCATTCACCCATGACCTTCTGGGCTCCCAGCCAGCCCTTCCTTGAAAGGGAAAAGTGAAGACCCTGGGGACAGAAATTAGTTCCCGTGTGCTGGAACTGTCGCCACTGCCAACACCACCAACTAAAGAAACTGGTTTCTTTGTATGTGTGTGTGAAAAACAGAAAATGCTGGGATGAGAGCAAAGGGGGTAGATTCCTTGTGAGTAAATATTACCCCTTCCCACCTTCACCTCAATCACTGGAGGAGGAGGGTAGGGTTCCTTCCCCACTCCTCCAAAAGCACAGAGTTAACATTTAAGAAAAAAGCTTTTACCTTATTTAAATTTTAATTAGCATCATCAAAGAACCAAGATCCTTTGCAAATACTTTACACAAAGGCTTTTAAGAGTAGCATTTGGGGTATGTGCCTGTTGGCTCAAACCTGTATTCCCAACGATTCTATTTTCTATAAAGCCTTGGAATTTAGTGAATTTTCTTCTCCATATATCTAGGAAAGCTTCTTCAAACAGGAGAGGGAAATAGGAAAAGGAGTCTGCCTAAGTACAGACAGATCTCAGCTCACCTTCTGAACTCTCGGGTTGAGGTCCTTGGCCACCTTTGCCATCCTCTTCTGGGGTGGACAGACAGCGCCTGGCTGCTCAGGCTTAGGCGCGAGGGCGTGCAGTGGGGACAGCTGTGCTTGAATGGCTAAGATCGCTGGCCCAGGGGGAGCTCTGTGCGCAGCCGGGTGCGGCGGGGCCCTTTAATTGGAGAGCGGGACTCCCTCTAAAACCTCGCCAGCCAATCGGCGCGGGCGCTCGCACTTGGCCAGCCAATCCCAGCTCGCGGGTCCCCCCACCCTTCGGGTGTTCGGGCCCGGCCGGGAGGCTGCGGCCGATTGAGCGCTTCCCTGACGTCAGTGAGGCCGCGGCCCCTGCCTGTCCGGGTGGCGCACATCTGTCCCTGAGCGGCAGGAATCCGTCCCCACGCCCTTCTCCTTTAAAGGACAACGGGTCGAGGGTGGGGCGGGCCGCCGGGGCCCCGCGATCCATTCAGGTCAAAAGGGAGAGTGATCAAACAGGGAGGCTTGGGGTATTTTTAGTGAGCTGGGTCCAAAAATAAATGCTGAGCTGTGTTCCCCTGCCCACCCTTTCTGCCTTGTCGCCTGGGGGGTGCGAGGGGAGCGGGGGTGGGTAGGTGGTGTAGGCGGCAGCTTGACTCAGCTGGTTAGCCTTTCCCAAACCTGAGCAACTTTTCCAATCACCGGAGAGGAGGTGAGATTCGAGTGAGTGGTGATTTCTTTAAAATTAATGTTTGTAAAATATTCATCGGCCTTTTATAACTTGCTTTCGCATAAATCGTCCCGATTCAGGGAGGGAGAGAACACTGTCCTGATTTTATAAATGCCAACATGTACATCTTCACTCCTGGAGTCCTATTTTCTCATGACAATCTCATAATTATGTTGTTATAACATGATAATGTTGATGATGATCACTCCCATTTAAAAGATGAGGGAATAGGATCAGAGAGGGTCATTGGTCCAAAGCTGGGCTTTTCAGTGAGGCTTTAACCAGGGAGAGGGAGGGTGAGATTTCACCTGGGTAGAAGGTGCTCAGGATAACGAGCCATAAACTAAGAAATTAAATTTTTTTGCAGATTAATGGAGTCATGCAGGTCTGAACAAGCAAGTTTTCTCATATCCTTGGGATGAAGTCTCTTGCAACATCTCACAAGTCCTATAAGTCAAAATCTACTAGGACTCACTGTTCCTATAAACCCACATCTATTAAGCCAGTTCCACAGACCTGAGTTCCTAGAGCCATTATCCTAGCCTAGACAGAGGATTAAACACAGTCCCTTTTCACCTTTTTTTCACAGACAGAATACTCTCTCATGAAGTTTTCTTCCTGTCACCCTCTGCTGGAAACCAGGGCTCAAGTGGACTAAACCCTGGGTTGTAAGGAGACTGCAGAGTGGCTTCAGGTGCATGGCGTGGCCTGATGTGAAGGGAATGGGGGCCTGCAGGTCACTACGTAGGGCTTTTTCTCTTCTTGGAGGTGCTTTCCTTAAAGACACCTTCCATTGGTTCTTTTTCTTTTTTTCTCTTTTGGCTGTGCTGGGTCTTCACTGCTGCGTGGGGTTTTCTCTGGTTGTGGCGAGCAGGGGCTGTTCTCTGTGGCTTCTCTTGCTGGGGAGTCCGGACTCTACGGCGCTTGGAGTTCTGCAGCTGCAGCTCCCAGATTCCAGACCACATGCTCTATCAATAGTTGTGGCTCATGGGCTTAGTTGCTCATTGGCATGTGGGATCTTCCCGAATCAGGGATGGAACCTGTATCTTCTGCATTGGCAGGCGAATTCTTTCCCACTGAGCCAACAGGGAAGCCCTCTAATTGGATCTTAACACATCATCATCTTTAGTGATCCCAAATCTGATTTTGGGATCCCATGATCCCTGATTGTGGCTCCTTTTTCACATCCTAGAAAGGGCTTTCTATTTATGACTCCTCTTTTGCAACATGAAGAATGATCTTTTTCTTCTTTCATGGATTTCTGCTATCGTCAATGTTTGTCTCACTTGCCCCTACCTGTAGCTCCGATACCTAGCTCACGAGCAATGCTCAGAGCATGTCGGTGGAATGAATGGAGGTTGGCTTCTGGCTTTTAATCAGCAGTGAGTTGGCAAGGTGGGACTAGGAGAGATGGCCAAGTGCCATCTCTGGTCTGGTTTGTCCAAACTTCCTAGGTGGGCTGCATGATTAAGCCAGGGTGTAAGTAAATGGTAGCCAACGGAAGCCTGGCCTGGGAGAGGTTTCCATGTGAATAGCCCTTTCAGTAGCAAATCCTAGGAACAATGGTGTTGAAACTGGGATGTTCTGCCAGAAGCCTTTATACTTCAGAGCTACGGGGGAACAGAAGCCAGGAGAACAACAAAGGCAAGCTTTATCCTTTGCAAACTAGGCAGAAGCCTGCCCAGTGAAGTCATTTCCCGCTCTCTTCCCAGCCACACTCCTTGCCCCATCTTGAAAAATTATCATTTCATGGAATAATTTTACTTTTATGAGCTTTAACAACGATTAGCTCCAAATAAGACCCTCTTCCCCTCTCCTTATTTTTATCCTTGGCCCCAGTTTCAATCAAGGAGGCAGATATTGTGGCTGTTTCTGAGAATGTAAGAATCGAAAGCTGCTGCTTGGATGGCCTTGTCTTTTGTGCCTGCTAAGTTGCTTCAGTCGTGTCCAATTCTTTGCAACCCTATAGACCAAAGCCCACCAGGTTCCTTTGTCCATGGGATTCTCCAGGCAAGAATACTGGAGTGGATTGCTATGCTTTCCATCAGGGGATCTGCCCGACTCAGGAATCAAACTTGTATCTCTTATGTCTCCTGCATTGACAGGTAGATTCTTTATCTGTGAAGCCCTCTGGCCTTGTCTTTCTTTCCTTTTTCCTAGTAAAGAACCTGTCATGGGTAGAGAGCTGCTCCCTGCTCCCCTGGAACTTGTCCTGTCCCCTGCTGAAGATGCTGACTCTGACTTTTTAAATGCTACTCTCAAGACAAAGCTTTCAGGGGATCTATAGTCAGTTTTGTCTGGATACCTGGACAAATAATTTGGATTATAATTATAATTTGGATTCTTCTGAAAGATGGAGGAAATAGGACCCATTACATCTTAAGCCTCACTCCATGGCTAGGATCCTTTTGCTTCTGTTTGGAGGAAAAGGGGGTATCTGAAAATAGGGTGTCTTTTCCAGGTTGGAACAATGGAAAGATCTGATTTCCCCAAGGTTCATTGCTCTGTGATGCTAGGGTTTTTTAGAAACTTTATTCATCCATCAAGTAGTTTTGGGGCATCTGCCTTAAAACAATCCTTGTTCTAGGTGCTTAGGACACCCACGTGCATAAAAGAATACTTCCCCTTCAAGAATGTTTTGGTCTGATAAATATCACTGGGACTCTTTGACTGACAAAGCTGTTATCTTACTTGATCTTCAAGACAACCATGATATAATTCTAATTATTTCCTTATAATTCTATTTATACCTCTGGGAGAAAATAGAGATTTGGGACAGTCAAGGGCTTCATGCAGGGTCACACTCCAGCAAGTGGCAGAGTTGAAATTCAAACTCAGGGCTTTTAGCTCCAGACTGTGTCCTTTTTTAGTTATTACACTGCCTCCTATAGTGACTGTAGAGGATTGATTACAGGATAAGAGTCAGCAATCACAGCAAGACGGTGGTGTCATCCTCCACGTCACTGGGTTTGTCCTAAGTGGAATTTTTGACTCTGAGTTTCATGCTCTTTTCCCTGTTCATTCATGCATTCAACAAGCACTGAGCTGAGAGCTATAACTGGTGGAGCCCTGAGCTGAAGATCCGACACTGACTGAGTAAGGCCAGAAAGCGTCCTGCCCTCACACAGCTGCTGTTCCCCTGGGAGGAGGCTGACATGGAGCAGGGGAACAGATCATCGTATGAGGTAGCTAAGAGCGGCAGCGAGGGCCTTGCTGGAAACGAGGAGTGAGTCACTGACTGTGTGACCCCTTGAGATCAGGTGGTCCAGAAAGGCCTGGCTGAGGTGATGTGTGAGATGAAATAGAAAGAGGGAGTTTGAGTCAACATGGCAATGAGTCAAGCACCATGAAAAGAGCATTCCAGAAGGATGATGTCATGTATGAAAAGACCCTAAGGTGGGCATGGGCTTGATGTGTCTGAGGGATCTTAGGGCCACTGCGGTTGGAAAATAATGAGGGACAAGGAGAGTCTGTGAGGAAACCTGGGGGACCAAATCGCCTTGGATACTGCTAAGCAGTTTAAATTCTTTTCTGAGGACAGTGAGAAACTGTAGATCAGTGCTTTTCCTCTGAGATATAATGTGAGCCACATACGCTATTTAAAGTTTCTAATAGTCACATTAAAAAGTTACAGAAAGGTAATCTGTTTATATTTTATTTAACCCAGTATATCTGAAATGGTATCCTATCCATCTGTGCATGCTATAAAACATTCCCTTCTCCAGGGGATCTTCCCAACCCAGGGATCTAACCCAGGTCTACCCACACTGCAGGCAGATTCTTTACCAGCTGAGCTACAAGGGAAGCCCAAGAATACTGGAGTGGGTAGCCTATCCCTTCTACAGAGGATCTTCCTGACCCAGGAATCAAATCTCCTGCATTGCAGGTGGATTCTTTACCAACTGAGCTATCAGGGAAGCCCCTATAAAATATTATTGAGATGTTTTCCTTTTTTTTTTCATGCTACATCTTTGAAACCTGGTGTGTGTTTTATACTTACAGGACATCTCAGCTGAGGTCAGTCACACTGCAGATGCTTAAAATAGCTCTGTGTGGGGAGGGGGGTTCAAGATGGGGAACACACGTACACCCACGGCTGATTCATGTCAATGTATGGCAAAAACCACTACAATATTGTAAAGTAATTAGCCTTCAATTAAAATAAATAAATTAAAAAAAATAAAAGTGTTAAAAAGAAAAAAAAAAGCTCTGTGTGGACTGTGGCTACCATATGTGACAGGGTGTTACACAGAGCTTTAAGCAGGGGCGTGCGGGTACCTGATTTACTAGTTAGGGTACCTGATTTACTAGTTAACTCACAAGAAGGACACCCAGGAGGTTCTAAGAGAAACCCAGTTGGTAACTAACAACCTCTCCTTATGAGAGAGTAAGGCTGAGGGGCAGGGGGCCCACAACTGGTGTCTGGTGTCCTACGTGTGTTTCCAGCAGTGAGCTGGGAGGGGAGAGTGCTTCCCTCAAAATCACAGAGCTAGAAATGCGGCCAAGCAAAACCCTGAACCCAGATCTCTTAGTTTCATGCCAATTTAGAAAATCCGCAGTCATCATGGCTCAGGAAGATGATGTTTTTACTGTGCTGCAAGCGTGGCTTAGTTGTTTTAATACACAAACATGAGTGATGGCTTCTATTTGGTTATGATTGTTCTCAGCATACTGTTTTCATTT